>NC_051155.1:257986384-258311384 GCF_013339745.2 Dermacentor silvarum
ACTCAACCGTCCATAGAATACAGAGTCTTTATAACGTCCACTTTCATGATCTTGATATTTTTCACAACTCTCTGTCTTTGTTCTGCTCTGAGCTTTCCGTTGTTGTGTCTTAGTTTCACATATTGTTCAACTTCCCTTCTCCTCCTTTTTATTATGTATGCATTTTGCGCCTTCGGTTGCATGTATGTACACTTTTCTTTTCAAGATTGTTATTTTTATTCATTGTTTTTTTACTGATATTCCCCTGCTGTATTTGCTGATATTGTCCCCTGCTGATATTTTTGACAACTGTCTGTCTTTGTTCTGCTCTGAGCTTTCCGTTGTCGTGTCTTAGTTTCATATATTGTTCAACTTCCCTTCTCCTTCTTTTTATTATATATGCATTTTGCGCCTTCGGTTGCATGTATGTACACTTTTCTTTTCAAGATTGTTATTCTTTTTCATTGTTTTTTTTTTTTTTACTGATACTCCCCTGCTGTATTTCTTTGTCTATGTAAACGTGCGCCAGCACCTAGACTTCACGGTTGTTCCTGGGCACGATAAATAAATGATTGATTGATTGATTGATTAAAAGACGGACATAACTTGTCACCCCCAGGGGACTACTTCACTGCTACTGCGCTTGAAAAACTGGACGATCGCCCCTTCACAGAGGAAAAAGTTTACACTGGTCCGGACGGGTTTCGGCACTCAAGGCCGCTCTGCTGAAGTTCTTAAGGGCTTGTGAATTGTGTGACTGACTTTTAACGTTGTAGCGCGTATACGGTTGCGTTATTCTGGGAATTTTTCTTACTTCAATTTTTATTTGTTTCTTCTATCACCTTTTATTCCCTTTCCCTAGCACAGGGTAGTCAGCCGCTACTTACACTGGCTAACCTCCTTGTCTTTCTTTCCCTTTCTCTCTCTCTATCGACTACTTAATTAATACGCGTATACAACAGACATGTGAAAGGCTATAGGAGGAAACGATTGTGAATAATGACGGCAGCGTTACCAAATAACGAAAGGCACTGCAGTTATCGAGATACAAATCGTGCATGCAAAAAGTAAAAATGAAAAAGACGGTCTGGCTGAGAACATTGTTGTATTAGCAGAGAAAAACTATGTAAACAAAAAGGCCGCTGGAAGTCGTGGTTTCGATCCCGACCACGGAGAGCGCATTTCAATGAGGGCAAAATGCAAAAACGCTCCTGTTTGTTACAATATGTTTGCACGGTTTTTGAAAAAAGCCTCAATAACAAATTATGGCTATATCTCACAGGGGTGTGTATTCCATCAATTATGTCCACTTTAGATATATTATTTAATAGAGGAGGAGGAGTAAACCTTATTTGTAGAAATTATTAAATACAGTTTCAACACTTTTTATAACGTTTCATTTCTGAGCTATATTTATAAAATGATAGTTTTGTCGTTCTAAATTTTGCAATTGAGATCAGAAACGCACTTCCTATACAATCACTAGATTTAAATTTCTTTTGTAACAAACGTCATCGAATTGGGTGCTGTTGTTGCCGAGGAAAACCATTTCTCCGTTCCCAGGTATTTAGGAAGTCCCGAGCTAAACATTCCTTCCTATCAACTCTTGAAAATTTGCCAGGCAATAATTATTTTTCATTATCAGCTCTATAGCACATTCTGTTGCTTAGTCTAAGGCTGTAGGCAACCTTCGTACGCGCTTCGTAAAGTGGGCAAGGAAAAGCGGCCAGCATGCAGACGTGTCAACCTGCTTACTCGTGCACGACGTTATCGCTCGCCGGTGCATCTCAGGCATCGCCTGGCCCGCCCATTATTCCGACAACCAGCGCTGCCCTGCACTTCCGCCAGGAGGCTCCGTACCCTACAGCATTTGTTTCCCAAGGCCCATCACCAGCAACATCAAGCTTCTGCCGCCCTTTAAATCTGCAGCTCTCGACGTGCGGACTAGCGAGCATCGGCTCCCGATTCTGTAAATGTTTCCGGTCAGAAAAACGTCTCATCTTCAGTGTATTCTTGCACCATTCGACGCAGTTCGTCTAGAGGACCACGCTGACACCAAGTTCTTGCCGGTGGGTGGTCATTTCGCCATTCTTCGGGACTTTTTATCCGACCCCGCCGTACGGTTAGGCCTACTTTCGCGGATAAGGCGCGTCGAGACCTGGCTCTCACACGCCGCCGTGCCCAAAAATGTCCATGCAAGTGACGGTCGAGGGGGAGGACATCACCCCCGAGGAGTGCCTGAAGTCCGGATGGACCACGGCTATTTCCAAGCGCAAGTTGCAACGGCAGTCCGGCGTCAGCGACCGGGCGAGTTCGACACAACGTGGCAGCGGCGGCCGTGGCGGGTCCCGCACCCCCACCGCCGGCGGCGTCAAGAAACGCCTCGCCGCGGCCTCGAGGCTCCCCCGCTTGCCGAGGGAGCACTTTAGGATCATCGTCCGCCCCAGAGGCGGGCTGAACGTCAGGACGATCAGCCTGATCAAGGTGACACAGGCCTTGGCCGTGGCGGCTAAACTCGCCCCGGCCGAAACAGAGGGGGACATCGTCTACCCCAACGTGGTCCAAAACATCTATGTCGTGAGTACGCCGACGGAGAAGAACGCCCGCGCTTACGCGAACGGGCAAGTTCTAGTCGTGGGGTCTGCTCAATACGAAGTCAACTCGTACCTGTCAGCGCCGGACAACACGTGCAAGGGGATCGTGCGGTGCGTCGACCTCGACTTCGACCACAACCAGCTGCTCGACATGATCGTCCAGCCGAGGAACCCAAAAGCCCTCGAAGTGAAACGCATCAAGGACACCACCACGATCGCCGTTCTTTTCGACGGACTCAAAGTGCTGGACTATGTCATGTGCGGCGCCAGCATGCTTCGCTGTACGCTTTACAGACGCCAGACAGACGTTTGCTACGCCTGCGGAAGGCTGGGTCACCGCGCCGATGTGTGCCCGGCCCCGGTGAAAACGATTTGCAGGGGATGCGGACTCGCGTCCCCCGCGGAAGACCACGAATGCTCGCCCAAGTGCACCCTCTGCGGGGGGCCTCATCTCACGGCGGACAAGGCCTGCAAACAACGCTTCCAAACGCCCTACGTCGTCCGTCGCAGAAGGAGGCACCGAAAGCGCGCCGAGAAAACACCAGCGCGGCAGGTGGCGACCAGCTGCCAAGCATGTGATTCGAGCCTGCCCAGGGCGTCCTCGAGGGGGCACACCGTCACGCCAGCCGGCCGACGCAGCCGGTCCCGAGGGCGCTCCAGCTCCAAGGGGCGCTCTCACTCGAGAGTCAGGATCCAGGAGACCGCCTGGGCCGATCGAGTTAAACAGAAGCCTCCAAAGGTAACGCAGGGTTCGCCGCCAGAGCAGAGCAATCCTAGAATCGCGCACTTAGAGCAGGAGAATGTACAGCTCAGAGCCGCGTTGCAGCTGCTCAGGGCTGAGTTCGAGTCATTTCGAAAGTCGGGTTCCTCTGTGCCGCCGTGCAGGCCCCCATGGAGCTCCCCGCGGAAACGCAGGAGCCGGCGCGGTCCGCCAAGAAGCGGGCCCTCGCGGACCCAGTTGAGGGATAAGGGGACCTCGAGGAATTCAAAAGCGAGATTAGGAACTCCATGAAGGAGATTAGGGAGTCGGTGCACAGCCTCCAAGGCTCAGTCATGAGCTTAGTAGAAGCGGTGGCTACTCTCACGAGCAGGGTCAACGCCCTCGAAACTAGGGTCGCTCTGGGAGAGTCAACCCCCGGGTACTCGGGTGCAGTAAGAAGTGGTCTACCCTCAGACGCGGAGGGTTCTAGACGCGGTTCCCCGTATGAAAGGCCAAGCAAAAGCTCCAAACATGGCGGGTCCGGATAAGGAATTCCTAATCTGGCAGTGGAACTGCGCTGGGTTCCTGCCGAAAAAGGCAGTCCTGCAGCAGTTCGTTTGTTCACGTGCGCGTAAGCCGCACGTCATTTTATTACAGGAAACTCTTAGGGAAACAGTTTCGCTGCAGTGTTACAGATCCCACCCCGTCTTTGGCGCAGGCAGGAGGGGCATTTGCTTCATCGTGTACAAGCGATGTTCTTTTGTCGTACACTCCATGCGCATGGATCACAGCAAGGTCGAGCATTCGCTAATCGAAATCATTCCTAACACGTGGCTAAAATCCAACATCTTTATTCTTAACGTATACTGTTCCCCCAGGGACCAAAGACACCGTTTTGCGTCCCTCGTCGCGAAGGCCGCGGGGCTGGCGGCGGGCTCCCCGCTGGTGGTCGCGGGCGACTTCAACGCCCCGCACCGCGAGTGGGGCTACCTGTCGTCGACCGCGAAGGGGAGCGATCTCTGGCAAACGGCAGCCGATCACGCACTCGTACTCTTGACGGACCCGGCCTTCCCCACCAGAACGGGCACTTCGATCACTAGGGACTCCACGCCTGACCTGACCTTCGTCAAGGGGGTGGGACCGGCCTCGTGGAGTAACCTGCACGAGAACTTGGGTAGCGATCACTTCATCCTGGCTACCTCCTTCGAGGTGTCGAGCAGGCCCCCCCCCCCCCCCCCCCGCGAATTTAGGGTCACAGATTGGGACCTCTTTCGAAAAATCAGGGAGGGAAAGATGGCGGATACCACAGACTTTAAAGAATGGTTGTTGCAATTGAAAAGGGACGTCGAGTCCGCCACCAAGACGATCCGCACGGACCTCAAGGTGGACAGGATGGACAGCCGTCTCGCTCACCCCCTCGAGGCCAAGGCTGCTCTCCTGGTCAGGTGGAAGGGGCAACGGCTCAATCGTAGACTCCGTAAGAGGATAGCAGTACTAAATCGCACCATTGAGGAACATTGTCGCACGCTCGCTATTCAACAGTGGGACGAAATTTGTAATTCGGTCGATGGGCAAATGCGCACGGGAGGCAAATGGAACCTCCTGAAGCAGCTCCTAGACGAATCGGCCTCAAAGTCCAACCAGAGACTAGCTATGGACAGGATTCTGCACCAAGCCAAACGGGCAGGCTCCACCGTGAAGGACATTATCCAATCGTTGGCCGACAGATACCTACCCACAGGCCCCTCGGGCGACGCGGACTATCCCCGCTACCGGGGTCTCCAGCGGGAGGACCTGGACGCTCATTTCTCTAAAAACGAGGTTAGGGAAGCGCTTTTTACCCTGAACGGCCGATCGGCCCCGGAGCCGGACGGAATTTCGAACAGGCTTCTTCGCACTTTGGACGAAAATGCCATCTCCACGTTAACGGACGAGATCAATCGCGTGTGGGATTCGGGTGACGTCCCGGACGATTGGAAGCTCGCGTTGGTAGTTCTGATTCCAAAACCAGGTCGAACTCCCGGACTAAACAACCTGCGACCAATCTCGCTCACTTCGTGCGTGGGAAAGGTCGCGGAACACGTCATTCACAACCGGATATCTAGGTACATTGAGGAACGCGAACTCTTGATGATGATGATGATAAGTGGTTCTTGAGGAAAGGGAAAGGTTGACTCACTTCGTGCGTGGGAAAGGTCGCGGAACACGTCATTCACAACCGGATATCTAGGTACATTGAGGAACGCGAACTCTTCCAATACAACATGGTGGGCTTTCGTCCGTCCCTGTCATCTCAGGACGTCATGAAACTCATTAAGCACCAGATCATCGATAGGGACACCAGAGACGTCAGGGGTATCCTAGCACTGGATCTTGAAAAGGCCTTCGATAAAATTTCCCATAGGCACATCCTTGATTCCGTTACGGAGATGGACCTTGGATCCAAGTTTCACGGGTTCGTCAGTTCATTCCTTCGGGGCAGGCGCGCCACTCTCAAGGTGGGCGAGGTAAAGTCTGATCCCTTCGAGCTGGGGGCAAGGGGCACCCCTCAGGGGTCGGTCATCTCGCCACTTCACTTCAATGTCGCCATGCGCGGTCTCTCAGCCCGTCTGTCCGAAGTGGATGGCGTTAATCACGCTCTTTACGCCGACGACATCACGGTGTGTTCGATGGCGGCACTGAAGGCAGAGTCGAGGAATCCCTACAGGCGGCCCTGAGCTGCACGGAGGATTTGTTGGCGGGCACGGGGCTCCGGCTCTCCCCGTCCAAGTCCGAACTCCTTTTGTATCGACCGACCAGGAGGGGGCGCATCCCCAAGGGTGAGGTGCCTCTGAAAAAGGTTGACATCTCCATTCGCACGGCCATCGGGCAGGTCATTCCCAAGGTGGAGGTCATCCGCGTACTTGGTATGCTCATCGAGGCAAATCGTTGTAATGGACAGACGATCGCTCGTATCGCCACCAAAACGGATAACATGGTCAGGCTCATCACTAGGGTTTTCAACAATCGCGGAGGGCTGGGGGAGGACAACCTCCTCAGGTTGTACCACGCCTTCCTAATGAGCCACATCACGTACGTGGCCACCGCGCATCGCTGGCACGGATACGAGAAGGCAAAGCTCAAAGCGCTGATGCGCAAGAGCATCAAAAAGGTGCTCGGCATCCCCATGGCCGCCAGCACGGAGAAGCTCATGCAGCTGGGAGTCCACAACACTCTCGACGAGGTTGTCGAGGCACAGCAGACGGCCCAGGTCGTCAGGCTCTCTTCCTCGCCTGCGGGGAGGCGGATCGTGGAGGCGCGGGACTGCAATCCCACTGCCGTCAGGGAGAGGCGGTGCGCGCTCGACGCGGATACGCGGGAGGCCATCACGGTCTCGCCGTTCCCGCGCAACGTGCACCCGCAACACAATGTAGGCAGACGCAGGGCCCGGGCGGCCGCACTTCTCAGATCCGTCGCTGGCGATCCGCGATCGGTAGCGTTCGTCGACGCCGCCCAATACGGTTCATCCGACCGATTCGTGGCGGCCGGGGTAGATCACAGGGGCAACCTCCTTAACGCCGCGTCGGTGCGGGCCTCGTCTCCGGCACTGGCGGAGCAGGTCGCGGTGGCCCTCGCCCTCCGGGACGGGAGCAGGCAGCAGATCTACACGGATTCCCGGGCGGTGGTCAGGGCCTTCGCCACGGGTTCGGTCTCGAGGGAAGCGGCCTCCCTGCTTTGCGGCAGGAGCGTCTCCCCCCACGTCATCACTTGGTTCCCGGCCCACATGGGACCTCAGGTCTCCACCGTCGTTCCCAACGCCAACGAGCTGGCCCAGGCCCGCGCGCGCGAACTCACTCACCGCGCCGGGGAAACGCCTCTCGAGGGCGCGGACGCGGAGTTCCACAAGGACTCGCTCCACACGTTTAACGAGATTTCAAAGCACTATCAGCTCGGCAGGAGGGTCTATCCCCCGCCTCACGCCAAGCTCTCCAGGCCTCAGTCTTCCACCCTTCGCATGCTGCAGACCAGGTCCTATCCCAGTCTAGCCAGGGTCAGTAGGTACGCGGACGCGTTCGAGCCCGATTGTCCGGATTGCGGCGATCCCTTCTTCACTTTAGAACACATGCTCTGGCGGTGTCCCTCGTTACGGGACCACGATAATCTCACCACGGAGTAAGAGTGGGTGGAGGCGCTCAAGAGCTCCGACCTCACCGCTCAACTACGGGCTGTCCAGAGGGCCCACGACGCGGCGGTCAGGCACGGCCTGCCCGTCCCAACGTGGGAGCGGCCCGCGGTGGCTCCTCCCCCGTAAGGGGTTCTTGGAGTCGCTCCTCAGGACTTAAAAGAAATTTCACTGCCTGCCTGCCTGCCTGCCTGCCTCGACGTGCTTCGCCAGTGGGCATGGAAAAGCGGCCAGCATGCAGACGTGTCAAATGCTTGTTCTTCTGACGCAAGTTGCTCCTTATCCCTCTTTATATTGCAAATGCACAAGCGATGCCACTTTGCTGCTCATTCCATGCCCAAGTGTGCTTTTCTGAATTTCCTGTGAATGTGTAAATTTATTTAAACTTTTAATATTAGCTGGTGACGCCGAATTAAACCCCGGGCCCGATCCTAACACACCCTGTAGCGACGTACTGTCTTTGTTGATAACGCTGACCGAAAAAATGGACAAAAATCACACTGAGGTCATGTCACAGATTAATGAAGTGAAATAAATTCAGAAAAAGAACACAGAAATGGATGGATGGATAGATGTAAAACTTTAATGAACGTCCTGAGGTACGCGACTCAGCGCGCAGCGGGCCGCTCCCACGTTGGGACAGTCAGGCCATGCCCGACCGCCGCATCGTGGGCCTTCTGGACAGCCCATAGTTGCGCCCCGGCATCGGGGCTCTTGATAGTGGAGAGCCACTTGTCCTCATTTATTTGTTCCGTGCCTCGTAACGAGGGGCAACGCCAGAGCATATGGTCTAAGCTAGCGAAGTCATTGCAGTGCCTGCAAGAACTACTGGCATAAGTGTCGGGATAAAGCTTGTGTAATAAAGCCGGGCTGGGATACGAGCCTGTTTGCAATAATCTGAGGGTCAATGCCTGCGCTCTATTTAACTTCTTGTGAGGAAGGGGAAAGTCTCTCCTGCCGAGATAAAAGTCCTGCGCAATTTCATTGTATGTTGTCGGTTGATCTCTGTTCTCCACCACTCCTGGCCGGCCGGGGAGTTCTCCATGGTCGCGGAAAGCGAGACCTCGCGCCTTGGAGTGGGCCAGCTCGTTCCGACAGAAAGAATTGAATGATATAAATGACAGACTAAGAACAGTCGACGCAAGGATCGAGTCAACCCAAAACGTTACAGAGGATGACCTTGCCACTACAGGATCCACTGTCGTGCGCACTGAAACAGCTACCCTTTCTAAGTTGGTTAGATTATTTTGAAGACAGGTCACGGCGAGAGGAGGAGGAGGAATAAACATTTATTGCGGAACCAGCACTTTAAGATGGCCGGGCCTAAGCCTCCCATGAGGGGACGTTGAGGGCTTGCCTCGCCGCCGCCTCACGGGCGTGCTGGGTCGCCCAGGTTTGGTCGTCGAGGGCGGAGCTCCGCAGAGCCTCACGCAACCTCGACGAGAGGGTCGTGGTGTTAATGTGTGTGTACTGTGCTCGGCACTCTCACAGCATATGCGGAAGCGTAGCCGGGTGAGTGCCACAGCACCGGCAGTTGGGGGTATTGTAAACTTCAGGGAATATAAGGTGGAGGCGGGCGGGTGAAGGGTACGTATTTGTTTGTAGCAGACGCAGGGTGGTAGCCTGCGCCCGGCTGAACTTGGGGTGAGGTGGGGGGAAGGTTCGACGACTAAGGTAAAATGCCTTAACGAGATCGTTGTAAGTAGTAAAACTGTCCCTGGTGTCCAACTCGTCTCCAGTCTCTCCGGCGCGGTTGACTAGTCCTCGCGCAATGGAGTGGGTGACCTCGTTGAGGTTGGGGAGAGGTGGGTGGACAGTGCCCGCGTGGGCCGGGATCCATGTCAGGGAGATCATGCTTTCTTTAGAGTGTGGTGCCTGGCGGAGGATACGAAGAGCTTGAGGAGAAATACGGCCTTTGCTGAAGTTAGTGACGGCTGAGCGAGAGTCACACACGATGGTGTGACAGGTGGGATCTAGAGTGGCCAGGGCGATGGCCACTTCTTCAGCCGTTTCGGCAGTGGGGGTAATGACGCTGGAGGCGTGGTGTAGGACTCCATCGCGTGTGGCGACGGCCACAAATCGTGTGCCATGGGAATATTGGGCTGCATCAACAAATGTAACGCCAGGTACACGAGCAAAGGCTTTTATGATTGCTCCGGCCCGAGCTTGGCGCCGGGCCCTGTTATATTCAGGGTGCATATTTCTAGGAATAGGGTCTGTGTGGATCCAGCTACGGATGTCAGTCGGGATCGATTGTTTGGGGCCCTGCTGCTGCTGGTAAGTAAAGCCAAGTGTAGATAGAATAAAGCGTCCCGTTGCAGTAAGGGTGAGCCGTTCAAGCTGAGAGCGTTGTTGTGCTTCAATGAGTTCGGCAAGGGTGTTGTGAACTCCTAGTTGGTTGAAGAGTTCAGTACTGGTGTAATGCGGGAGGCCAAGTGCTTGCTTGTAGACCCCTCGTATGAGGGTGTCGAGCTTGTTTAGTTCAGCCCGGTACCAGTTGAGGTACGCCGCAACGTAGGTGATGTGGCATATGACAAAGGACTGCACGAGGCGGAGAAGGCTTTCTTCTTTGAGTCCCCCTCGTCGGTTGGAGATGCGTTTAAGAAGCCGTAGGGTGTTTTGAGATTGGACGCAGATCTTGTTGAGAGCCAAGGCATTGGAGCCGTTGCTAGAGATGGTGAGACCGAGGACCCGGATACTAGGGACGTGTGGTATAGGACTGCCATTTTAAGGCGTAAGGTGATAGAGTCACAGGGTTGGTGCTCAGATTGGTGTTTTGGAGGGCGTCCCCGCTGAATGGGCTTGTAGAGAAGAAGCTCCGATTTAGCCGGCGAACAGCGCAGTCCGGTCCCTTGGAGATAGGCTTCGACCGTGTCAATCGCCGTTTGTAGGGCTGACTCCACTTGACCATCGCTGCCTCGGTACGCCCAGATGGTGATGTCATCGGCGTAGATGGTATGGTTGATATTGTCGACTCGTTGTAGTTGCTGGGCAAGGCCAATCATTACTAAGTTAAAAAGCATGGGAGAGATAACTGAACCTTGCGGGGTGCCTTTTCTGCCAAGGGGAAGCTGGTCTGATCGTAAATCCCCTGCCGAGAGGGTGGCTGTGCGATTGCAGAGGAATTCACGGATGTAATTGTAGGATCGCTCTCCCAGGTGGAGGTGGGAGACCTGGTCAAGGATAGCTTCATGGGAAATGCTGTCAAAGGCTTGAGTGAGGTCGAGTCCGAGGATGGCTTTCGTGTTATGGGAACGGTCGTTGAGTACTTGATGTTTGAGCTGCAACATAGCGTCTTGAGTAGAAAGGTGAGGGCGAAATCCGATGATGGTGTGGGGATAGATAGAGTTGTCTTCGAGGTGTGTGTTGATGCGTGCTAAGAAGGCCTGTTCCATCACTTTGCCTACGCATGAAGTGAGGGAGATAGGTCTGAGGTTGTTGAGGCTAGATGGTTTGCCAGGCTTTGGGATTAGGATAACGTTGGCAGTCTTCCAGGCAGCTGGGATGGCGCCATTGCGCCAGCAATCGTTGATGTAGTCAGATGGGACACGGACTCGTCATCGAGATTGCGAAGGGTTTTGTTAGTGACCCCGTCTGGGCCTGGAGCAGAACGACCGTTAAGCTTGCGAAGTGCAGCATGTATTTCAGATGCGCTGAAATCGGCGTCTAGTGTAGGGTTGGGATTACCGATGTAATTTCTGTGTGGACTGACTTGTCCCCTGGAGATATATCTGGTGCAGAGGTAGTCAAGCACTCGTTGTGGACCTTGCTTAAGGGTCTCCGTATAAAGGAGTTCCTGCAGCCGATCCTGTTGGGCAGTGCGGGTGGTAGTATTGTCAAGCAGGTGTCTGAGGAGTTTCCACGTAGATGGGCGATGAAGTTGTCCATCCATCGTGTTACACAGCTCAGTCCACTGTTGCCGGCTGAGGGTTTGACAATGCTCCTCGATGGCTGTATTGACTTTAGAGATCTTACTTCTGAGGCGACGGTTTAGGCTCTGCCCCTTCCATCGAGCTAGGATGGAGGCCTTAGCCTCCAGAAGATGGGCGAGGCGGCTATCCATGCGTTCAACTGGGGCATCTGTAGTTACCACCCGAATAGCCGTTTGAACGTCAGTGCGTAGCGCTTGCATCCAGGTGTTGATGTCGGCAATGCCTTCTGTTGAGGCAGCACCAATGCGTATCTTACGAAAAGCATCCCAGTCGGTAATGGCGAATTCTTTAGTGGGGGCAGGGATGGCAGCAAGTTGGGGTAAAGATATAGCAAGGATATAATAGTCGCTGCCCAAGTCTTGCTGTGTATTGGTCCATTGTGCATTGTTGATATGTTTGATGAAGGTGAGGTCGGGGGTAGAGTCCCGGGTAGTGGAGGTACCGAGGCGTGTGGGAAAGGAGGGATCCGTGATAAGGGTGAGGCCTAAGTCGTGGTAATCTTGCCAGAGATTGCGAGCTGCAGCTTCCGTGCGAACGTAACCCCAGCCTGCATGGGCGAGGTTGAAATCGCCGCCGATGAGGAGGGGGTGCGTTCCAGCTACGTGAAGAGCCTTCTTAAAGAGGTTGAGGAAGCGACACTTTGCTTTGTCCTTGGGGCTATTGTAAATGTTCAGAAGAAAGATGCATTCTTTCCGTTTACGATTGGGAATTAACTCGAGGAATAGGTGTTCGATGTGAGGACTATGCAGATCATGTTGAATAACAGGGATACGACGCCGTACTAAGGTGGAGACCCGGTGAAGATGGTGGGTGGTATGAAAGGTTTGATAACCAGGGAGCGTGGTGGGGGCGTTATTGGTTTCTTGAAGTAGGATAGCATCCGGGCGGCGGGTATGTTGGCGTAGGTATTGATTAAGTACCGGTTGTTTCTGGTGAAAGTCTCGGCAGTTCCACTGCCAAATGAGGGTGTCTTGATTAGTGTGAGCCATGATGAGAGATGGTGGATGTCGCCATCGGCGTCCCGGAAGGGTCGCAGACGGGGGCGGATTGGCTAGGAGGCGCGAGAATATGATTTTCCAGGTTTGTAACTCGTTGGACAATACCAATGAGTGCGTGCTGGATGGAATCCAGTGCATGTTGGAAAGTGCTCACAGTTCTTTGAAGTGAGGTGAGCATGTATTTAACTTCAGAGCGGACCTGGCCCATGGCTCCATCTTGCAGGGCTCTCTTCTTGGGGGCGGGAGTTGTAGGGGCCTCTTGACTAGGGGCAGGGGCGTTCTGAGCGATAGGTGTAGGGGCTGGTGTTTGGGATTGTTTGAGGTCTCTAACCTCGAGCGTGAGTTTAGTTAGGAGATCACGTAGGATGGCGTTCTCGCGCTTAAGGTGAGCTATTTCTGGGTTATCTGGTGAGGGAGGAGGGGATGGGGCATGTATGTTGGTGATTTTACGACCATCTCGTGAGGTGCCCTTGAGGGCCTCTGCGAAGCTCACCTTGTTCTTGTTGGTAGATGCGATGCGTGATGCCGATGCAGACCGGGATCTTGAGCGTTGTTGCCTGGATCGAGATGGAGTTCTCGAGCGGGAGCGGCTCCCCCTTGACGGTGTTCGGGAGCGTGACCTGGTTCTGGTGTTGAGGGTGGAGGGGCCGGCTTGTTGATGGGAGGCTTGGCTGGTTGCTCGTCGTTCCCCGATACGCTTGCGAATGACATACGGGGTTCTATAACGAGCGGCACAGCTTTTGTCCGCGGTGAGATGGGGACCACCACAGAGGGAGCACCTAGGGTTACAGTTGTGGTCGGCGGGGGGGTTGCGGGCACCGCAGCCCCGGCATATCTTGTTATTTGGGTAGGGACAAACGTCCATACGGTGTCCGAGGCGGCCACACTGATAGCAAATGTCAATTTGCTTCCGATATAGCGAACATGGGAGTAACGTGGAGCCGTAGCGCACCTGAAAAGGCACATCTGGTCCGTCAAAAGCGATGATCACCGTTGTAGTAGAGGCGATGCGCTTGGCTGCCAAGGCTGTCGGGTTTCGGGCAGTGACAATTTTGTTGTGGATCTGCTGGGGGGTCTCCGTGAGTGGGATCCCACGGATGACCCCCTTCGTCGTTCTATCCAAGTGAATGGCGTCACCCACGAGGTGAATGCCTACGAAACTGCAGCTGAGTCACGGCGCGAGAATCTCATCTTTTACGGTTTTCCTGACAAACTGTCCGAGTCGTGGGCTGCTACAGAAAAAAAATGTCACAGTTTCGCCCTAAGGGTGAAGCAATGAATGCGATAGCAACACAGCAATGTCATAGGAAGTAAGGTGAGCGGCCTTGGTAGCAATATGAATTGTAGTAAACATGAGCTGATTAAGTAAGCAGGTGTGCTGCGGCGTAAGTAGACCGACATGAAGAGAGACTCGATGACCACGAGAAGGCGCGTGTGAAACGGTGGTGTTGATGAGAAGCGCTTACCGTGGGCAGCGCGTGCGAAGGGACACACCTGTAGTGCTGCACTGCCGATCTGGGCAGCATTGCATGTGTAGCGTGCGTTGGAAAATGTGGCCCGACTATTACTAACTGAATGAACAAGCGTGGTGTGAGCGCGCACAAACAAACATGAATAGATCACGCTGAATGACTGCAGCCAACGACTGTCAAAACGCTGGCAGCGCAACGTACCTTCGGCCGCGCAGCGGGCGAAGGTACGTACGGTCTATCGCTTCAACGGAAACTGAGCGGCGCATAAAGGTCAGAGCCGTGTGGAGATAAGAGGCCGAACGAACGACGAGCGCGGTTGTTGGCAGCGTAGAAGTGCGCCCCCCCCCCCCCCCCCCCGCTTCCTCCGGCGCTGGCTTCCCGCTTCCTTGCTTGCGCGTGGGAGAGATAAGAGACTGTTCGGACGAGCGACGAGCGCGGTTGTTGGCAGAGAAGTGCCCCCCCCCCCCCCCCCCCCCCTGCTCCCTCCGGCGCTGGCTTTCCGCTTCCTTGCATGCGCGTGGGAGATTTAGTGCGTTCGCTCTCCGTGATAGCGCGCGTCCCCGCACGCTTCCGCTGGGGCATACGGCGCGCGGCGAAGATTTTATCTATACGGAACCTCACGGCGACGGCGACGACGACGGCGACGGCAGAAATCCGGTTGAAGTGTCCATATAATTGCTATCGCAATAAAAACCGTACGTGAGCTCCCATCGTCCACCCTTAACATGCAGCTATCTGATGAAGCGATTGTTCGTTCACATAGGTTGGGTAAACACGTGTCAAATAAGTGCCGCCCAAATATAGCGAAGTTTTTAAGCGCTAAGGTCAAAGAGGCGATCTCTTCAGCACGCAAGAAATTAAAACAAACTGGTATTAGTATTAATGAGGATTTCTGTCTTGCTACACGCACATCCCGCAAAAAGCTGCTGGAATTGGCAAAAGACACCGGCGAACTGTATTCAATTCGCAACAATAGGTTGTTTTTGAAGAACAAGTGATATATGTATGTCAGGTAGCGTGTGTTATATATCTTTGAACAGTGGTTCACCTGTTACGCAGAGCCACACCGGCTTCAAATAACAATCGTTTGTCGTAGCTATCATCTAGGCCAAATAGTTCATATTGTGATGTTAATTTCCTTTTTTCCAATGCTATCAATGTTGTTAACAAGCGTGATGACCTCTCTGATCTAATTGACACGTGTAATACTAATACTGATGTGGTCGTACTTACGGAAACATGGCTATAATCCAAAGTGCATGATAGCGAAGTATTGGAGTCTAAAAAGGTGTTCAAGTTTTACCGCTTTGATCGTGGCTCGAGATCAGGAGGAGGCGTTCTTGTAGCTATTGCTGATCACATTGCATCTTATCATGTTCCCACTGAGTCACCTTTAGAAATTGTTTGCGCATGCGTGCGCATTAACCACTGCGATACAATTTTTTGCGTTTGCTATCAGCCACCTAACACTCGGCATAATTTTTCTTCTGATTTGCATGACGCTTTGAATACTATTATTGTTAGGTTCCCTCATGCACCATTTTTATTTTAGGTGATTTTAATTTCCCTAACATTGATTTGTCCGGTCCTTTTCCTGTTCTCAAAGAGTCTTCAAGTGAAAGTGCTGCCTTCGTGAAGTTATGCTGTGATTTTAACTTCACTCAGTTAGTTACTACTCCAACGGAAACTGCTACATCCAGCGCAAGCGTACTTGATCTTATTCTAACAACAGCTCCTACCTGATCTCGTGCATTCATTTGTTTTATTTACCAGGGATGAACGACCACTGTGTTATTAACTTTTCAAATAAAGCAACTGTTAAACGTCCCACCAGTGAACCAAAATCCATCAGAGATTATAGAAAGGCCGATTTTTCAGTTCTTGATAGTGAATTAGCGGCCTTCTTGGAAGGCTGGATGCCCAGATTTTATGAGCGCACTGTCGAAGAAAACTGGTCAATGTTCAAAGAAAAAAGCTCACTGTCTATTAAGCAATATGTACCTCTGCGGGTCATCCGTCGCAAGCGAAAATCCCCTTGGTTTAATGGGTCTTAAAGCGCCTTCAAAATCAGAAAATCACAGCATATCCACGGGGTGAATGATGATGAGTGGGCGAAGCTCCGGAGGGAATCATCGGATCTCCCGCTTAAGGGGACGCTAGCACAAACGCGTTAGAGACGTGCAGTACTCTCTAGTAAGGGGGAGCGGCCACAGCGTCTTACGCAGCCATTTACACATGCCGGAACGTGCACCGCGTTTGCCGACGCCATCACATGACTGCTGAGAGAGTATACCCCCCGTATTCATAAACGCTCCTCGACTTGAACTTGACTTGCCACCGCCTTGGGCAGCGCGTTCGAAACGCGTTGAAGGTAAGGCGGAGAGGCCACAGCGTCTTACACCAGCTACTTACACGGACCGTAACGCGCTAGCAAAAACGCGTTAGAAACGCGCTAGAAACGCGGCCTTTCGTTAATGTTGGGTATTTATTGCCATCGTGGTGCTTGTGTCTATGTGTGCTTCGTGGCGTAGTGGGCTAACGCCGCGCGCTCGGAAGCGAGGGGTCCCTGGTTCGATTCCGCGCTACGGACACAACTTCGGAATTTTTTTTTTTCATTTTTCTCAGACTGGTTACACACTACTACTACGACGAGGGACGAACGGGTGCCGCTTTAAGGAGCTTCGCCCCTAAAAAGAACGTTTTTTTGTCGACAAATAAAGCTCAGGAATGGTCACGGCCACTGGACCGCATATCAACAGATCACCCGCAAATATAAAAATGCAATTAAGGACGCAAAGCACACTTCGGCACTACTCTGCCTGCTTTGTTAAAATACGACCCTAAAACGTTCTGGAGTGTTGTTAAGGGTGCACGGGAAAACATTTTGTCAATAACTGATGACAGTGGTGTTACCGTTTCTCCTTCGCAATTTCGTTACATATTCAACGAATCATTTTCAAAAGCAGTTTTAGGTGAGTGTGTTGAGTAAGTACCTGCCGGAGTTTTGTGACGCGAGCTTTCCTACAATCGCTCCTGTAGTAACTGATTACGATGGTGTCGTTAGCCGTATTAATAATTTAAAGGTTTCGTCATCTTGGGGCGTCGATGGTGTAAACGGAAAATTTTTTAAAAGTACGGTTGCTTACTCGTCCATTTTCTTTTGTGTGTGAACTTTTCGCTCAGACTTTGAATTCTGGTGTGTTGCCTTATTTATGGTTGGAAGGTGTTCAAAGTGGTGCCATTGTTTAAATCTGGTGACATTCATTCTGTGCTAAATTATAGACCAGTATCATTAACTGGTGTTGCTTGTAAGATTTTTGAGCATGTCATTTACTCTTACCTGGCTAACTTTCATGAAGCTAATTCTTTTTTCACACCTCGTCAGCATGGTTTCAGGAAAACAATCGGCTGTGAAACGCAATTAATTTAATTTACTAATGAACTCCTGGTAGCCCTAGACATGGGATTTTATATTGATTGTGTATTCTTACACTTTTCTAAAGCTTTTGACCTTGTCTGCCATGAACTAGTTTATCTTAAACTCAGTAAACTAAATCTTGACCCCAACATTTTTGCATGGATAAAAAGCTTTTTGTTAAACCGACAACAATTTGTAACTGCTAATGGCTACGATTTTACTCTCCGTCCTGACCTTTCAGGAGTGCCCCAGGGTTCTGTTATTTGGCTCCTTCTGTTTCTAATTTGCATAAACGAATTACCTGATTGCACAAACTCTTCTACTAGGCTTTTTGCAGACGACTGTGTTGTATACCGCGTGATTTTCTCTGATACTGACACATCACTACAACAGTCTGACCTTAACAATATTTCTGATTGGTGTAACATATGGAAAATGAAACACAACGCGACGAAGTGCAAACTACTGAAAATTTCTCGTAAACTTTCTGCTACCGCTTGATGATGATGATGATAAAAATGTATTTATTGTAGGATTGCTCGAAAGCCTATTATGTGGAATAGGAAGGGGAGAGGGAAGGAGAAATTAGAGCCGTCCTAGAAGCTACGTGTCCTTGGCGAAACCCAAGAGCGAGTCCAGAATGGCCCTGTCGGAATCCGCCAATCCAGTTGCCGGCCTAATCCACTCCTCGTAGGACGACACTTGCACCGCCCTCAGGTGGTGGTCCCGCTGCTTAGGGTAGCGCTGACACTCCCAAAACAAATGGGCTGCGGATGGTCGCGTGGCCATGCCACAGTCAGGACACCTGTGCGGCTCCTGGGGTGCTTCTTCGTCCTCAGAGGCTGTCGAGGGGCCAGGTTCCTGCGACGGAAGGGAGTCAGGAGGAGGGAAAGGAGGGCGTCTCTCCCTGCGTGACCGGTACTGCCGCCACCGCTCCAGCACGTCCGGTGTGAGGCCGGAACGAAGCCTATGCAGCAGCACCTGCCCCGACCTGGCCGGGAAGACCCATGGGAAGTGGGTTTGGGTCTGGCGGGACACTGGCTCGGAGTTCCCTCTTGCGTCGGTTGGCTGCTACTCTCAGAGCTCTGTCTGGGTCATAGGGTGGTATTTTCTCGTGCTAGTTGTGTTGGCGCTGAGGGTCTCTGAATGATCCCGGGAGATGACGCGGTTGGAAAGAAGGGCGCGCGCCGCCTCATGGGCTCTCTCATTTCCCTCGATTCCCTGGTGACCAGGGATCCAATGAAGTGTTTCAGTGACCCCGCGGACCTCAGCATGCCTGAAGGCCTGCTTGACCAGAAGAACTTCTGATGAGGCTGTGTGGCGAGACTTGCAAACATGCAGCGCATATTGGGAGTCTGTGTATATATCGATGTGTTTTGCATGCGTGTTGATTGAAAACTGGTCTACTACCCAGCCTATCGCCCGGAGTTCAAGTTCCGTTGGGTCGTCAGCATCAGCAGTTATGAACGTAGAATGGGTCGCACAAGAACCGACTACGTGGTAGGCGACTGCTCCCTCACTGGTGCGTGGATCGAAAGTTGCGTCAGTGTACACTTGTTCTTGGCTTGGTGGAGCGTCTGCCAGACTCTGCGCATGACGCACAGCAAATGCTGCCCGATGGTGCGCATGTTGTGCGCCCATGTTTCGAGGCGTTGGTGTAGTGTCGATTACAGCAATGTCATCCCAAGGTGGAATTTCCGATGGCAGTTGGGGTAAAGTTGATATGTCCTTTTCCATGTCGGCCAGTCTGGTGTGCTTCAGGCGCTCCTCGTGTCCTGCCTTCGATGCGTCGATGGTTGCGCGGAGGGTAGGCAACTTCGCATACCGATGCAGCTCCTCGACACGTGTGTGATTCGGGAGCCATGTGATGATGCGGAGAGCTGCTCTGTGGAGTACCTCTAGCTGTGTCCAGTGCCGAGCAAGCAGGTCATAACAGCGTGCTCCGTATATCGCTCGGGATGTCAGCAAAGCACTCACAAGTTTTCGGCATACGTCGGTACCAGCGCCACCCATGCGGAAGCAGATCCGTTTTATGAGGTGCATAGTCTTGTGCCACGTCCTGCGAAGGTCAGCGAGC
This sequence comes from Dermacentor silvarum, assembly GCF_013339745.2. Lineage (NCBI taxonomy): Eukaryota > Metazoa > Arthropoda > Arachnida > Ixodida > Ixodidae > Dermacentor > Dermacentor silvarum. Next base: position 258,005,717 of record NC_051155.1, read on the forward strand.
CACGCATCCGCTGTGCCTGTGTGGTCAATAGGTATCCCGAGAACGCGCACTGGTTTTCCGATCGCTGCAGTGTTTCTCCTCCGAGAGTGATCGTGAGGGCAGCTTCATCTTGCGCTGAGCCTCGGATCACCACGTACGCTGTCTTCTCTGGAGATGGCCGCATACCAGTTTGTGGAAGGTAGTGGTCAATAACGTCAAGTGCCGCCTGCAGGGTCTCTTGCTGCTTGTGAATCGGTCATGACGCAGTCCATAACGTGATGTCATCTGCGTAAATGGGGAAGCCCAGTTCGGAAATAGCCTCTAGTCGCTGAGCCAGGCCTATCATAGTCAAATTAAAGAGCAGGGATGACAGTATGGAGCCTTGCGGGACTCCCACCATGTTTGGGTAAACCTTCCCGACGTCTCTGTCTACCCGTACGGAAAAAGTGCGATCTTGAAGGAAAGAGCGCACAAAGTTGAGTGGGCGGCCTGTGATTTCGTGCCTCTCTGCTGCTTCGATGATGGCCTCGTGCGTCACAGCGTCAAAGGCTTTTCGGAGGTCCACCGCCACGAGGATGCTCAGATGACGGTTTCCTCGACCGACCGTCTTTCGACGCAGTACACCTTCCTTCACAAGCAGGAGGCTGTCATGGGTGCCAAGGTTTGTTCCAAACCCTGTCTGTGCTGGATGGAAGTGACCCTCTGTTTCTAGAAAGTGAGATATGCGCGTCAGGGCCATTCGCTCCGCCAGCTTTCACGTAGTAAGTGTGAGCGATACTGGGCGCATGTTCGACAGTACATCTGGCTGTTTGTTTGGTTTCGGTATGGGTGTGACGATCGAATGCTTCCATCCTGCTGGGATTTCACCGTTGACCCACACTGCTTTCACCGTTGACCCACAAGTTGCTTCTTCGCGTATTCTTCAAGATTCCGCAGAGCCGCCCACGTCACACCGTCATGGCCTGGTGCGCTGCGCGCGTTTATAGAAGAAAGTGCCTGTTCGAGCTCGAAGAGCGAGAATGGGGCCTGGAGGCCCTCGTCGGTCACTGGCTGCGTTTTCCGGTAAATGGCGTTCGGGGACCTCGACGGTTGGGGAAAGAACGTCTTCGCGGTATCATCTTGGAGCTGGATGACTGACTGGCCAGTTTTGAGCAAGACGTCTGAAAAAGCACTGCGTGTTTTGCGCTGATCTGTCATAGCCTTGAACGTGTACCACACCTTATGGGGGCCAGTTCTTTCATTGAATGATGAGCAGTGCTGGCTCCAACGTTCCCGATACAGGCGCTTGGCGTATCTTCTAGCGACGGCAGTGTGACGTCCAAGTCGCACACGGTCGCGATGTCGTCGGCCATTCTCTACGTAGGTCAACTGTGCTCGCTTGCGCACATCCCAAAGGTTTAGCATGTGTATGTCCGGCGCCGGTGCATCAGCTCTTACCTTTGTCTCAGCAGTGGCCATTCGCAGGGCGTGCGACGCCCGCTCTCGTACGGATGCAGCCTTGGGCTGCTCCGCAAATGCTCTTCTGTAGGCATCCCACCTGATCGTACGCACAGTGCGGCCGGCTGCACATTTTCGTCTCATGTTCAAAGTAATCCACAGTGGATAGTGGTCGCTGCCCCCAGCGTCTCGATCGCATCGCCAGTCTTTCACGTAGTCTGGTGTGGACAACGTCAGGTCCGGGGTCATGTTACGCTATCCACTATGCAGCGCGGCTCGGGTGGGGTAGTCGGTGTCATTTGCGAGCACTAAGTTAGTTGTCTCCGTGGCATCTACGAGTGCCGTTCCACGGGGCCTGTGACAATCATAGCCCCACTGCGTATGCTTGGCGTTGAAATCGCCACCTATCTGGAAGTTGTCGTTTGGGTAACATCTGCGCAAAGCGCGAATCTATGTGAACGAACCGCGTGTGCGGTAGCTAACTTCCGGGCACATGTATACCGATACCAGTACTACATTGCGCTTTGCGATCTTGCAACGGACCGCTACCACTTCCTGCACGGCAGTCGAATACTTAGACGTGTCCATATGTGTTTGCGGAATGTCTGTGCGCACAAATACCGCCGCTTGTCCCCGTATCAGAAATTCGTTGGCTGCACCGGCGATACCATTGGGCTGCGGGGTTCGGTGCCGTTTCCTGTTTCGATGCTCTATTGACGGTTGGTAATAACCATTGAACTTTCTTAGTGCCTGATCTGTGCCATTGGTCTCTTGAAGTAGAAGCGCAAGAGTGCGTCCGACACAGTCAAATAAGAGGTTCAGTTCCAGCGCACAGGTTCTCAGCCCCCGACACTTCCACTGTAGCACGTGAGGAGTGGGGCCGTCGAGAGCTGTACGCGAAGCTGGGTGGATACTGACGCGAGGCGAAGAGCTACTGGAGCAAGCCATATTGTCGCTGGAAGTGCTGCTCCTGCGCTTGGAGGAGAGGATGCAAAATTTGTTGTACCAGCAGAGCCAGATCTGTCTGCTGTGTTATGGTAATAGAGGCTGGTTTTTGCGTTTTAGTGGGTTCCTGCGGATTACATGGCTGCTGCTGCCGCTTGGAGCGAAGCCGTTCGAGAAGCCGTTCGAGTAGAACGGCTTCGCTTTAATGCCCTAATTTTTTTCATTCTCTTCTAACTTCCACCGCAGTTCGGCGTTCTGTCGTGCGAGTTCTGCGACCTCAGCTTCGGCACTATCTTTCGATGGGTCGACCAGCTGCGATGGTGAAGGTGGCATCGGGGTGGTATAATGCGAAACATTCGCCGGCTTGGAAGCACTTGGTCGAGTTTGCTTGAGTGCTCCTGCGTAGCTGACGTTGGAGCCGCTTCCTCTCGCAGTCGGTTGTGCGCAGTTTTTTGAAACAATCTCGTTCACTGCTTCCTTTAAGGTACGTGGCTGCGTTGAGACGTTCTCGTCCTCAAGTCGGTGCTGCGTCGATTTAACGTCATGGGGCTGGACAGTTGTGTGGATGCTTCTCGATCGGTGCACGCCATGCCTTTCACGACGAGAGCGGGGCCGTGAGCGGATTTTCCAAGCGAGGTTTGCGTCAGACTTCAGTTTCGCTGGACACTTCAGGGTCAGTAGCCCGTGTGACCTTCTTCTTCACAGTTGCGGCACTTGGGCGTTGTCTGTTTGCATTCATCGCCAGCACTGCTTCCTTCGTGTGTCTTGCCGCATGTAGGGCATACCGCTTCGTTCGAACAGACATCCTTTTTATGACCAAAGCGATGACATCGTTCACGCACAATGCTTTTAGGTTCGTAAATTGAAACCCGGGTGATGCGGCCGTAGTAAACGACGGTGTTAGGGGGGTGGCGTCCTTCAAATGTCAGCAAACATGTCCCACGCTTTCCCATGGGGCGCGCGTCAAGGATGCGTCGGTGCTCACAGGTCAGAGCTGCCCGGAGTTCAGTCTTCGTTTCATTGCAGTCGACGTTGTATATCACGCCTCGGCACATGTCTCGGCCGGGTGCCTGAAAGACTTGTACTGGTATCTGCCCGCGGTTCACGTCAAGTTGCGAAAGCTTGAGAAGCCCGTCAGCTTGCCTCTTGTCGTAAACGAGCAATCATATGGTGTTAGATGCTGGTTGTAACGCGTACGTCAAAGGTCTGGTGTTGACGGCAGCGGATGTGGCCGTCACGAAGTTGCGGTGCAGGTCCTTGCTTGATACAGTCGTGAGCGCCACATTTACCCGTCGTTTCACGACTAGCACGAAAGCTTCTGGTAGTGTTTCATTCACGGGCCCTGTTTGGTTGTGCTTACGCTGTTGCACTTTCCACGCTCCTCCGTCGCCGTAATCGTCGAGCGCGTCCTGGGAGAAGACTCTGGCGTCTCGACTGGCCTCTAGATTCTCAGCTGAGGATGCGTAAGGAAACAGTTCTTGAGACGCGGGCGGTACAGTCTCTTTTTGTCGGGGCGTTGTCACATCAGATTGTTCGCTTGAAGACGTCGGTACTGCTTGCGTTTGCATGTTGTCTTCGTCGCTGGAAAGGGCGGACGCATCTTCGTAGACCGATGGCGTGAAAGTGTCGCGCCGCGTTCGTTTCGATACCGTGCTGGCCGTCGTTGACAGGCTTGCAGAGCGGTCTCTTTCACGACGGTGGCGGCTGCGGCGGCGTTCGTTGAGTTCCCGATTGTTATTTCGTCTCTGGCATTCGCGTCTATGTTGTTGCTCAGCGGTAGAATGCTCACATCGTTCTTCATGGGCCTCAGCAAAGCGTCCGATGGTAGACGCTCCTGGAACGCCTTCGGGACGCTGCGTAGTCGCTTCGTTGCTCAAATCTTGGGCTGGCGCCGTCAAAGGTGATGGTCCCGGTTGTTGTTGTTCATGGTCAACAGATGATGGTAGCTTCGATGACCCGGGCTCGGCCATCCATGCCGCCGTGGCCATGCATTAGGCTTAGCAATGCCACCAGCCGGTGCGAGAAAGCGGCCGTAAAACGGCCAACAAGCAACGCACCTTTCAGAGGCTTGTCTCGACGCGTGGACGATGCAACAGCGAAGAAGAGGATGTGCGACAGCAGGAGGTGAAAACGCGAACAGCTCGCGTAACAGTCGAAGAGAGTCGGAGCGCCAGGAGCAGACGTGCGCTCGCATCCGAACCGGAAGTTGATCGCAAGTATAACATAAACGGTTCCGCTCTCGAAGAAGTGACTACTTACAAATACTTAGGAGTCGACATTAATTCTAACCTGTCTTGGCAGCCACACATCAATTATGTTGTTAATAATGCTAACCGCATGCTTGGGTACCTGCGCCGTAACTTTTCAATGGCCCCTTCGTCTCTTAAACTTCTTCTTCATAAAACTTTCGTTCATTCCAAACTAGGATATGCATCAGCTGTGTGGGATCCATTTACTGAAAGTCTAATTAGTCACTTGAAGCGGTACAAAATCGTAGCGCACGTTTCATTTTTTCTAACTACTCCCATCTTTCCAGAGTTTCATCTATGAAAAAAGCGTTACGGCGTCCGTCCCTTTCCTCAGGGACCACCAGGCGTTGTCGATGAGTGCAGCAGCACCCACATCGAGCTCCGCAATATTCATGTTTTCGTTGGTTATAGTTCCAGTAACCGACTGAAATTGTGTTTCATCGTCACCGTGAACTTCTAGGGAACCCAGTGACACCGTATTTCTGGGCCTAGGTACGTTTTCGGCGACTCCAGCACCTTGAGAAGATACCAGCCACGCAGCGTCGGAGGTAGCCCGAATCAGGGCTAAGGCGCGGCGGTTGCCGCCGCGCCGCGTCGGTGCAGCGTCCGTCACACGACACCGACGCATATGGCGTCTCAACACCGCGCCTCTGTTGCGGCAGGCGACTCAAACGGTGCGTCGGCTCAACGTAAACTTCCCACAGAAGAAGACGACATGGATTTCTCTAAGTCCTTGACTTCTCGGAAACCTACTTCTCCAACGCTTCTCCCGGACGCTGAGGATCTGCGGCCAACTACGAGAGAACCCGACGAAGAGGCATGGCAGACGGTGCTGATGCTTCGTCAAAAACGACAACAAGCGAAGGAACGCCTACAGGTGAAACGGAACGAACCTTCGCAGAAGGAGCAGAACAAATCACCCCCAACCGCAGACGCAGGGCGCGACGGAACAAGCTCCCGCCACTGCTGCGGGACGACTTCAAGATTATTCTCCGTCCACACCAAGGACTTCCGTTGAAGACTCTGACCAGCCCAATGCTAGCAGAAGCAGTGATCGCAGCCTGCCACAACAAAGTAAGGGGTGAGCAATTTATACTGCGCATAAAACAAGGCTCAAACATCGCAATAGTTTCGACACCTGAGCAAGAGACTGCTGATCTCCTGCGCAAGATCACAGCCCTCACAGTCAATGGCAAGAAGCACGCGTTCAATGCCTACGCTGCCACCGGAGAAGGCGCCGTCAAAGGAGTCATTCATGGACTCCCCCCGCATACGCCCGGAGAGACAATCAAGGCAAACCTCAGAGTCCGAACACAAGGGATAGAAATAATCCAGGCAGGAATGCTAGGGGACTCCAAGAGCGCAGCTATCACTTTCCTCGGAACGGTCCTACCGCGGTTCGTCTACTATTGCGGTGGGGAGATTACATGCCATCCATACCGCAACTCAGTGCAAGTTTGCAAGACTTGCCACAGTGTCGGCCATCGCACGGACGTTTGTCCACAACCGGACACGAAAGTGTGCACAATCTGTGGGGTTCGCGAGCCTGAAGACACACACGACTGCTCACCACGATGTGCCGTCTGCGGGGAGCAGCACCTCACGGGCGACCGCAGCTGCCAGAAACGCCTGAAGCGAACGCGACCACAAGGTAGACCGACGAGCGGAAAGCACGGATCTGCTCAACAATACCGTTCACGGTGGTTTGCAAATGAAGACGAAGAATTGGAACTCAGCGATTTCCCAGAGCTCCCTCAACGGCAAGAAAGGACCCACTCTGACCCTTGGCAAGCAATAGAATGAAGATCAAGATCGCGATCGACGTCGAGTACCAGACGGCGAAATCATCACAGATCTAGGTCAACATCCTGGGCGCGCAATATCAAGACTCCAACACCCAAACAGAAGAGGGCTCCACAGGCTAAATATCACACAGCGGCCACAGACATACAACAGGTAAGCTGGGCGCGAGTAGTGTCTCCCACTGCCAATCCAATAACTCAGAGTCCAGCATATCAAAACATTTTAGAGGAGAACAGAATGTTAAAAGCTAGTCTTGGAGAAATTCGAAGGGAGCTAGCTGATCTCAGACAAAGGAATGGCTCCCATACAAACAAACCCACGCCAGAAACCACGAACGCGATGCCACAGGCGACAGGAAAAGGCGATAAGCTGGACAATATAGCGCAACAAATACAACTTCTTTTTGCGGAGCTGTACAAGCTCAAACGACAGGTAGAAGACTCCTCTTCCCACACCGCGAAAGAGGGACCGAACAAACGCAGGAATGCCAGCCCAGGAACTCCGACACGCAGGCCCAAACAGATAGCGCTGACCGACAGCGAAAGCACTATCGATGGCTAATCACCACACGAGAGTAGCCGAAAACCTCGAGGTCTGGCAGTGGAATTGCAGGACTCTAAGAACGAAACACGCAGCACTTTCGCGTTTCATAGATGCGACGCCTGTTCCCCTGGATATCATATGCCTACAAGAACCCGGAAAGGGGATACCGAACCTCATTGGATACAAGATGCACACGCACCCTGACAATCCTCAAATAGCAATGCTGGCACGGGCGGACATAGCGGTGAGCGTGGACTACGTCCCTAACTGCAGTATCCAACACCAAGTTCTAACGGTCTGGCCATGTAAGCGCGGCAAACCGAAAACAGTTATTGCCAACGTCTACAGCCCACCTAGGGACAGGAAGGCAAAATTCGACGTGCTAGTTATGGCCACTTTGCGCAAAGTGAAACGAAACGACCGGGCGATCATCCTAGGGGATTTTAACGCTCCGCATTCTGATTGGGGCTACGATCGAGATACACCCAAGGGCCAAAGGCTAGTCGACCTCGCGGAGGAGCATGAGCTGGTCTTGCTCACGAGGCCTGGCGAACCAACCAGGACGGGAAACAGTGTAGCAAAGGACACGTCACCGGACCTAACTTTCGGAAACAATGGCAGAGGCGTCACCTGGACCAACCTAGGGGAAGACCTTGGCAGTGACCACTGTATAATCAGTGTTTCAATTAATACAACGCGTGTTTGGCATAGATTAGGGAAAGCCACCATAACCGATTGGGTAGCTTACAGAGAGAAACAGAGGCAAACCGCACCATGTGATAGTACTAGAGAATGGACGGAATCCATCAAGGCCATACACATAAGTACTACACGGGAAATTGCGACAACGGTCGAAACACCGGCAGTCGACGGGCACTTACTACACCTATGGGAAGCACGGAGAAGCCTGACCAGACGGTGGAAGAGACAGAGACATACCAGAAAGCTCAGGATCAGGATAGCCCAGCTTCCGCAGGAATCCAATGAGTACGCACAGCAGCTGCAAGACACCAATTGGCTTCAGCTTTGTGATACACTTAAAGGAACGCTTAGCACAAAGCGAACATGGGCTATTCTCCGGAGTATGATAGATCCCGCAGGAACAAGGACCACCACAAGCCGAACACTGAAGTTAATCGAACATGAATACGATGGCACGACCGATGCCCTCATTGAGGACATTAAAAGCATATACATAGGAGTGCATGACACAAAATCAATGCAATACAACTATAAGGGACCTGACAACGCCAAGCTGGACGAGCCCATAACAACGGCAGAGCTCTATGCAGCCGCACCATCTTTCCGGAAAAACACCGCACCGGGTCCGGACCAGGTTACGAATGCGATGCTGCGCAACCTGAGCCGGGAGTCACTGAAGCAGCTCACGACCTACTTCAACAATAACGTATGGTCCGACGGCGGGGCGGTACCGGAAGACTGGAAAGAGGCTACAATCATACTCATACCAAAACCGGGAAAAGCTAGAGATCTACATAACCTCAGGCCAATATCGCTCACGTCGTGCGTAGGGAAGCTTTTTGAGAAGGTGATCCAAGCCAGACTGAGCAACTACATCGAGCGGCATGGACTTTCTCCTGACTCTATGCTTAGCTTCAGGCCACATGTTTCGGCACAGGACGCCTTCCTCATGCTCCGTGACGAAGTTTTGGACCCGCTACAAAACAAGGAAGCCAGGATAGTTGTGGCACTTGATGTCAAGAAAGCGTTTGACACAATATCTCATGAAAGGATCCTCGAAGGCCTCGAAAACATAGGTTGCGGAAGGAGGGTGTTTCAGTATGTCCTTACCTTCCTTCGCGAGAGGAAGGCAATGATTGGTTTGGGCAGCACTCGCTCTGACAGCTTTGCAATGCCCAATAGAGGGACTCCACAGGGCTCAATCTTGTCACCGCTTCTTTTCAACGTTGGGATGAGGCGGCTGGCCCTAGAACTTGAACACGCACGAGACCTCGGATGCAGTGGCGTAGCCAGAAATTTTGTTCGGGGGGGGGGGCTTAGGTTGCAGCACGGCCTCCTCCTTATAGAATTTGTCGAGGGATCAAATGCATGAATAATAACTCCATTGTCAACTCCATTGTATATTAGATGCTGCAAACGAATTATTGAACGCTATGCACCGTCCATCAAAATATATATGTTTTAATAAAAGAATATATTCGTATGCCCCAGAAATTGTGGCAGAAATAACTGATATAAATGCTTCCGCGTTTTTTTTTTTGTCTAAATAATAAGTAAAGAAAACGTCACATGAACTTTAGAACAACTATTGACCCTTTTCGCGGAGCAGTTTGTTTTAGAGAAATGAGATGGCGCTCACGGCGGCGCGCCATACCTCTCCTCGGCGACCGCGCACGAATACGAAACCATTACCGCTTCTACCTTGCTTCTGTGCTATCAGCTGTCGGAAATGCAACTGAGTTTTCGCTATCACACTGTGCTTCAATCTTGCTAGATTGAATAATGTTGATTGAAGACGTGTGCAGTAGTTGGCTGCAAAAATAGTGACTGGCATGTTAAGCAATAGAATGAATCTGTCTGGCGAAGTTCGCGGACCGCTGCTGCAACTGTCCGAACGTGTTACCTCCACTTCGTGATGTACAGATTTCCTCGAGGATACATAAATTTGCTCATCCGCCAGCCTTGTATCGCTAACGTTAAAAAAAAGGGCTTCATCCCCAGAACGTCGGCAAGAGTGAGTACCACTCGTTAAACAATGACAAAGGGAGTAGCGCCGCTTCCTGTCATAGTAAGTTTCACGCACGTTATCTATACACATCTGTCCAAATGGCAGGAAAACTTACGCCCACTCTATCACCGACGTATAATGAATAAGCGATTGGATGCACAGTTGAATATATGCGCACTGTATACACGCAATTAATGACGGACTACACCTATGGCGCACCAGTAGTCGAAGCTGAATGTTTCGTGACGGTCCACAAGAGTAAGCAAGTTACTAGCTGTAATATATATTTGCTACAAGGTATTACAATGTACAAAACAGCTACGTTTCAAGCCTTGTGCGCAGCAAGAACAAATCTATCGGATTCGGAACTGAGCACAGCAGCGAGTGATTAGGCCGAAAATAATCAGACAGTGGCGGCACTGAGGAACTCCACTGAGTCAGAAACTGACAAGCCACAGCTTAAAAATATTTGCCGAATAAAGAACAAAGAGCAAAACACACTAATCCTGACTGAATTCATAATCGGAAAGCTTGGAATACATATTTAGCCCCGCTTTTAGAAGAAGCACCATATACACTGCTTGAGCCATTTGGACATAGCTTAATCAGCTCCGAAAGCACTTTTGCATGTTCTCTGAAGCTGCAGGTGATCGAAGCTTCGTGTCGTCCACCTAGTTACCGTCTACGATATCTCCGAAAACAGAGGTTTTCTAAGCCGCGCCGGCGTCATACACTTCCATTGTAAACAAGGAGGCAACGGAGGCAGTTGAGGCAAGAAATGGACGCGTCACCACGCCATCAAATATGGCAGCGCCCACGGGATCGCCGCGAAAAGGGTCAATATCACTTCGAAACCAGCAAAGCAGTGCATGCAGCTTATATGAAAAACGTAAAGGCCATGAAATGAATAAGTTGGGGACTGTAATGAAGAAGAAGAGCACACGGACAAGGCCAGCCAGATCGACTGTTCAATGCCTGCAGTGCAACCAGTAGGCCAGCCGGATCGCCAGTGCTTAGCACGAGTGGGAGCCGTTCGTAACCAGCTGTTCCTGCTCTGCGTCACCCGCCTTTCGATTACGAACAGACGCTACCATCCGAACTGTTCAGTACACCCCTTTAAAATTGGTGGAGGTGCTGGGTTTTCAAGAACATTTCCACCCTGGAACTCCGGTCTCGCACTCTGCCTTCCGTCATGCCTGACTCTCCCCAGCCGACGTCGCCGCCACCCTCCGTTGCCTGCTCTGGCGCTCTCCCGCTCCGCCATCCCGCGGTTTTCAGCGGTACGGATGAGCAAGACGTCAATGACTGGTTGTCTACCTATGAACGGGTGAGCTTGCACAATCGTTGGGACGATACCGCCAAGTTAAATGCCATCATTTTCTACCTTGCGGGAGTGGCTCACCTGTGGTTTAAAAATCACGAAGCCGACTTTCAGTCCTGGTCCGCGTTTAAGACCAGTTTCGCTGAAGTGTTCGGTCGCCCCGCCGTCCACAAGTTGCGCGCCGAGCAGCGGTTACGAGAGCGAGCTCAACAACCCGGTGAAACATTCACCTGTTTTATCGAAGAGGTTCTCGACCTATGCAAACGGGTGGATGCGTCTATGACGGAAAATGACAAATTGAAACACATTTTGAAGGGCATCGCCGATGACATCTTCCAAATGTTGATCGCCAAGAGTCCGCGTACCGTAGCAGAGCTCATAAACTTGTGCCAAAGCTACGACGAGTTGAGGAGGCAGCGCGCTTTGACCAGGCGCCCCTCAGTGGCTGACGAGACCCTCTCTTCCATGACAGTATTTTCTGATCGCTCCCCCCTGCTCACACAAATCCAAGCTTTCGTGCGGGAGGAAGTTGCACGACAGCTTTCTCTACTACCCTTCGCTGAGCTACCCCAACAGCAGCCGCTGCCGCAACAGCCTCCTACACAGCTCGCTCCGACGCTCCGGCGGGTTATTGAAGAGCAAGTTGCTGAGGCTCTACCAATGCAGCATCAGCAGTCCCCTGTCGCAGCGCCACTTACTTACGCATCCGTCGCCGCGCAGCCTCCTCGTCAACCACTCGTTGCGCTACATCCACGGCCGCTACCACCCGTTCATCATCCCGTTCATCGACCTCCTCCTGCCTTTGCTAATCCTTGGCGTACGCAAGACAACAGGCCCATATGTTATGCCTGCGGTATTCCCGGCCATGTTGCACGACTCTGCCGCCGCCGCATGCTGCACTCTGATGGCTTTGCGCAGTCGCCTCCCTACGCCGACGTGCAACCTTTCCACGACACTTCTTTTAGTCGGCAGTCGAACAGGCCACCAGCCGAGCGCCCGGTCCTTACACGTCGATCACCTTCCCCGCGTCGCCGCTCGTTGTCCCCGATGCGTCGGCGCCCTTCACCCACGCAAGAGGAAAACTAAGCGCCGCAGTTCAGGAGGCAGGAACTGCGTCGCCATCGATCTGTACAAGTCCTCCATTGTCGCCTGCGAACGTTGTCGACCTTACTGTTGACGGCGTCTCTACCGTTGCGCTAATTGATACTGGAGCAGCCGTGTCTGTCCTAAACGAACGCCTCTCTCGCGCTTTACGAAAAGTTACGACGCCAATTTCTGGGTTTTCTCTTCGCACAGCAAGCGCCCAGCCAGTTCGGCCTTCAGCAGCATGTACAGCTAGAGTTATTATTCAGGGCGTTCTCTATATTGTGGAGTTTGTGGTTCTGCAGTCATGCTCTCACGACGTGATACTCGGGTGGTACTTTCTTTCGCGAAATAACGCTGTCATCAACTGTGCGCGTGCTGAAGTCGAATTATCGCCTCTGTGTGACGTGCCCCTCGTCGACGCCACTTCTCTTCCCGCTAAGCTAGTCCTTCGGGAAGACATCGCCATACCGCCGTACTCGTGTGCCGTTGTTCCCGTCTTTTGTGGCGCTGTCTCTGAAGGCGCTGTCCTCTTCACTCCTTCGGAACTCTTCATAACCCGCAAAGATGTTCCCCTCCCTTTCGCCACGCTTGACATTTCAGCCGGTTTCAGCTCCATCGTTGTCTGCAATCCTCTTCCTACAGCCCTGAAGGCTCTTTGCGGCGTAACACTTGGCCGTGTTCAGCCTCTTGATGACATGTTTATTACCGACGTGCCGGATGCTTCGCATGCACAGCTCACTGACTTCTGTGCACTTTCCACTTCTGCTCCGCCATCACCTGACTTATTCACACCTTTCATTGCCGACGACCTTACTTCCGAGCAGCGCTCCCAGCTTCTTCACCTGCTTGCCCAGTTCCGTTCTTCTTTTGATGTCGCTCAGCCTACTCTGGGCCGCACGTCAACCGTCAGCCACCACATCGACACTGGCTCCAACGCGCCTTTGCGGCAGCGCCCGTACCGCGTCTCCGCCAAGGAGCGTCAGGTGATCAGTGAGCACGTCGACGACATGCTTCAGCGCGGCGTCATTCGACCTTCACATAGCCCGTGGGCATCACCGGTGGTTCTCGTCACAAAAAAAGATCGTTCCATTCGGTTCTGCGTCGATTATCGCCGTCTTAATAAGATAACGCGAAAAGACGTGTACCCTTTACCGCGCATTGACGACGCTCTGGACAGCTTGCAAGGCGCTGAATTCTTCTCTTCGTTGGATTTACGCTCGGGCTACTGGCAGGTCCCGATGTCAGCAATTGATCGCCCTAAAACCGCATTCATTACTCCAGATGGTTTATACGAATTTAACGTGATGCCATTTGGCCTATACAATGCGCTTGCTACGTTTGAGCGAATGATGGACAATATATTGCGCGGCCTAAAATGGAGCACGTGTTTATGCTACCTCGACGACATCGTTGTGTTCGCCCCTGATTTCAGCACGCATCTTCTCCGCCTTAGGCAAGTGTTGATGTCCTTGACCAACGGAGGCCTTCAACTGAACTTGAAAAAGTGCCAGTTCGCCGCGCGGAAGCTCATGATTCTAGGTCACGTCGTATCCCAAGACGGCATTTGCCCCGACCCATCAAAACTTCGCGCTGTGGCAGAGTTTCCTAAACCTAAGACACTCAAAGAACTCCGCGCCTTCATCGGCCTTTGCTCTTACTTCCGACGCTTTGTTCGCAATTTTGCCTCGATTATATCACCTCTGACACAACTCTTAAGTGGCGCCAACGACCTATCCTCCTGGTCTCCTGCATGCGACACCGCGTTCGTGACCTTACGCCGTCTCCTGACGTCTCCGCCTATACTGCGACACTATGATTGCACCGCCCCGACTGAAGTGCATACCGATGCCAGTGGTATTGGCCTTGGTGCTGTTCTTGCGCAGCGCAAGCCTGGCTACTCCGAGTACGTCGTTGCTTACGCCAGTCGTGCGCTGACCAAAGCGGAACGCAATTACAGCGTCACAGAAAAAGAATGCCTGGCCATCGTTTGGGCACTCGGGAAGTTTCGCCCTTATTTATACGGCAGACCTTTCAATGTGGTTACTGACCATCACGCCCTTTGTTGGTTATCCTCTTTAAAAGACCCGTCTGGACGCCTTGCCCGCTGGGCTCTTCGCATTCAAGAATACGACATACACGTCATCTACCGCTCAGGCCGCAAGCACACTGACGCTGACGCTCTGTCCCGCTCTCCGCTGCCAGCCGACACTGCCTCCCCCTCCACCTTTGAGACGGTGTCGTCGGTCGACATCGACACCTTCGCATCAGAACAGCGCAAGGATCCTTGGGTGGCCTCTCTTTTGGATCTCCTTTCTCGCTCGCCAGCATCTCCCATCTCCCGCTCCCTGCGTCGCCAGGCTGCCCATTTTGCTGTCCGGGATAACCTCTTGTACCGACGCAACTACCAGCCCGATGGTCGCAAGTGGCTCCTATTATCCCCAGGTCTTTGCGTTCCGACATGTGCGCGTCTTTCCATAATGACCCACAAGGTGCACATGCCGGAGTTTTGAAGACGTATGAGCGCTTGCGGCAACGTTACTACTGGCGAGGAATGTTTACTTTTGTCCAAAAGTTTGTCCGCTCGTGCCCGCAATGCCAACGCCGCAAATCTCCGCCTCATCCGGCCCACGGTTTATTACAGCCGCTTCCGTGCCCTGCTCGTGCCTTCGACCGTGTGGGAATTGACCTGTACGGGCCGCTACCGCTAACACCTGCTGGCAAACGATGGATTATTGTAGCGGTTGATCACCTTACACGCTATGCCGAAACCGCCGCTCTACCTGCAGCAACCGCCAGTGACGTTGCATCCTTTCTGCTACATCGTTTCATTCTTCGTCATGGCCCGCCTCGGGAACTGCTGAGCGATAGAGGCCGCGTGTTTTTGTCGCAGGTGGTTGAAGCTCTGCTTGCTCAATGCCGCATAGTTCACCGGACCACTACGGCGTACCATCCTCAAACTAACGGGCTTACGGAGCGCTTCAATCGAACCCTTGGTGATATGCTCGCCATGTACGTTTCATCGGAGCATACAAACTGGGACATCATCCTCCCATTTGTCACGTACGTATATAATACGGCTACCCAAAGTACTACGGGATTTTCCCCGTACTTCCTCCTCTACGGTCGCGATCCTTCCCATACCATCGATACGGTTTTGCCTTATACACCAGACGCGTCAGAGTGTGCTCCCGTATCAGCCGTCGCCCGATACGCCGAGGAATGCCGTCAATTAGCCCGTCATTTCACCTCCGACGACCAACAGCGACAAAAAGACAACCGCGATGGTGACGCTACGAATCCGAACTTCGCTCCCGGCACACTTGTCTTGTTGTCCGTGCCTTATACCACGCCTGGACTTTCGACAAAACTGCTCTCGAAGTATGATGGACCATACCGCATCGTCGAACGCACCTCTCCGGTCAACTATGTCATAGAGCCGCTTACACCGACATCCGACAAGCGCCGCCGTGGACGGGATATTGTCCACGTTCACCGCCTGAAACCATTTTATGAACCGCTCGTCTCCACGTCGTAAGTCGCCAGGATGGCTCCGCTTTTGCACCGGGGGTAATTGTAATGAAGAAGAACAGCACACGGACAAGGCCAGCCAGATCGACTGTTCAATGCCTGCAGTGCAACCAGTAGGCCAGCCGGATCGCCAGTGCTTAGCACGAGTGGGAGCCGTTCGTAACCAGCTGTTCCTGCTCTGCGTCACCCGCCTTTCGATTACGAACAGACGCTACCATCTGAACTGTTCAGTACACCCCTTTACAGGGACAAATATTTTGATGAATCTTTGTCATTCAATAACCTTGTTTACATTTTTCTACATATGCAACGGCCAGGAAGAAACCTCAATGACGCTATCCCTCGTTGCAATCGATTGCGCATGAGCAGCTGTAACTCGTCGTGTATTGTAATTACACCGAGATAATAATCGCAGCAGTGAGTACAAATAAAAAGTGGGAGTTCTGCAAAATATATATGAGAAATGCGAAGATAGAATGGAATATACAAATGCGAAGATACGACTCGCTAAAGGGCAAAAAAAGAGTCGCTGGAAACAAAGTTCACTGCTTGTATACACAAAACCTCGCAATAAGATATTTAAAAATACGTATGAGTCTCCAATAAATCTACGTATTTAAGCAAACGTCAGTGTACATAATGCGCCAAATAAGACAAATAAGCATGTTGCTCAGTCACAGATAGTAATTTTGCGCACAGAAATACAGATGATCTAGGCAATAACATAACTATGATCGCAGAAATCGTGTTATGTACTTGGGCCATGCCGCGGTCGCGACAGCGCCATGTGGGTAGAATAATAGAGGAATAATGCATAAATCAGTACGAAAATGTGTAATTTAACTGCCTGCACAACGCCAACAATTATTCTGCACCCAAAATTAAAGGAGGTTATTCCTTCGTTTCAAAAAAGAAATAAAAGCAGGTAGCTGAAAATGAAAGAAAAGGACAAACAAAGGCCACAGATGATGCGGTAAGTTGAACTACCCAATATCCGAGTGTGTTTTTGGCGAACGCCGTGTGGGCGGGGCTTTCAATGAGCAAGATCGGTCAAAATTGGTTACTACTATTCTCGTAATTTTTGTATTTGCGTGATAATTGTGATCATGATGCTAACTGCTAGAATAAACGGCGAAAATTTCTGCGGTTTTAAAAGCTAATGAACGGTCATACGTTTTCATATTTAAGAACTTATGAACCTGAAGGAAGAGTGCTTTTTACTTGCATTGATTTTTGCTGCTTCGCTATCTAAAGGACAAACTTCTCTCGGCGGGAAAGTTGAGCGAAGCGGTCAATGACTTCGGACACGTTGATGCCGACGTCTCTGTGGGTATACGTATAGAAGCGCCAGCCTAACCATGCGTTCCACAGACACTGTAGAGCGCAAGTAGTTTTTTAGTAAACTCTTGCTAAAAAATATTCTCTCTGCGCTGGCAGTGGTCACTAGAAGGGTGACTAGAAGCTGCAGCAGTACTTACACATTTACATAGAACCTGCTGTCGCAATGAGAGATGGGCATCTATTCCGGTGCTAAAACCTAAAACACTCCCTTGATGTCGTTGGCATACTTGTTTAGGTACCTCGCAGAAACAGTAGGCTGTTCGATTCCAGCGATTTCCGTCGTTTCGTCAGAAAGTATGGAGAAGCAGCCTGCTTTTGAATTTAGGCTTTCTTTGATAATGTCACCACAAATTTCTATAATTTGGTTTTGTGCGTCTGGGCTTAAATACGAGGCATTACTGGGGCAACTTTCCAAATGGTTCTTCAGATATGTATCTCCACAATCAGCTCGCATGCGAAGAAGCACTCTGAAAATGGCTGTATTTTCAGCAGGGGCATTGCTTAAATCCATAGGGCCCCTGTCCCTGTGGCCACGGAGAGCCAGACCTTGTCGCCCGCAAAAAAAAAAAAAAAAAAAAAATCTCAATAATAGGCCGTTTACTTTCTTCTGTTTCCTCATATTTTACTTTGCCTGCCCTGGTCCAGCTGATCAATCACATTGGGTACACTTCCTGAAAATGTTTGGAGAAAAGTATTAGCTGCTAGCTGACAGTCCCGGTGATATTTAGTATTTTCGTGTGTGTGGAAGATTGCAAGCGCGTGCTTCCATTTCTGGAACGGCTCGGACGGGAGGGCTCCAGTGCGCGCATGTTGGCCCAAGTTTATAAGGTCATTAACCCCATAAAGTTCTAGAATAGAAAATCTTTTAAAGCATGCCTTTGGAAATGTCTGCGCACCTTTCGCGTCAAATGTTTACGAGAACTTTATACCCATAAAGTTTCGTAATTGAAATCCATGCGCTCCGTCGATTCCGTGGCCGTTGCGAGATGCCGCAACGCGCCCGCTCGCTATCGAAAAGCCGCTGAAAGTTTGTGCTCGGATGGGGCACCTTGCGTTACGTGACTCTAGGTGCAAGGGGGTCGTCATGAAATCCAGCCCGAGTTCGCAATGTTCGTGCCGAAATGTCTTTATCGAGCGTGAAAAAGACATTGTAGACAAAATCCAGAATGATTGCCAGCGTCGGTGGTAGTTTTGGTCGGCGGTGCATGCCAGCACGAAAAAATTTCGGGGGGGGGGGGGGGGGCTGAAGCCCCATCAGCCCCCCCCCCCCCCCCCCGGCTACGCGCCTGCTCGGATGTACAATCTATGCCGATGACATTACGCTCTGTGCACACCGGGGTTCCTATGGAGAGAAACAAGACCTACTACAGGAGGCCATAGACAAAGTGGTAAACTTCACCAAACACGCGGGTATGACGTGCGCCCCTGAAAAATCTGAGTTCATGAAAGTACGCAGCAAGCGTCGTAAGAAAGTTGCCATCCCAAGGATTGACTTAAATCTCGATGGCGGTGCCATTCGCGAAAAAACCCACATGAGAGTGCTGGGCTTACTTATACAAGATAACGGCAACGTCGATGCCACAATTCGGAGTTTAAAACCAACCGTGCAGAACGTGGCACGCATGATCTGTCGAGTGGGACGCAGCCGCAACGGTCTCGCGGAGGACGAAACTATCAGGCTGATGCAATCGTTTGTGATTAACCGCATCACCTACGGCCTCCCTTTCCAAAACCTCCACAAAACGGAAATGAGGCAAGTGGACACCCTTATCAGAACGGCATACAAATCTGCTCTGGGTCTCCCGAACACAGTCAGCACGGATCGCCTGGAGCGCTTGGGTATATACAACAAATATGAAGAACATGCCGCAGCAGTTCTGATATCACAAAGAGAAAGGCTGAGCTCTACGCCGCAGGGCCGGTCTATCCTCCGACGGCTGGGATACGAACCTAGACCCCTGTTCTGCGGCGACGACACAGACTTGTTGTCTCGAAATTTGAGGGACCACCTCTACGTCTCGCCCATTCCACGAAACATGAATGCTAAATACCACGCAGGCCGCAGACAAGCAAGGACGAGGGCTCTGCAGAAGCGATTCGACAATGATCCGGCCGCCTACTACACGGACGCGAGTGCAACTACTCGCAAGGACTTCTACACAATCACCGCAACCAACCAAGTCACTACGATAACTGCCACAGTGAAGACTACCTCGGTATGCACAGCTGAGGCTGCAGCCATAGCGCTGGCCATACGGGACGCCGACTTTAAGGGTCAACCGGCTTACGTGCTTACAGACTCGCAGGCAGCATGTCGACTCTTCATGCGGGGAATTCTACCGCGCAGCGCTACAAGAATACTGGGCTCACGCCTCGACCTGGATCACGGCATAATGTGGTGCCCAGCGCACAACGGACTGGATGGGAACGAAAGGGCAGACCGCATAGCTCGAGGAAGTAACAACCGAGCGGCGGCCAGAAACCTAGAGGAACCTCCGTCCGCAGTGCGCGACATATTGGAAAATCAGAGAAGGGAGACACGGACATTCGGCCCTCCGCACTCCAAACTAACCAGAATACAAGCGCGGGACTGGCGTCGCATCTAAACGAACACATACCCACACCTAAATCTCCTATGCAAGATGCACCCGGCGCATTACACAGACACCTGCCCGTGGTGTGGAGAAAAACCCACGCTGGCTCACATAACGTGGGACTGTATGGCTAGGCCGGGAGATGTCAACTCACCCCTTCTAAGGCTGACAGACTTCGTACGGCAGTGGGAGGCACTGCTCGCAAGCGAGGACCGGGAGAGCCAACTGGCCCTCCTGGACCAAGCTCAGCGAGCCGCTAGAGCCAGTGGAGCCCTGGACTGAGGGCCCCACCCAGACCTGCCGTTAAACCTTTTACCTATTTAATAAAGTTTTTTCCTCCTCCTCCCTTTCCTCACGCAGGAAAATAGCGAGCCTCTACCTATTTCATAAAGATTACACTAGCCAACACTTTCATTCTTTCGTTCCTCAAACTTTTAATGATTGGAATCACTAGCCCACCTCCATTGTATCGGTCGCGGATCCCAGTAACTTTAAGACTGCGCTTGAATATGTGACAAGATATTTGCATTGTTTATTTATTTATTTATTTATTTATTTATTTATTATTTATTTATTTATTGTTACCACTCCCTTCTGTGACGCCCTAGGGGCCCTGAAGGTACTGAAATAAATAAGTATTGAATATTCTGGGATGGTTGTAT
Organism: Dermacentor silvarum; assembly: GCF_013339745.2. Taxonomy (NCBI): domain Eukaryota; kingdom Metazoa; phylum Arthropoda; class Arachnida; order Ixodida; family Ixodidae; genus Dermacentor; species Dermacentor silvarum. The sequence goes on from NC_051155.1 coordinate 258,025,915, forward strand.
AGTTATTTTTCTAAAAGGCTGTAATCAGCCTTGCAAGTTTAAACCTAATCACCCACAACAAACCTCTGTAGCCCCAGTGTGGTATTTTGGTTGCACAGATAGTTTGCCCAGGAAAACTGGCGAACGAATTAAGCGTTTGGCACAACGCTCATAAAGTGGAAGAAAACAAGCATCTGGTAAATATTTCAGAAGCTCCTAATAAACGCACACACTTCCAACTTTCGGTCCTCATCACCCATGACATGAGCACACTTTCCGCAATGATAAAATTGTAGGCCCGTTTGCTTACCTATAGGGCAGCGGAACAACTTTGTCAGCGTTACGTATACCGCTCAAAAACGGAGAGAAAGCGAGTGATTGCCAATTTTGATGCAGCCCTTGAATAAAATATCACAAATTCTTTCTGCGAAAGCGTGGACATGGAATCCGTGGCATCGTGCCGAAGTTGGGTGGATTTCCCTTTCTCGACGACCTTGCGGGCTTCCGCAGAACGGTTTTGTCATATTTACCAGTGCTCAGATGTTGCCCCCGGTAAGGTTCCGGGTTCGCATGCCGGACTAGGACAAAGCTTTTCTTCTGAGAGACTCGTACGGATTTCCTTTGGAGCTTGGTGCTATGATCGCGTAGATGTTTCTCGTTCGCAGCCCCTGATTAACTTATTTATTTCCCCGCTTATCACCGTGCTTCCCATTCGGTGAAAAAGGTAATTTCTTTTGCTGTTCTTTTAGAAAACCGGAAACACGTATATAAAGATTTCAAGGTCTCATGGTCCCACTAACGGCGTCGCTGTAAAACATGCTGCATCATCGCGTATTGATGTCACATTCTGCAGCAAATTACGTTCCCACACTTTTACGTTGTGTGATTCATCTCACGCCTGATATAACCAATGTTGTGTCACAAGTTAAATAAACATAGTACATCAATACAAATTATGCATAGTTCATCAATAATAAACATATTGTTACGTGGTTCGTTGGATATAAATGTGGTTATAATATATAGTGGCAATTTGCGAAAGTGTCAATTTTTGTTCCCATGCCGCGATGCGAAAGAAATTTCATCAGTGCCCAAACTTGCGGCTAGCCCTAGCAGCTGCATGTGTTACGTGTATGTTTCAAAAGTCTAGTGAAGTTAGAGATTGTTATTGAGTAGTCATTCGTGTTGATTTCCTACTTCTACCTGACACATGTACTTGGTCCCGCAAGAAAAGGAACTCCTCGTACCATCCCTGGCTCAAGAACCAAATCAGGTGATTTGCAGCTCGTAAACAGGCGAGCCCAGACGGTAAGAGCTTGACTGGGCAATTATGTCCTGTCCTCTCCAGCCACCGGCCGACCGTCATCAGTGGCAGTATCATTTGCCTAATCCACTTGGACAAGCTCCCTGCCATGCAGGGAAGGGGCCACTTCCCGGAGACCGGCTTTTGTTCGACTAATTGAATCAGCGCGTGATTAGAGAGGCACCCGCGAAGAGGTTCGAAGGGTTGCACATATCGCGCTACGACGGACGTGGCGCACCGAAGAAAAGCTCACGCGATAATTACTTGATTCTGTGAACCAGTGAGCAAACTAGGATCCAAAATGACTGTAGATCGCGTACCAAGAAGTGTGGGTCAGAACAATTGACCCATTTCAACAATTTGACACAAATTTATTACAGTGCGTCAAGAAGACGCCGACGCGAGGAGCAAAAATTTACTCATGTGGGCACTGATTAACCACAAGGGATGAATTGCCTGTAAAAGGAGGTAATACCAATAAACATTAAAAGCAATAAAAAATAAAATTGAGTATGAAGCGCGAGGGAAGGGTAAGGCACCCTTCCTCGGCTTTTTTCTCGGCCTCAGGCCACAAACTACAGTGGCCCTGATAGTAGCCTTTGGAATTACCCGGAGCCACTCACTGATGCCGTGGCCGCATAACAACACAGCCAAACGTTATTCGGCATGATGCTGTAGCGCTCTTATCTGTGTTCGATGCGAACACTTGTGATGTGGCACTCACAGAAGCCGCTGACATTTGTGGGTCAATTCCGGTTTGCGGGTGCACTGACGCGTGAGCTCTAGCGGAGAGCCTACAGGCATATTGCGATGTAATATTTTTATTGGGTCAGGCAGTAATGGCCCGTGTGGTACAGTACTTTTTTTCCACGATAAGCATTATTTTCCCGTTCGATTTGTATTTTCGTGACTAGGTTCGGCGTGCTAAGCAAGCATTAATCGTTTGGCCTAAAGTTAGCAGTCATAAGCAATACCAGCATCTCACATGAAATGTACATTTTTTTAAGGAAAGTGTTGCATAAAGGAATGTATCTGCTAGACAGTGTCATGTACACGACAGAATTAGTGTCTAAATAACACTAATGTGCTTTGTGGAATTGGAGGAATAATGTCCAACTATTCTGGCACTTGGATATCAGCGCCTTTGCATTTATTCAGAAAATGTACAAAGGCAGTCAGTCTGACGGTTTAAAGGTTCGAGCTGTTGCAGCGGTTGGCCATGTTTTCCTATGCGGTTATTATGTTTTCCTATGCGGAACTGGAGGTCGAGCGCATGGATAGTCGGCTAGCACACCTGTTCGAAGCTAAAAAATCACTGCAAGCTAAATGGCGCACGCAAAAGCTCAATCGTAACCTTCGTAAAAAGATAGCTGAACTCAATCGTCAAATCGAGGCACATTGTCGTAATCTAGAGCGTCAACACTGGGACGAAGTGTGTAATTCGGTTGATGGTCAAATGAGAAGCGGGGCCAAATGGAACCTGTTAAAACACTTACTAGGTGACAAACCATCGAAAGCATCCCAACAACTTACGATAGACAGGCTAATCCACAAACTAAAAATCTCGGGTAAGACCGACACTCAAATCACCGACGAGCTAGCTGCGCGTTACCTATGTACCGAACCAAGCTCCCCATCCGATTACCCGCCTGCCCCGGACGCTACGGAGGAGGATCCACTAGGATCCCCCTTTACTTGCGCCGAGGTTAAGGCGGTCCTCTCCGAACTCAACTGCCGCTCGGCCCCAGGTCCCGACGGTATACAGAATAAACTTCATAAAAATTTCGCCGAGGAGGACATAGAACTTCTCACCGAGCACATTAACAAAATCTGGGAGACAGGTAACGTCCCGCCTGCATGGCGCGAGGCAACCGTCATACTTATCCCTAAGCCGGGTAAACCCTTAGCGCTAGGCTCACTTCGTCCCATCTCGCTCACGTCCTGCGTGGGTAAGGTAGCCGAACACGTAATCCTCAAGCGAGTCACGAAATTCGTAGAGGAGCGTCAGATTCTACCGATAAACCAAATTGGCTTTCGCCCGTCCATGTCCACGCAGGACGTAATGCTGATGCTGAAATACGAGCTCATGGATAAGATCACCAGAGACACTAGAGCCATCCTAGCGCTCGACCTCGAGAAGGCGTTCGACAGCGTAAACCACTCTCACATCCTCGACTCGATTCGACAGGCAGGATTAGGTAAGCGTTTCTACAACTACGTTAGTTCGTTCCTACGCGACAGGACAGCTACAATACAACTCGGCTCGATGGGCTCGAAGCAGTTCAACCTGGGACCGAGGGGCACACCCCAAGGGGCCGTGATCTCTCCGTTCCTGTTCAACCTCTCCATGCGCGCTCTGTCGCGACAACTCTCACAGATCGAAGGCATCAGTCATGCCTTCTACGCAGACGATATCACCGTCTGGAGTACGAGCGGCACTGACGGCCATATCGAGGAGCGACTGCAAGAAGCGGTCAACACGGTACAAACGTTCTTACGGCAGGCCGGTCTCTCGCTATCGGTAGAGAAATCAGAATTACTACTCTACCGCCCGAAATACAAGGCGCGCAGAGACGCATACGCGGAAATCAACGTCCTGACGGCGGACGGTACACCGATCCCCACGGTGGACCAAGTTCGCATTCTAGGCATGGTCATTCAAGCCAACGGCCATAACGACGCCAGTGTCACTCACATTTCCAAGAAGGCCGAAGCAATGGCTAAATTAATTAACAGAGTAGGTAACAAACGCGGGGGACTGTCTGAGGAGAATCTCCGCAGACTTTTCCACGCGTTCCTCATGAGCCACATCAACTATGTGGCTCCCGCCCACCTGTGGCAAAAAGGAGATGTACGCCGTCTCGACGTGATCATCCGCCGGTGCGTTAAACAGGTGCTCGGGTTACCGGGCAGCACCCGCACGACCAAGCTCAACGAGCTAGGAATTCATAATACATTCAACGAAATCGTAGAAGCTCAAAAAATCTCTCAAATTGTAAGGCTGTCTTCCACTGAGGCTGGGCGACGATTACTAGCACACCTCGGGGTCCAGTCTCCCGTAACCCAAGAAAGCTCGCGACAGCTCCCCGAAGAGCTGCGCTCAAAATTTACAGTATTCCCGATACCCCGTAACATGCATCCCACACATAACGTGGGGAGACGTCAGGCACGGGCGCGAGCCCTACTCAGTACCGCAGCCGCTATGGAGGATAACGTGGCCTTCGTAGACGCAGCGCAGTACGGATATACGGACCACTTTGTCTCGGTAGTAACAACATTCAAAGTCGAACACTTGTCGCCTATGACTTTATTAAATTCAAACGCTGATGGTGCCGAGCAGGTCGCTGTGGCACTAGCTCTCGCTGCCACCGACCGCACCGCCATTTACACAGATTCGCGCGCAACAGCACGGGCCTTCATGACGGGCTCGGTTTGTCGGGAAGCCGCGCGCGTTCTCTGTGCTGCCAATTCGTCAGACAAAAAGAAATCATCTGGTTCCCGGCACACGTTGGCCGACACGTACACGGAACCATCCTTAATGCCAACGAGTTGGATCATTCCCGGGCGCGAGGTCTCACATTCCACTCGGAGGCTGAGGGCGTTACTAGGTACTTCAGAGATCCGTTGTTAACCTTTAATGAAATCTGCAAACATTACCAGTTGGAGCGGCGGAAGTACCCACTCCCGCACCCACACTTAAACAGAGCTCAGTCTATCACTCTACGTCTGTTACAGACGGAGGCGTATGCATCGCCTCTAAAATGTTCTAAATACATGGACGGCATAGAGCCGGGGTGGCCGCGCTGTGGCCACCCCAAATGTACCTTACTGTGGTAATGCCCTTCGTTGCGCGAGAGCAGCGAGTCTCCCTCTACGGAGGCAGACTGGAACTATCTTCTCACTATCCAAGACAAAAGAGACCAGCTTAGGGCCATCCAGAGGGCCCGCGACATGGCCGTGGAGTTTAACCTCCCAGTCCCGTCGTGGGAGTGGCCCACCGGTGTCACCCCTTAACGGGAGTCGAGCGCCGCCTCCGGATAATATAAAGTTCTTTGCCTGCCTGCCTGTTGATGGTGCTACCATTTGTTTCTCTCTCTCTCTCGCTCTCACTTTCTCTCCCCCCCCCCCCCGAGCATAGCGCGCGATGCGCGCACTCTCTCTCGTTCTCATTTTCTTGAAGTTAGAGTGGCGCCCTCTACAAGTGACGTCACGGCCAGGACGGCGCTCGCTCGGCTGCTCCGCGCGCGCGTTCCCTGCGTGCATGCTTGGGGTATTGGTGACTCGAGCCGTACTTATTGAAGAATATGTCGGCTTCTTTTTACTCTCATGCCTGAACGGCAGTTTCTTCTTCAAAACCGCGAGTCGTGAAAATTTGCGGCGTGGATATCGCCAGCTATGTAGCATTGAAGGGGTCTACTGGTTTTGCAATGCGTATATGCGCAGTGTCTGTTCATAAACTTTGCGTAAAAACAATGTCTGCAATTTCAACACACGGAGTTGTGTATGATGCTCCGCAATACACTTAACATTCCCTTAGTGCTTAGCTATGAGAGACATTGCATTTTACAAGGAAGAAAAATCTTGGTATTGGTATTTGATGTCAATATTATAAGTGCGTGTTAGAAGGAAACTGCGCAACGAATCTTTTATGATGATTTTTATTACTATGGTGAGTTGCTCTAGTCAAATATGGCTACCTTATCAATGCATAAAAGGAAGAGTTAGGCGCGCATTTTGCATGAAAACGTTTGCTAATACATTCACAGTTCCCAGAAAACGCATTGCTATTGGCTGTTAACACGACGGCGCGTCGCGTGTAGAGTATGTATACACTACACGAATACCATAACAGTAATCACCTGAAAGAACAGTTTCGTGGTTAAGATCGAGAGCCTACCAATTGCAAGCGAGAAAATGTTTCATAGTGACCCTCAGTTGGCTTTATCGACATCATCGCACAGCCCTTACGCAAATAAATCGATCGACTGTCGTTATGGCGAGGCAAGCATTATTCGCGAAACCCTTCAGTTCACTACAACTTCGAATTGAAACCATGAAGCAGTTCTTTAAGCGCCAATTGCAATGCCTAACGTATACTCGAGGCTATACAGCGCAGCTTACGCTGTGTTGAAGCGGAAAATTCAAACACCTTCTGCCTCACCATGTCTCGATCCTGCGCTGTCTCACTTCACAAACTGAGAACTATTCGCTTCGTGAGTACATAAAAGAGAACCTCACATGCCCGCCTCATAGAGAAGACACCACAAGCCTCAAATGAATTCACTTGATCTTGGACCTCCACAGGGGAATCATGATATCTTCAATAAGCCCCATACTACTAATGAATGAGGCTTCGGCTTCTTTCTAACTGCAGCCATACGGTCCAAAAGGCATATTTCACTAAAAAAGTTGGGCCGAGCAGCCTGTGTCAGTTCGCCAAACAGATTCGTGATGTCTGTTCCTCAAGAAACAAGCAGCAGTCGATTGCACAAGTGAGTTGAACGTGTAGCACGAAACCGTGAATAAATATTGGTACATTCCTTTGCGTATTCTGCAAATAGCTATAAGCCTCAATTTCCTTTACTTCAAATTACCGCCACTTAAAATTAACCGGTGAAGAACGGCCTAATTTTGGGAAGCAATTAAAGAAACAAGTGGTGCTGGTTGAATCTAAACTGCACTGTCAGGTCCTCATACTGCCTAGCGTTTCTGTGAAGAAATGAAAAATTATATATTATAGCATGAGCTACTCGTCATAAGCAAACACGTCTTAATGGGTTAAAATCAAGGTAAATGTAACAGTCATATGTAGCAGACAGTGACATGCTCGTTGCACCACTGCAGGTATGGTATCCTAACTGGATTCTTATGTGCTATTTTTTGCGTTTATGCTTTTATTAGTCACTTGCTATTTATGCTTTTTTATTAGACCCGCAATCTGCAATGTCTACATCCGCGCATGAAAAATGTCACAGTTTCGCCCTAAGGGCGAAGCAATGAATGCGATAGCAACACACCAATGTCCTACGAAGTAAGGTGAGCGGCTTTGGTAGCAATATGAATTGTAGTAAACATGAGCTGATTAAGTAAGCAGGTGTGCTGCGGCGTAAGTAGACCTACATGAAGAGAGACTCGATGACCACGAGAAGGCACGTGTGAAACGGTGGTGTTGATAAGAAGCGCTTCCCGTGGGCAGCGCGTGCGAAGGGACACACCTGTAGCGCTGCACTGCCGATCCGGGCAGTATTGCATGTGTAGCGTGCGTTGGAAAATGTGGCCCGACTATTACTAACTGATTGAACAAGCGTGGTGTGAGCGCGCACAAACAAACATGGATAGATCACACTGAATGACTGCAGACAACGACTGTCAAAACGCTGGCAGCAAGCGGATACGCCGCAGCGGCGAAGGTACGTGCGGTCTATCGCTTGAACGGAAACTGAGCGGCGAATGCACGGCGCATAAAGGTCAGAGCCGTGTGGAGATAAGAGACAGTGCGGCGAGCGACGAGCGCGGTTGTTGGCAGAGTAAAAGTGCGCCCCCCCCCCCCCCCCCCCCGCTCCCTCCGGCGCTCGCTTCGCGCTTCCTTGCTTGCGCGTGGGAGAGATAAGAGACGGTGCGGTCGAGCGACGAGCGCGGTTGTTGGCAGAGTATAAGTGTGTGTGTCCCCCCCCCCCCCCCCCGCTCCCTCCGGCGCTGGCTTCCCGCTTCCTTGCTTGCGCGTGGGAGATTGAGTGCGTTCGCTCTCCGTGGTAGCGCGCGTCCCCGCACGCTTCCGCTCGGGCATACGGCGCGCGGTGAAGATTTTATCTATACCGAACCTCACGGCGACGGCAACGCCGACGGCAGAAATCCGGTTCAAGTGTCCATATAATTGCTATCGCAATAAAACACGCAATGGGCTTGTCTGAGCTCCTTCGGCTGGCACTGCAGCGTTGCCCTTGAGAAATAAATTGTCGTCTTGTCGTCTAGGAAATAAGCTCTTTGAATAAGTTTGCGCGAATGAAGACGTCGTAAAAATGTACTTGGGATGACCGTCATAAGTATGCAAGCACAGGGAACGACAGTGAACAAACGGAAACACTGCAGAACGCGCCCTGACAGCGCCCGCACGGAAGCAGACGACAGGCGCGAGTCCGTGCCCTGACGTCACGCGAGCGGCGCTCGCAGCGCTCCTGTAGGTCGTTCTCGGGGCTAATAGCGCGCGACGCTCCGCGAGGTGGTTGCTAGGCAACGCAGTGGCAGGCGGCACACATTACGGCCATAATAAACAGCTCCCCTGTTAAAATAGGGGCTCGGGGAGATAAGAGGCAGCTGTCCTGGCACTGCCCGGCTGACGCTCTGCAGCTGGAAAGATAAAGGCTTTCTTCCACTGGACCTCGGTTCGTCCTTCACACTGCCATCGTGCACTCGAGTGATCGAGAGGTGCCGTCTCGGCCCAGCACTTGCCACCATCACATCCCTAAAAAACACAGAAATACCTTCTCTTGTGTTTCTTTCCACATTAGAAACAGATATATTCGTTTATCAAAGGTAGCCACCATCTCGTATGTCATTAATGGCAGGTAACAAGAGCCGATAATATAAACACGCAGCGTGTGTCAATAGGCACAAATTGTGGAAACCCTCGGGTCCCAAACCGCCGCTCGGGCAGCGAACGTCGCGTCAAGCGCATGCGTGCCAAGGAGAGTTGGGAGAGGGGAAACTTTCCTTCCGCGGGCGGCGCACGGGAATGATGATGATGATGATTTATTGGCATCCCCTTTGAAACGGGGCGGCGACAAATAGTCACCTAGCCTGCTTGATTTAATCAGGTATACTATACATGTTCTTTATCTTGCATTTTTGTATACCTATCATTATTTTTCTTTTTCAAAAATTTACCTTGTACCGCTGCCTATGATTTTAAGAGATCAGGTCGCATCCATCTTTTCCCTACTTTTTTTCCACCAGTACTCTAATCGTCTCTTGCTGATCTCTACGGCTGATCTGTTTATGTTTCCTTCCACTTTAAACCCAAGCGCTTCTGGGAGTTGCACGTTACCTACGGTTCTCGCTGGGTGGATCCCGTCGCATTCCATTAGGATGTGCTGAGTGGTCTCTGGATCTTTACTGCAGCATACACATGTCTCATCTAATTCCGAATATTTGTTCCGATATGTTTTCGTCCTTAGGCAACCGGCTCGAGCCTCAAATAGCAAGGCACTACCCTTTGTGTTATCGTACAGATTTTCCCTTCTAATTTCTTTCTTCTCATTCTTGTAAATCTCCATTGTCCTTTTCGTTTCCATTCTTTGCATCCAATTCACGGTCTCTATTTCTCTCACTTTCTTTCTGATGACCCCTGGTTGTCTATTTACAGTTTCGATTATCCTGTACTTGGTTGCCAACTTCCTTGACCTCTTCCTCCATTCTGTGTCCACGCTTTTCATGTAGAGATACTTGTGCACTTTAGCCGCCCATTTATTTTCATCCATGTTCCTGAGCCTTTCTTCAAAACTAATTTTGCTTTGTGCTTCTCTGACTTCAAAAGAGGCCCAACCCATGTCTCCATGCACTGCCTCATTTGTCGTATTACCGTGTGCTCCCAAAGCCAACCGGCCTACTGATCTTTGGTTAACTTCCAAACCCGCCAATATATCCGATTTTAAGCATATAATGGCATTTGCGAATGTTAGCGCTGGCACCATTACTCCTTTCCAGATTCCACGCACCACCTCATACTTATTGTGGCCCCACAGTGCTCTGTGTTTCATTAATGCTGCATTCCGCTTCCCCTTTATTTTCAGATTATCTTGGTGGTTGCTTGAGTAATTCTTTCCTTCGTTTATGTGTACGCCGAGGTACTTATATTGCTTCACTATGGGTATTACTTGCTGTTGAATTGACACCACGAAGTTACTCGTGTGCTCATTAAAGATCATAATCCCTGATTTCTCTGTGCTAAACTTAAGGCCTAGATTTGTCGCTGCGTTCCCACAGATATTCGCAAGTATCTGTAAATCTTTTTTATTGTCCGCTAGTAGCACAATGTCGTCTGCGTACATCAGTCCAGGGATCTTCTGTTGCACCATTTGTCCATTACGCATGTAGGATAAATCAAAACCTAATTCGCTGTTTTCCAGTCGTCTTTCTATGCCCTTGGCGTAAAGCGTGAACAACAATGGTGACAGAGGGCATCCTTGCTTCAATCCTTGGTGAATTCCCACCATTTCATTTCCTTTTCGGCCTTCCGAATCGCAAGCGCTATCAGCGCCACCAGGTGGGTCACGCGAGATCCCGCTGATATCGCCCGGGTCTCTTTGGTCTCCAGCAAGCGGCGACGGCGGAAGTCTCCGCCGTCGCTCCCGTATTCCCGCACGTGGTTAGTCAACCGCATTCATGCCGCGGCAAACCCCCCCCCCCCCCCCCCCCCCCCCCGTATTCCCCAGTTGGTAAGTCGGAAGCCCTTCTTTACCTAGTGTATTATTCTCTTCGAGGGAACCTTCAGCGATGCAACTATAGCTAGCTGGCCTGCTCGAAGTGTTAGTTGCAGTCGTAATAAATGCTTTCCGAGTGTACACGTGGTTGTCGTCTATTGTTTCCTCGAGCTTGTACCGGACCGCGGTTGATGCGCAGGCGTGCGCCAACCGCGGGGCTCGGTGTGTCGAGGCAGAGGGCCGTTGGCATCCCCCCTTATCCCGACAAAATGAATTAGAATACCGCAATATATCACCCAGCCGGGTTATGCGCATGTTCTATGTACCATCACTGCTGTGTCTCTCGCTGTCTTGCCTTGAGATCTTTTCCTGCGATAGCTCTGTCGGCAAGAATTCAAACCACTCCTCACACATAAATGCGGGCACAATTTATATCGTTGAATAAACATTCACCGAGTCATTAGGGTGTCAAAATTGCCTGCAGCTGCTCGGTGTCATCTTAAGGCGAAAGCCTTAGGTGGCTCATGGGTCGAAAAATCCGATGACACCAAAACTTTGCGCCACCAATACCCCTGGGGGAAGGCGAAGTTGAGTAAGATAGAATCAAATAGAACCCACGACGCTTGGTGGGAGTTGAACTCACCGCTGTTGGTGTTAGGGCGAAGTTAATTAAGTCACAATTAGTTATGGTAGAGTTAATTAAGGCACTCGGGCACCAACATTCAATGGCACCATACGTGATCGTAGTCGAAAGCACGATCCTTCGTAATAATTAAGGCACAATTAAAGCATGTTCAATTAAGGCACTTTGGCCCTAATATTCAATGGCAACAAAATCGATGGGAGTCGAACCCACAACCCTTGGTGCTAAGTTATTTAAGGCGCAGTCAATTAAGATGCACTTAAGGCATTCGAATTCACTACCTCTGGTGGGAATCGAACCTTCGACCTTTGGTGGGAGTCAAGCCCACGACCTTTGGTGTTAAATAATGCGAAGTTATTTAAGACACAATTAACTAATATATAGTTAATTAAGGCACTCGAACTCACCACCGTTGGTGGGAGTCGAACCTTTGACCTTTGGTGGGAGTCAAGCCCACAACCTTTGGTGTTAAATAATGCGAAGTTATTTAAGACACAATTAACTAAGATAAAGTTAATTAAGGCACTGGAACTCACCACCGTTGGTGGGAGTCGAACCTACGACCTTTGGTATTACTTAGGGCGCAGTTAATTAGGACACAATTACGATATAGCTAATGAAGGCACTATAACATGGTGGGAGAAAACAATAGCAAGTAACAACGCATTCGAATGAGAATGTCAAGTAATTTAATTAATGTCTCGTGCGCGCAGGCTTTCGCCTTCACCCTCTTTATCGTATGCTAAAGTGACTGTCAACAATATTTTAAATGCAGCAGGACATAGGCTGGCCTGTGTACTTTGCATGTGCCTATCTTTGGTGCATTGTGCTGCTGAAGACAGATCATTACCAACTAGCCCAATTCGCAAGCGTGATGATCTGACGCCGACCACACTTTTTACTCAAAAAAAGGATGGAAAAAAAAGTTCCCCGGCGATGACAATACTCTCTAATGCGAATTTTGAGCGCATCTGTATAGGTGTTTCGAATTCGCGCTATATTGTGGCAAAGAATAGCGCGGCGCGCATTCTCTAGCGGTGGCGGCACATGCGAAACAGCGCATGCACAGTGGGCCCACACTGGGGCTTTTCTTATATATATATATGGTACCGGTGGACACGCTCGCCGCATGCCTGGTCGCTGCCGTGAAGCAAGTCTCGTGCGGCTCTCCGCTTTCCTCCTCATCCTTTCTCCACGCACTCCTCCTCCGCTTTTCTTCTCGAGTTCCTTCGCTATCACCGCTGTGCTTGTCGCTCAGTTACGCCGAGAGGCAACGCCGACGCTCAATGCAGGAACGGGCGCCTAAGAGCTGCGCTCTAAAAGGGGCCTCACACGAAAGCCAAAACTGGCACAATTGCTTATTAATGTGTCGGCTGGCGACTGCAGCTTTATGTGGCTGCACATTGCAACATCTTATAGCGCTCGTTCTTAGTTGTTGTTTTATTGCGATAGCAATTATATGGACACTTCAACCGGATTTCTGCCGTCGGCGTCGCCGTCGCCGTCGCCGTCAGGTTCCCTATAGATAAAATCTTCACCGCGCGCCGTATGCCCGAGCGGAAGCGTGCGGGGACGCGCGCTATCACGGAGAGCGAACGCACTCATCTCCCACGCGCAAGCAAGGAAGCAGGAAGCCAGCGCCGGAGGGAGCGGGGGGGGGGGGGGACTCTGCCAACAACCGCGCTCGTCGCTCGTCCGCACCGTCTCTTATCTCCACATGGCTCTGACCTTTATGCGCCGTGCATTCGCCGCTCAGTTTCCGTTGAAGCGATAGACCGCACGTACCTTCGCCCGCGGCGGCGTATGCTTGCTGCCAGCGTTTTGGCAGTCGTTGTCTGCGGTCATTCAGTGTGATCTATTCGCGTTTGTTTGTGCGCGCTCACACCACGCTTGTTCATTCAGTTAGTAATAGTCGGGCCACATTTTCCAACGCACGCTACACATGCAATGCTGCCCGGATCGGCAGTGCAGCGCTACAGGTGTGTCCCTTCGCACGCGCTGCCCACGGGAAGCGCTTCTCATCAACACCCCCGTTTCACAAGCGCCTTCTCGTGGTCATCGAGTCTCTCTTCATGTCGGTCTACTTACGGCGCAGCACACCTGCTTACTTAATCAGCTCATGTTTACTACAATTCACATTGCTACCAAAGCCGCTCACCTTACTTCGTATGACATTGCTGTGTTGCTATCGCATTCATTGCTTCGCCCTTAGGGCGAAACTGTGACATTTTTTAAGCTGATATCTTCTGAAAGACTACCACAGACATTCATGGTGCTCGGAATAGGCAGCAGCGTACTTTTCAAAGGAAAGCGGTGCTCCTGAAGCATGCGTCTGAAACACAATTTGCCACTGCGGCGCTATCCCGTGGCCTGTTGCTAAGGAAAGGGTTTGTACAGTAGGTTGCTGAAGGCTCTGCCCAACCATGAACTTCCATATAACCTCAAAATATATATGTTGCCACAAGAAATGTCAGTAACCATATGTGTCATTCATTATTTAGCAGCCGCTAAGCGGCATCGCCGCCTCCTGGCTCCCCCTCGATGCGCGCCGGGTCACCCCGCTATCCTTGGCTGAAACCTTTCGTGCCACGCCATGTGGTAAATATATAAAAAAATAACATGCACAATAGAAGCAAGAGGGGGAACATGATACATGGGTGTACCGAATAAGCGTGTCGTCGTTGCTGTGCGACACATAGCTAAGCGGAGAATACACAAAACGGGCTCTTCTGGAGCGTACTGTGCTGGTTCTTGGTTCTAGCGACACCGTCATAAGCAGGCTTGCCTGACATGTCCACAGAATTGACCATGTGCAGAAATGTTATGCGCATGCGCGAAAAATGTATTTTCCTATCAAAGGTGTTTATCTGGACGTTGCGCCATTTTCTAAGAAACGGAATGAGTGGTCCTAGATAGGCGCTGACGCACGTTTTTTTTCTGTTTTTTTTTTTACCGTTTTAACTTGAGACAGCATTAGCGACTAACCAGTGGTGAAGAACGCGTGTTCTATAGGCCGCGCTATCGCTATCTCGATCGTGAAACGCAATTGACTCAGCCCAACTCAGTTGACCGAGAAGCTGTCAAATATCAGCGATAGCGAAAGCGGGGATAGGCATTTACGGCGCCGCGCGAGCTTTGTGTGCAGTGTAAAACCCCTATATATAAAAGTAGCACCAACCACTTCCCTCCTCCTCCGTTACACTGTCGCCCTCGGTGCGGCCAGCGCCATCGAAGCGCGATATCGGCAGTGGCGCCGCCTACGTCGGGCCTGCCGTGGCAGATGACAGATAACGCGTTACCAGTGGAAATCCGCGGAAAACTTCGATCACGCCCTGCGGAGAAGTTTTTTAGGCGCGATTTTGCTTCGTCAGTCAGTAAGTGGCCTTAATAATGCCGTTTTGGAAGCAGCAACGCGACGATGCGAAACGGCGTTAATACCAAGCAACAATTACAAACCAACACATACCCCCATTTAAGCAGATTACACGCAATACACCCTGCACTGTACTCGTACAAATGCCCCCTTTGTAACGACTACGCTTCCCTATATCACACCACATGGGCATGCCCCAATATACAGGTAGCCCCGCATATACCCAACCCCACACCCGAGCAGTGGGAGGCCGTGCTGACTAGCTCGGACCCTCGTGACCAGCAACAACTGGTGCGGCGGGCCCGGGAGACAGCAAGAGCCGCAGGAGCCCTGGACTGAGGGCACCTCCCAACACAAGCAGGAAGACGCCTGCTTTTTTTTTTCTCTTAATAAATGTATTTCCTCCTCCTCCTCCTCCAAGTGTGCAGCAAGCGTTTCTGCTCGCCGGATGGTAAACAAAAAAAAAAAAAAAAAAGCATTTGCCCTCGCCTTCCGCAGGCATCTCTCGACCCAGGATACCATGCTGCAGCTGAAACACCACATCATAGACTGCACAGGCCGCTCTACTAAGGCCATTCTCGGCCTAGATCGTAAGAAGGCCTTTGATAACGTCACACACAGCACCATCCTAAATCAGATCAGCTCCCTAAACTTGGGCCTTCGCACGTACAATTATATCAGAGCCTTTCTAACGGACAGAACAGCCACCATCACCGTAGGAGCGCTCACATCGTCCGAGATAACCATGGGAAGCATGGGCACCCCGCAGGGTTCCGTGATATCTCCGATGCTGTTCAACCTCGCCCTCCTAGGCCTTCCGTCACAACTTCAGACAATCCCCGGACTCCATCACACTCTTTATGCCGACGATATCACCCTCTGGGTATGCGAGGGCAGCGATGGATCCATAGAACAAATATTACAGGAGGCTATTGACACAGTAGAACGGTATCTGCAAGGGACAGGACTATCCTGTTCGGCGGAGAAATCCGAGCTACTGCTATATCGCCCTACACTCAAGGGCCGACCACCCAAACATCACCAAGCACAGACACATGCCGATATAACACTCACGACAAGTGACGGTCGCATCATACCAACCGTGGATAAAATTAAGGTGTTAGGACTGATCATCGAGAGTAAGGGCACAAACGGCGAGACAGTTCGCAACATTGACGCAAAAGTATCGAACACGATGCGCCTTATTAAACGCATCACCAATAAACACAAAGGCATGAAAGAGGCTAGCATTCTCCGCCTCATCCAATCATTTGTACTCAGCCAGATCACGTATGCGGCAGCCTATCACCGATGGTTCGTCGCAGAAAAAGCAAAACTCAACAGCCTAATTGGGCGAATACATAAACAAGCACTAGGATTGCCGCAACACGCCAGCAACACACCCTCGAGGAGCTTATCGAGGCACAACAAATATCACAATACGAGCGATTGGCCAAGACTAAGCCAGGCCGCCAGATACTCGAGAATCTCGGCATCTCTTAGATCCCAACACGGCGACAAACATGACATACCACGCGATATCCGAACTAAACTCACAGTTCCACCGATACCCAAGAACATGCACCCCGAACACAACGAGGGCAGACGCGTCAGTAGAGCCAAAGCTATGACTAAGATTTTTGGTCACAACGAGGAAGCGGTCTTTGTCGATGCAGCACGCTATCGGGACCGTCACCGCTTCGTAGCTGCGGTCGTAGACCACACACACCAATGCAAAGCAAGCGCATCAATCGCCACAAGACACGTAGAAACGGCGGAGGAAGTGGCTATCGCGCTGGCGATAGCTCACACCAATGCCTCGTATATCATCAGCGACTCTCAAACGGCCGTGCGAAACTACGCCAACGGCAGAATCGCCCCTGAGGCATTGCGGATCCTTAATACAGGCAAAACTTATGAGGCAGACAAATGCGTACAAATCCTCTGGATCCCAGCCCACACATCTCTTGATAACCGGAGTTCAGTCCAAACGAGGTGGCGCACAACGTGGTTCGAGGTCTCACGTTCCGAGCCGGGTTCGAAGAAGCAGCCACTCGAACGGACACCTCCGCGGTGGTGTGGGAATGGGACGATCGGCTCACTAAATTCTGTGACATTACTCAACATTATCGAATGCAAAGGCGTGAGTATCCACCGCCTCACCCCAAGCTCAATCGGGCCCAGTCCGTTCAATGGTGGCAGCTACAAACACGAACATACACGAACCCTGTCATCATGAACCATATATACCCCGAATTACATACAACCAATCTATGCCAGTATTGTAACACCAGAGCCACACTAGATCACATCCTATGGGCATGTCCAGCATTACTCAGCAATACTGGGGTCGCGGCCTCCAATGAGGGCCTTCGGGCGCTTTGGGGGACTGCGCTGCTCAGTTCAGGCCTGGACCAGCAACTGTGGGCTATCCAGCAGGCCGAGGAAGCTGCCGGGAGACACGGTCTCTCCGCTGGCTCCTAGGTGGGAACCCAGCCCAGCAATCTGCCGGAAATAAATAAAGTTCTTCTCTCTCGCCTTGTCGGTTGCGGCAACTTAACGCGCAGCAGCATGCCATCACAACGAAGTTCTTGTCCCTAACACGTTTGATCCGTTTGTGCGTACAGCACTTTCGTCGCACAGGCCAGAGAATGGTGGTCGGAGCGCGCTGGAAAGAAAAAAAAAATATTCAAAAGCGCAACGCCTGCTTCCACGTGAGACGAATTGGCCTATGGGGGAGCGGAGAAGGCTGGGGCGACAGGAGGCTGCGAGGAGGAAACGCCGGGGTGAGCGCGGTGGCGGCAAGATCTAAGAGTGGCGCTACCTTTTATATATAGGGGCTTTAGTGCAGTGAAGACGACGGCGACGACGTGCCACGCGTCGTTCATTATAGCATTGCCATACCAGCCATATCATACAATGCGCTGCGCATATTACAGATGTCCCGGTCCCCCCACGCTCTTCGCCATCGTCCCCGGCTCCACGACCAGTGCGTGGCCCTACTAGCACCATCTTGGTCGTCGGTCACCGCCCGCTGGCCGCCACACCGTCGCCACATCGACGTTCGTGGATCACATGAACACCTCCGTCGGATGGGTCTCACGGCTGCTTTGAGAGCTGCAGCCCCGGCCACTCATCGGGTACTAGCCCGAGCTGGTTCCCGAGCCGTTCCGGGGCCGCCTCCTCTCTGAACGCTTTCCGTCCGAGCGGTCTCCTGTCTACACGCCAGAAAAAGCCGGCATCCTCTGTCCTCTGTGCCGTGTGCCGGAGATCTCCCGAAGGGCTCGTCATGCCGGATCTCTCCGCCGGGCCCGGACCTGTATCAGCCTGGCCTTCAGCCGCCAGTTCCCGGCCCCGTAGAGGCCTCTATTGCATTACTTCGCTCACTGCGCCCCACCTTCTTCGCGATGAGGTCCTCTATGAGCACTAAGTACATCCACCGGGTACCGAAGCAGTACTTCTACCGGAGCCAAAAGCGCCCCTTGAGGACCTCATCTCCCTCGACTTGGATCCATTATCCGCAGGGGAGGGGGCCGTGTGGGGATGTCGCCCGCATGGCAGCACCGCTGCGCGCAAACATCACCATCGGCGCTAGCTCAACCGCCCGTGCCACGCGCATCGAACCTTAGGGCGGAGCGGGATCAGGAGGCCAGGGGCTTTCGTCAGTAAAGGTTGTTCTTTGCTTGTCTCCCGCAGTCCGTGTCGTCTCTGAGAGCCTCAGCTGGTCACTGGCTCTGAAGCCATGGCCCTGAGCCCACAACCTATAACTCAGAAACAAAAAGCAAGCCCATAGTGAGCTGCAAGCTAATCCCTTCAAGAAGCTCCTCACAAAAGCTTTTTGTGCCTGTTTACCTTCCTTATCGGTTAGGAAAGGACGTGTTCTGTCTCCCACAGATGTGAGAACACGTCGGAGTTACTCAGCGCCTGTCAGCGATTGTAAAGCAACATGCACGAGCACGCCGCTTTAAAGACTAGCTCAAAACTTAAAATTAGCAAGATTAACAGTCTTCATGACCGATTTCTACTTCAATTATTTCCGATACAATTAAATAAATATGAACATCACCACTGCACATTCTGGGGTAGCATCGGTAGGACATAAATGCGACTGTTCCCTCTACATGTTCAACATCTACGGTACGCTATAATCCCGAGTAACTGCATCTATGGCGATCTACTGCTCCCAAATTCATATATCTGCTTACAATAACCAGCAACAACGAATTCACCACGTACCGGACGGACATCAGGTGCACATAAGGCGGAGAATCGACACATCATTCTCCTTTGTCCGCTTCACGCAATTCGCAGCATCGCGAACAGGCACTCGGGCAAATGGCCGCTCGGCATCTCCCGCAGCAACGGCCTTGTCGACCCTCTAATGGCCGTGGAGAAAGCATGACTCCGTCGCGAAAGGAAAAAAAAAAAAAAGAAACCAAGGTTTAACGCCAAGAATAACATGGCTCTTTCAGGGTTTCGACAAGACGATCTACAAATAGTCTTTTTCAAAACGTTTCTTAAGCGATTTTAAGGATAAGATATATTCTTACTGGTCTGAGGCGTCTTTAGAACGTCGAAAAAGGACAGAAAGCCGCTTTATTTGATGTATCCCGGAAATGAACGTTTTTAAGACTTTGTGTGCTACCTGGGTCGGTAGATGAACTCAGCAGGCAGTCGTGTTCAAGTTGCATAAACTAGCTGTGCTACAGCACACTGAAGGTCTTTTTTAAAATAAATTCGTATATCCAGGAGTACTAGAGCCCTACTAAAAATCCTATTTGATATCAAACGGGTTTCATGAAATAGGATTATGGAACGGGACCCCGTTTGAACCTGTTTAGTCCACACCACTTTGTCCCCTTTTGGTCCTGTCTAGCCCAGACCAGTTTGTCCCCGTTTGAACCCGTTTAGCCCAGACCGGTTTGCCCCTGTTTTGTCAAGTCCCGTTTGACCCTGTTCAGTCCTGTCCTGTTTAACCCAGTCCTGTTTGACCCCTTTTAGTCCCGTCCTGTTTACCGCTGTTCGAACCTATTTATTTCCCTATTTGGGCCAGGTTCATTTAGGCTGGTCCGATGTCACTTAATATAAGTCACTCTTTAAATCTATTTAGTGCACTTATGGATTTGAGATCACCCTCGAACGAGTTTTGTGTGACCTATGAGTGCGCTTGACATGTATGACTTATAAGAGTATGCAACCTGGAAACGATCGGTAGCTCATTTACATATGTACTACAAGAATGCAAATGTAATTCTTGCAGGTGTACTGCGTGCTTTATCACTTGTACTCATCTTACTGCAGTGTTGTGTTGCTGTAATGGTTTGTGCACAAAACAAATCTACAGCAAACCGTAATTTTAACTTGGAAACATCAGGTGAACAAGACTTGTAAAAGAAAGACATAAGTATACTTTACGTATGTTTTTATGTACACCCATTCAAACATTCATTAATACTGAAGCGCTCCGATTTTAAGACAGGGCATGTCACACAACTGACAAGCATAGTTTATTCGAAATTCTAATGGTACTCTGACAGAAAACCAGTGGAATGTGTTGCTTTGGTGAGAGCTTGCAGGACACCTGAAAAAGTAAAGAAAAGCCAACAATTTCTTTTCCCTTATGCAACAGGTTCACACAGAGGCAAACGCAGTTTTGCGTATGTTCACACAGATAGGAATGGGTAAGCATTCAGAACATCTAGTAGAGTCTGTTGCTGGGTCTGTTGGTACATAGTAGCGCCGCTTTGAATTGCCTGTGAAAACGCTCCCCCAGACCATTTTATTGTCGATGTTAGGCCGTTGTGCACTGATGGTGGATTCCTAATAGAGGTGAAAGATGATGAAAGAATCCAGATTCAAATTGTCTGCCTCGGTCAGTAACCACTTCCTCGGAAACCCCAAATCGTGACACCCAGGCGTTAACAAAAGCTTTAGCGATGGTTTCAGTTGTGATATCGCTGACTTGTGCTGCTTCTGGCCACCTGGTGAACCTGTCAACGATTGCGAGAAGATAGCGGCATCCTTTGGAGAAGAGAAGGCGGTGCGACGATATCTATGTGCACTTTGAGGAAACGGTCACTCGGCAGTAGGAATTTTATTGCGATCGCAATTATATGGAGACTCCAGGTGCATTTCTGCCGTCGGCGTCGTCGTCACCGTGAGGTTCCCTAGAAAGTCCACGGGTGACAAAATCATCGCTGCGCGCCGTATGCTGTATGTACGAGTGAAAGCAGGCGAGGGTGAACTGGCGATCGTAGATCTCGCGCACGCAACGGCGGAAAGGGGGAAGGAAGCGCACCGTCTTCCAGTCGCGCGCAACGCTCCGGAGCAAGGGTAGGGAGGGGGGCGGAAGCGCCATGGAGGAAGGAAAATACTTGGAGAAAGCGTCACGTAACAATCTCGAAGCCTAGCCATAAAAAAAAATTTAGAAGAATGGGATGATGGGAAATAGACCCTCACGTCATAGGCAAGCGGTTGATTTTACTCTCCGTTGCGTCTGCTACGTCTGCTGCAGGGGTTTCGGAATATGCGCACATAGCAGGCGTGGCAAATGCGCGCGAGCTTAGTGAAGGAATTCGTGTGAAGCAGTCGAGTCTGTGTTATGTCAATCATGTAACGCACCGAACCACCACGCGGCTCGCCGCTTATGTAGCAGACAGACGCCATGGCTGTTGCGAACGAAGGCGTCGGGTAATCGGTATTGCGCCCAACAACCCGCGAGGACCACCTCAAGGACGACTGCTTGCGTTTCGGGGCGGTTTTTCTAAAACAAGGAAACTTTTCGCTCTGCAAACGTACGAGGGCAACCAAGCCGCCTTTCCGACAATGATTCGTCACATTTGGGGACGTCCTCTGGGAAACAATGATTCCTTTCGCGCCCGCAAAAATGTGCAGGCGATTAAGCGAGTGTACAGGGTCCGAAGCGACTGTTCTCCCACGGGAAAAAAAATTCATCCCGTCTTGTGCCAAAGGATGCACTGGCGAGCCGGGGACTCCAAACATAATTAGGGCCATGCCGGCCCATAGTGAAGGTAGACGGCCCCAGTCGACGCTATCGTTCTGCTCAGTCTTCGGCCTCTCAGCAAACCGGCGAGAACTCCCGTCAGCAGTAGGCGCACCTGTGTGATGGAGTGTTGTGTGCCAGGATGCCCTAATCGAACAGAAAATCGGCGTGATGGTCTATCCTTCCATAGGTAAGCACAATGAACGTTTCTTTTGTTTATGAAAATGGAACTGCAATATTCTCTGCAATTATCTGCAATCAACTGAAGAAATAGTGAGATGTTTCCCTAAAACGAAGTGCATTATGGTATAAAACCTAAGAAAACATAAATTTGCCCTCGATAGATGACAACATCATAAGAGAAATAGAAGTGTTCGTTCTGCACTATATATAAGTGCCAACAATTGAGTCGCACTGCTCTTTATATCTGTTCATTTTAAATGTTGGTGCAGATCGAGCAATGACCATTCACACTGAAATTGTGCACTAGGTTTCCAAGGCAGCGGGACCTAAGAGAAGAGTGGGCCCTAGCAGTGTGCCGCTCACCTGCGTGGGCACCATCACAATGAAGCGTTGTTTGCTCGGAGCACTTCAGCGACGGTGATTTTGCGAGCGGTACCAGAGGCCAGGGTCACTTGATGGCGAATGCAGTACCATCGCTCGTGGGCACCATGGTTTGTGTTGTGAACCTACATGTCTGCTTGCAGTACTAATTTTCTATATTTCGGTTCGGTTTCATAAAACTTTATTCATCGAATTTTTAGAAGGTGCTCTAGACGGTGGCAGGAGCCCGTAGATCCCGGCGATCTGCTCAGCCCGCAGGATGGGCCATATGCAAGAAGTTTCAATTTATTTTATTTGTGAAATTGTTGCGAATAAAAGAAATTGAAATTGAAACTCCTGTACATGATGAAGGGATTCAAGTCATGCACTTACATTCAATTTTCTGACTCTTTCGGTTAAAAAGTTGATTAGTCAAATTTTCATACATACATATGTTGTTACTGGGGCTAGAGTCATTTCAGAATATATGCCTCAATGGTAAAATATAACACCAATCACTGATTGATTGCATCTTCATATTTAAGGAATTGCGCAAACGTTTTTCAAACTTCCATTGTATTCTAAATTGCACGCTAGGCCATTTCAAACTCTCAGTTAAAAGAAGTACTGCCTTAAAACGTTCTAGATACGTTGCAACAAAACATACTATAGAAAGCTCTATATGCCGTGTTTATACGTGGACCTCCACACTGTGTAATCAATGGTGCAATGCGTCAGTCATTTTTGTCCAAATTTGTCATAATTCCCACAAAGTGTTAAACATTTATTTCGCCTCAAAGTAATTTTATCAGCTAGCATACACTTCTAAAAAGCCCGCAATGTGAAGCTATTTATTGTCGAACAATTACATTTCCTGCTATAAAAATTATTATTAACTGAATTTTGTATGTACTTCTTGTGACTCAAAACAATTAAAATTGCACTTAACCATAATTATTCGAAGTAACCAAGAAAGATTAGTCTCGACGTAATATACTAAGTTTTGCAATAGTGAATAAGTAGAGAATATTCTGCGCGTAGTAACTCTGATTGTGTGTACAAATTTCAATCATGTCATGAATTTTTTAGATGCGAAGCAGCTTATGGTCGGGGCTATGTCACTCCCTCCCTCCCTCCATCCATCCATCCATCCGCCGTGCGGCGTCCACACCCGCACTGCGCATGCGCATCCTCCTCCCCCTCCTCTCCTTGTATGTATATGTATAGTATATGTACGCCAAGCTACCGCTTCCGGAAGTCGGAACCGGAAGCCGGCTTCTGCTTCCGGTTCCACTTCCGTTTCCACTTCCGGTTCCGTTTTCGGTTCCACTTCCGGTTCCGCCTCCGGTTCCGGAAGCTAGCTTCCGGCTTCCGGAGAACGCTTCCGGCGTTTTGCCCGAATGATCCCCCGGTGCTTCGCCCACTCATCATCATTCACTTCGTCCTCTCATTCTCTTCCCGCAACGCCGCGATGAGTGCCACGGACAGCGCCAGCGTCAGCGCCGCGGAGAAGAGGGCTCGAGCCGCTGCCACGAAACGGCAGCGGCGACAGGCCGATCTGAAAACTAATGGGAACTTCAGTCGACCCCATGGCTGCTTCGCATACTACTCAGGGTTCCCCTACGGGAAGACGGGGTAATGTTTTTTTTTTTTTTTGCATAAAGAAATATCTTAAGGTTGTACTTGCCATGTCGTGGTTAAATACCTTTTTTTTGAGAAGATATGGTGTTGATCAACAAATTTTAAACAGTCAAATGACAATTGAGTAAAGTTACGCAGTTGTGCTTTAAATTACGGGGGTGAACATTATTTTAATTCATTTATTAATACCCTTAAGGCCCGGAGGCATTACAGAGGGGCAATTACATTACATTATGTATGTGTATGTGATATAGCTATGTCTATGACAATTTTTTGTGTGTGAAACAATGCACTGCGAAATTACTACAGCTGCATTTTCCCCGAGGTTCGAGTAGTTGTATGTGTGTTTCACAAGCACACTTAGATCGAACATAGTTTTCTGCACAAGGAGATGTGGTGTGTATTGTCTGCCTGCACAGATCATGCGAGGCCTTTTGCATGACTCTGCAAAGGTTGTTTAAATTCATTCCACAGCAAATGTTATTGTTGGATCTTAAAGGTATCTGGTGGGTTATTCTTTAACTGCAAACGCTTGCAAAGGACGATGTCACAGCAATGAGAAAACCTTCAAGTGAAGCAGCTTCATCCATGGGAACATCACAGCATGGAGATGAGCCAATAAGTTGATGCAGAGCTGTATGCAGCCATAATGCATGTTTCCAGTTTGATGATGCCTTTTACAGCGTAAGCTGTTATGGACTCATTCCAATAGCCGTTTCGTGTCCGTAAGCGCTATCACTGGAAATGCGAAAAAAAGTACCCGGTTCCGGTCGGGATGGAACTCTGGCCCGCTTCGTGGGAGTCAGATACTCTACCACTGAGCCACGCAAGCGCTTGTTATCCGGCAGCGGAAAAATGCCCTACAAACGCGCCCTAGTGAGGAGGCGCGCAATCAACGTGATCCCGAGGCACCGCCAGTATGGTGGTGCCATCAAGGCGCCTGCAAACGCAGCGTGCCCGACATTAAGTTCCATATAGCAGTTGCATGCTGCATGTAACTGGACCTGGTTAACTCAAGCAGGCTAGATGACTGTCACCAGCCCGTTCTGACGATTCCAATAAACAATCATCATCATCATCAACAACAACAACAACGTGCCACGGGTCAAGGAATGTGAGATGTGCGCCAGGTATTCTGGATACCTCTTTGGTACACGTTATGGCGTCTTCTCGCAAGGTACCATCCGCTGCTGAAGAAGCGAATCGTAGAGCTACATGCGCGGCTACTACAAGGCATCGTCGGGCTCAGCAGACTGCTGTGCAGAGAGCAGTACAAGCCGCAGCTCGCCGTCGACGCCGGGTGGACAGTTCAGATCGTTCTCGTCAAAACAAGGCAAAGAGACTGCCGCTGAGACCTTGGTGTGCGTGGTGAGAAATTGCAGCTACTCTTGAGCCGCTCCAACAGCTTACGCTGTGACTCTGCTGCGTGTGCCGCGCAGGCCTGTGACTTTTGTCGTGACTGAGGTAGATGTCCCCCAATATTCCTGAAGTGAAGTATGCTTTTCTTACATTCAGGCAGGTATCTCTTAAGCGACAATGGACATGGACATCTCTGAGGGATTGTCAGATCTGCTAGCAGAGGGTGCTGCTACATCTGCTAGCTCGTCTTTCACTGATGAAGACATCACTGATGAGCCTTCCAAAATCAAACATGTCCTGGTATGTTTGATTGTAGTAATGATTACAAGGGCTTGCTTAGGACATTTTATCATGTGTTTGCCTTGGTTAATTCAGGCTCTGCTCCGCTTTGCAAAAAAAAAAAACTGGTGTTTTCTTATAATTTATATTTTGAACTTACCCGTTAAAGTAATTATTGCAGTTTCAAAATGCATATGATACTTTGTAACACAGTTTTTTCTAAGATGTCTTCGACCGATTTAAAATGTCTAATAGTAGTGCTCCAAATGAAGAGAAAGATGGAACGGATCAACCTATCATCAGCTATATTACAGCCCTTTTTTGACACAGGTGACAAGCATACTGCATAAATTGTGTGGTAAAATTTCATTGTAAACAGTGGCAAAAGCAAGTGCTAATGAAGGAAAGCCATATATGCTACATCATAACCTTATTTTAGTCAAACTAGTATAAGTACAAGATAAGGAAAATAAAACAACCTGTAGCAAAGCAGTGTTATGCAAGATCAAAAACTACATTTTAAGTAACGTTGGCATAAGGAAAGCACACTCCTTGTCTGAATTATACTTCAGCCATCTCCTCTCATCACACGCGTAAATAACACCCTTGTTAGGCTCCAACATTTACTACAGTATTAAAATTTATAACATACAAACTGTGCTGGTAAGCTTGATGAACATCATATTTTTGGAACAGTAGATAAGAAATACAGTACATAGCTACAGCCACTGATCTCCCTAACAATGTCCTGCTTGGTGGTTGTCGCAGAAACGAGACGAGACAGCTGCGTTCGATGCGAACGAGATCAAGATTCTTCTCTTTCTTTTCTTTATTGCTTTTCTTAGCGCGCGCGCCTTTGGAGCCCGCCGTCTTCTTCTTTCTCGTCTTGTCCACTCTCATGAGTTTCAATAGCTTCCGGCCGCGAAAAGTTTCCTTCTCATCAGTGGAAGCAACCTTTGAGTGTGTATAGGTGTTGAACACGTCTCCGAACGAGTTTTCCTTTGGATTTTAAGAGACAGGAGCGCGGTTTCCCGTCGACTCCAGAATATACTTCAATGACCTTAGCCAGGTTCCAGAAGGATCTAGGAGCACGTGCGCCGATCAAAACGATATCTCCTTGGTTCACTGTCATTTCTTGCTTTCTTGCGTTACACTGCTCTCTAAGTTCTTTCAGATATTCCTTCTTCCATCTCTTCCACCAATCTTTCGTAATTTTTTGCTTATTTCTCCACATTTCTTCTATGCTGATCTTTTTTTCACTTTCTGTACTGTCTTTGATCCTATGCTTTCCACCTATTACATCAGCCGGCACAATAGGTAGAGGTTCATCTGGTTCGCTGTATACATAGGTCAACGGTCTGTTATTAAGGGCAGCTTCAACTTCAGTTGTTAGTGTTTGCATCTCTTCTCTTGATAACAGTCTTTTGCCAATAACTTTCCTTATTGTTGATTTCATGCTTCGTACCATCCTTTCATAAAAGCCTCCCCACCAAGGCGCTTGTTCTGCGATGTACTTCCATTTGATTTGATCCCCTTGGCTTGCTCTTTTGGAGACTTCTTCCTGTAGTTCTTTTATCATACGATTGATGTCTCTGTTCGCCTTCTTGAACGTCCTTGCGTTGTCACTGTAAATGATGCAACATAGCCCTCGTCTCGCAGTAAATCTTCGGAATGCATGTAAGAATGCTTCTGTTGTCGTGTTGTCCACAACTTCGAGATGCACAGCTCGTGTGGTAGCACATACAGATATTGCAACATACTGTGTTGTAGTACCTTTCATCGCGTCCTTTATAAGTAATGGGCCCGCGAATTCCACACCGATCTCTTCAAATGGTTTTCGCTCGTTGACTCTGTCAGCAGTAAGTGGGGCTGTTTCTTGGTGCAGCGGTCTGACGTCAAATCGTTGACACTGGTGCCCCTTGAATTCTTGAATCACTTCCTCTTGTGTCTCTGTCTTGGTTTCTTTCTCAGGGCACTTTATGTCTAGAGTTTCAATACCCTTGAAATGGCTGAGCTCTGTCTGTATCTCAGAGTTATCCACGTTGACGTTAAGTACCATTACGGTTGACTTCTCCATTATTGTTGCTGATATCCTAGCGTGACCCTGTATTGTCCAGCCGAATATGGTTTCTGCTGCTGTCAAGCTTTCTTCTAGTCTTCGGATCCCACCTGTCATTACTTGCCAATAATGGTCTGATCCAATAAGTATTACGATTTCCATGCATGTTGTGCCTTTACATGAACCGTCAGCCAGCTTGAATCCGTCCTCTTCATACTTCTTTTGCAGTGAAATAGGCAGGAACGGTAATCTTTCTTTTGAAATTATGTCTACCTCCAGTGCGTCCAGTACCACTTCTCCACTACTGGAGGTACTTTTCAGTTTAACTTCAACTGAATTCATGACTCTTTCATTTTGACCTCCTCCGAATGAGCCTATCGTGAGTCTTTCTTTTCCTTTAACCTTACAGCCAAGTTTCTGAGATAGGCTTTTCAGTATGAATGATCTTTGGCTGCCAGTATCCAGTAGAACACGACAATAACATGACTGCCTTCTACCTTCTGCTAATGCAACTGCAGTCTGCAGAAATACACTTGATGAGTTGTTCATAAACTGGCATGTAGATGTTTTCTCTTCTTGATTTTCACTTTCACCAAGAGTAGATGTTGTACACTGTGCTGTCAGTTCTTTGCTTCGGCACATAGACGTCGCATGCCATTTTCGACATATCTTGCACCTAATGTTTGCCTTACATATTTTAGCAGTATGGCGAGGCCTGGTACAGCGGAAACATCTGTTTGCCTCTCTGAGCTTCATTTTCCTGTCTTCATAAGGCATTGTTTTCCTACAATCATCAGTGTAATGAGTGGTATTCTCGCAAAATATGCAAAACTTTGTAGCTGTACTTTCAAAATTAACAGTCCTTGTATGCTGCTTACTCTCAGTCCTGTGGCTGTAGCTTTCTCTCCTTTCTGTTGACAATTCCTCTCTGCACTCTACTTGATCTTCTATGTATTTCATCAAGCGCCTAAGAATATCTTCTTGACGTAAAGCCACATTGTGATCTCGTGATGAAGATCCACTGATCGCTTCTCTTTGTTTTAACTGGAATCCAATGTACATATCCACTGGCAAAGCTCTTTTCAGGATCGGAAGCAACATCGATGCATAGGACTCGCTTTTCAATCCTAAGGACTCCAATCCACGTATGTGCACTTGCACCTTTTGTGACAGCTTTCTTAAACCGTCAATGTCGTTGCAGCTCGCTACTGTATTCAAGTTAGTCAGTTCTTTCATGTGCATTTCTACCAGCACGTCATCTTTTCCGTACCTCTTTTTGAGTATATCAATGGCGTTGCTATAGTTACTGTCGGAAAATTGTAGTCCCTCCACGGCAGCTGCCGCTTTTCCGGTTAGTGATGACAGAAGGTACGTAAATTTCTGATTTTCGTTCAAGTCGGTTCTTTCGTGTACAGCTGTTTCAAATTGCCGCCAAAATCTCTGCCATTTCATTTTGTCGCCGTCAAACTTCATTAGTTATAGCTTCGGTAGCTTCACTATTGTTGCTTGCTGAGATTGTCTAGCTTCGCCATTGAAATTGGTTTGCTCCCTCGCTGTTTGCCGTACTTCATGCCGAGAAAGGTACGCGTTGATTTTGTGCAGAGCACTTATTATCTTTAGCTCGTACTCATTTGTTTTCGCAAACTCCGAGTCAGCTGTTTCGGGCGTTATGAACTGCTCCATCTGCTCGTCCGCTTTCTTTAGTGAGTCTGCAATACCTTTAATCTGGCTGGCTATCAGCGACATCGCTGTAGGATCTTGATTCTCCTCCAGTTTCTTTTCAGCATCGCTCACTAGATTTGTTATTTGCGTCCTCAGCGTTTTTCGCTTCTTCAAAATCACTTCTCTGTTCATCTTGAATAACTGAGGTAACTGCTG
Organism: Dermacentor silvarum; assembly: GCF_013339745.2. Lineage (NCBI taxonomy): Eukaryota > Metazoa > Arthropoda > Arachnida > Ixodida > Ixodidae > Dermacentor > Dermacentor silvarum. The sequence continues at coordinate 258,055,394 of NC_051155.1, forward strand.
GTCGCTTACAGATTCTAGCGGCGAGACGTCATCCGAATCTTGGTCGCCCTCTGTGTCCGTGCCGCTCCTTGCCGTCGATGTCTCGTCTCGCTGCCGTTGGTTCGCTCTCGGGCCTCCTCTTCGTCCGTCTTCTGTGGCCAGTCCGTCGTTCTGGTAGTCCGTGGCCAGTCGGAAGAGGAGTAGCCGCTAAATCCTGGTCACGGCACCATGTCGCAGAAACGAGACGAGACAGCTGCGTTCGATGCGAACGAAATCAAGATTCTTCTCTTTCTTTTCTTTATTGCTTTTCTTAGCGCGCGCGCCTTTGGAGCCCGCCATCTTCTTCTTTCTCGTCTTGTCCACTCTCATGAGTTTCAATAGTGGTCATTATAGTGCTTCAATTTTAAAACAAGCCAATGGGCTCGATATTAGTCCTGGGCTTTAGCTTCAACTGTGCATCTGGTATTTTGTTTGCAGGGTCAGAAATTTCAAGCTATGCTGCAGTAAACAGTCCTTCATCATTGTACTTAATGCATTTTGTCCAGTCGGCCAGTCCAAGGCCTACCAGCATGCTCAAGGGTGACGCTTCTGCAGCGCTGCCTATGCACAACCCAGCGACACCTCCAGCAGCAAGGCTTATTATGGTAAGGATAATACTCGATCACTACAATTTTTACATACTCGTTTCCATAGGTAACTTCGAGTGAAGTAGCATTGATTTTCATGGCATAATATATAAATGTCACTCAAGGAAGCATAATAAATGTCACTCAATAAACTGCACGTGGACAGTATGGACAGTAACATTTATGATCATGGCAGCCATGTAAATAAAAGCTGAAACATATTCATATTTGCCCTCAGCGATATGAGTTTCCTCAGGTTTTGCAATTGGGGACGAATAATCTGCTTTCAATTTCTCTTTTCCATTGAAATGACACAATGAGCTAGAGGACCAACAGATTTTTCACAATTTTCTATGCTCGTTATTTGTTCGATCAATCATGATTAGCCGTGATGCAGGCAGACAAAACTGGTCTTTTGTGTAGGAGCTCAGTATATTTTGCCCACTCAGTGCTGAAAACAGGGGAAGCTGATTCCCTTTCTTGTTGTTGAAAAGCTGCTAGAATCTCAACAACAGACTGCATATGTTCAGAGGGAAAGTGAGGGGCACTGACAATATCTCTAAGCTTTTGTATGAGCTTTCACCTTGAACGAGAATGCAATAAAAATATTGTAAGCACTATTAACATACTTCGTCGTTTTCATTTGTACATAGGCATCATCATCTTCCCTGCTCTTCTACTTCTTCGCGCATGAGCTGGGGCGTTTCCTTTTTGGAATAAAAAGCGCTTGACAGCTTGGTCGGTCTCGGTCTTATAAAGTGGTGGAGGTAAGTCAAGATCCCGACGTCCTCTCGCGTTCCCGTCCTCCCAGGAGCTACGTTCCTTTCGCCGCCTGCGCCCGGCTACCCCTACACCAATGGACACTTCCAACCCCGGCTCTTTCGGCGCCTCTAACCCTACCACACAGACGACTCCAAATGCGGTGCCCTCTTGGACTGTGACGAGCCCTCAACGCGATTCCCCTGTCTTTGCGGGACTCCGCGGTGATGACGTCGACGATTGGATCGACAACTACGACCGCGTGAGTTCTTGCAATAAGTGGACCGACACCCATAAATTGAGCCACGTCGCATTCTACTTGACCGGTGTTGCAACGACGTGGTATTTCAACCATGAATCCGACATCTCGGATTGGTCCACGTTTACCACTAAGCTGCGTCAAATCTTCGCTTCCTCGTCTGACCGTGCAGAAGTCGCCAAACAGACACGCTGGGTACGCGCCTTCAACTTCCAAAAGAGTCTTACACCTCATACATAGAGGATGTCTTGGCTCTGTGCCGCCGTGCGAACCCTAGCATGAAGGAAGCCGAACGCGTTCGACACATATTAAAAGGCATTGGGTCTCTAGCGTTCAACGCCTTAATCGTGCAAAATCCGGCTTCCAATCGAAGACATCACTTCCACGTGTCAGCGCAGCGACGAGCTGCAGTCTCTTCGTCTTCAACATGACAGCAGCGATCCTCAGGTTCCTCATTATTCAGATCTACGTGCTCTCATCCGCACCATCATCCGCGAAGAGCTTCACACAAAGATCTGAGGCGTTCATCTGCTGCCTGTGCCCCAACCCCCACCTTCAATTAGCGCGAGGTCGTAAAGCAGGAGTTGACAGCGATGACTACACACACGACGCATCTTGCTCACGTGGATATTGCTTACACACCTACCTACGTGGATGTTGCTTCGCTACCCACCCTTAACGTGACCTCCGTGACTACTGACCTATGACTATTTGGCTTCGATGGGAACCAGAGCACTTGCTGTGCCATCCTACCCTCAGTGGCCTCCACCTCGTCCGGTTTGTTTTTCTGTTGTATACGCGGCCACATATCTCGCTTCTGCCGCTGTCGCCAGCAGGATGAAAGACGAGGCTATGCTGAGCACGAGAGATACCGCACTCGCCAACCAGACGCCTACTACCCTGGATCTTACTCGTTCCCCGTCTCCTCTCAGCAGCGTTCCCCGTCTCCTCCAGCTGCTCCCAATCTGCCTCAGTTGCCGTTCGGCCAGACGTCGTTCTCCTTCGCCTTACCGGCGCTCTACATCGCCGCTTCGCCCCACTTCCCATATTTCCGACCAGCACTCGGAAAAACTAACTGTTGTAGTTTTTGGAGAGGAAACTGCATCCTATTGGTCTTCGAAAATTCCTCTTGTTCGCCCGGACAACATCCTTTATGTAACTGTTGAAGGTGTTTGATGAATATGAGTCAGAGCAAGCTCAGCCGAGTAGAATTTTGGTGAATATCAGTCAGTGCAAGCTCGGCTAAGTAGATTTTTCGTGAATATGACTCGGTACAAGCTCGCCTGAGTAGAATTTTGATGTATATGAGTCAGAGCAAGCTCAGCTGAGTAGAATTTTGGTGAATATGAGTCAGAGCAAGCTCGGCTAAGTAGATTTTTCGTGAATATGACTCGGTGCAAGCTCGCCTGAGTAGAATTTTGATGAATATGAGTCAGAGCAAGCTCAACCGAGTAGAATTTAGGTAAATATGAGTCAGAGCAAGCTCGACTAAGTGGATGTTTCGTCAATATGACTCGGTGCAAGCTCGCTTGAGTAGAAATTTGATGAATATGAGTCAGAGCAAGCTCATCCCAATAGAATTTTGGTGAATATGAGTCCGAGCAAGCTTGGCTAAGTAGATTTTTCGTGAATATGACGGTGCAAGCTCGCCTGAGTTGAATTTTGATGAATATGAGTCAGAGCAAGCTCAGCCGAGTAGAAGTTCGGTGAATAGTTTATTTTATTTATTTACAATACTTCTACTCTCATTTGAGAGCGTGGCAGTTGGGCGATACAGCATACGTGTATATCATGCATGCACGTATCTAGGCAGAACAGTTAATTGAAAAGAAAGATAATAAAAAGAAAACGATTGCCCAAGGATGGCAGTATAAGAAGGAATAAAAATGCATGTTTTTTTTTTCCCGTGACAGTTAATTAACATGATACTAGCAATGAAGAACCCGTAAGTAACCAATTATACATGAAATAGGAGCAAACTGAAATATAACACATGGGATCGCATCCCAGCCACGGCGGCCGCATTTCGATGGGGGCGAAATGCGAAAGCACCCGTGTACTTAGATTTAGGTGCACGTTAAAGAACCCCAGGTGGTCCAAATTTCCGGAGTCCCCGACTACGGCGTGCCTCATAATCAGAACTGGTTTTGGCACGTAAAACCCCATAATTTAATTTGAAATATAACACATAACGCGTCAAAGAAATTTTAAAGTTGTGTGAAGAGATGCGCTTAAAACATATACATTTTGAGAGCGAGAAGAAACGAATTGAGAAGAAATAAAAATCTAGGCAAGCAATTAGCCGGAAAATGGCGGTTACAACAATCATCTTAGGACTAGAAGTAATACGGTACTGAAAATTTATTTTGGGAACAGAGCATTGCATATGTCCACATAACGGCAACCAACGAGAAAAAAAAAAGGAAAAATGGGACGTCGAAAGCAACCCAATGCAAAATTTATGACGATGATTCATGCTATGATAAGTGATTTTATTTACGCACTGAACTTCTACTCGTGAGTTAAATTCGGAAAATGATTTGATGGCGGTTACGGCAGGACCAAGTCGGTTCCATTCCGCTACTGTAAAGGGGGAAGAATGAAAACTTAAACGTGTCGTTGTTGCATGTGTATTCTGTTAAAGTGTACGCATGTTTGTTACGTGTTTTTCGAGCGTCAGAAAATGAAATGTACCTGGACAAATCTATCATCTATCTAGTTATTTCTTAGAAGCTGAAACAAGAACTTCAAGCGAGCGTGTTTTGCTCTGGTATAGATAGCCTTTGCAATCCAGACTGCGTTAGAAGATTAGTCGGTGAGTCAGTGCGTTTATATTTGTTGTGAATGAATCTTATGTCCTTTCTTTTTACTGCCTCTAATTTTGTGATGTTGGTCATTGTATAAGGAAACCAGACTGTGTTTGCATATTCGAGAACTGGCCTAACGAACGTTGCGTAGGCCAGTAGCTTCGTTGATGTCGTAGAGAGTGCAACGCTTCTTTTGAGGAAGAAAAATCTGCGTAATGCTCCTGAGGGGATATTCGAAATAAGTTTATCCCACCTGAGGTCTGAGGTTAATGTAACTTCCAGGTATTTATATTGTTCAACTTTAGTTGGTGGTATGGCGTTAATCTCATATGTAAAGTTAGATGGTCTTGTTCTCCTTGTTACGGTGATGGCCACAGACGTTTTTACGTTAATTGGCATCTGCCAATTAGAGCACCAAATAGCTGGAGTGTTGAGGGATGTATTAAGTGCGGTGTGGTGGCTGTAATTAGTAATTTCGCTATAAATAACGCAGTCATCGGCGAACAGTTTTATATTACAACCAATATTAGCTGTGATGTCATTAATATAGATTAGGAAAAGTAATGGCCCAAGAACTGAGCCTTGGGGAACTCCGGACGTAACGGCGACAGAGTTAGCATTTTTTCGTAGATTACAAATTGTGAACGATTGGCTAGAAATTCTTTTATCCAGGCTGAAAGGAGCCCTTTCCCAAGAACACTGTCAACTTTAGCGATGAATTTGTTATGGCACACACAATCGAATGCTTTAAATATATAGCCGAGGTATATGGCCGAGGCCGAGGTAACATTAAATAAATAGTCTGGCCGCTGTCATTGACAGTAAATGCAAGATCGTGGACTAGTTCTGTTAGTTGGGTTACTGTTGATAAACCACTGCGAAAGCCATGTTGGTAGGGAGATAAGAAGCCAATGCTCTCTAGAAAAACCGTTTTGTGCTTTAAAATTATGTGCTCTAGAAGCTTACACAATGTAGTAGTTAATGAAATGGTTCTAAAATTGGAAATTTCTACTGTGTCGCCTGAATTATGCATAGGTATTATCTTTGCAATTTTCCAGTCGTTCGGTAGCCGTGAGTGATTTACGAAAAACTATGCCGAGGTATCTACTGAGTCAGAGCAAGCTCGGATGAGTAGATTTTTGGTGAATATGAATCAGAGCAAGGTCGGATAAGTAGAATTTCGGTGAATATGACTCGGAGCAAGCTCGGTCGAGTAATGATGGGATATGGTTATATGAGTTTATGCAATAATACATGTAATTGCAGACTCATTAGCAACATTGCCTCCACTTTGATGGGCAAGGCGTATGCCTATTGATGAGTCTGCACATTTTATGAGTTGTAGACATGCAAGAACCACCCACACTTGAAAAGATGCTATTATTCACAGGAAGGACTGCAACCGGCTGTCCTCACTGCACCATTTTGATGTGTTTTGTTTAATCTGTTATCTGCTGCTTATAAAAACAAGGTCTGCTTTTCACCTTCTTGCATGTGTTTTACAGGAAGTAGAGACAGGGAAGCAAGGAAAGGCAAGGATGTTTATAGCGAAGTAGTTTCTTAGAGTACTGCGATACTTTAAGACCAGCATAAACAAACAAGTTCGATGCACTGAAGTAAGCGAAATATGCGATTACCTTTTAATGTGAGGGTTAATACAGGTGCAGTAAGGATACAAAATCTGCAACACATTGAAGGTTTATTGGCTTTTGTGCAGGAGAAAAAATGATACATCATAAAAATGAGAAAGAAGTGTTTAAATAATGCTTCGAAAACAAATTGACAGTGCTGTTTATTCCCAGTCAAAGCGTGAAATATGCTATTGTAGAACATTCGTTACGATATATAGTTTGCACGTTCGCTTTGTGAGATTGATAAGCAGTGGAAGTAACGAACCTTGAACGCAGCGGAAGTAACAGAATCTTGAATTGAAATGAGATAATTCATGGGGTAAAATGCGCATAAAAGCCCAAACCAACTGACTGCAACTAAATGGTCGCGTGTATATATAGCGTGCCCATTTGACCGTAGCATTTGTCCGTGTTTGCATATTCTTCAAATTGTTCCGTCCGTAAAAGCATACCACGTAACACAACTGTGGCGCTTTCGTATATCGCGAATAGCTTGTACAACCAGAAAATTGGGACGACATCCGAAGGCCCTGCCTTCCCGTGAGGGGCACCTCGTAGTATTTACCAACTCGCCGCGCGTGTGAATAACGGGTGTGACAGAATAGTTCGGCACGTATGTCTGTGTGCAATCAGGCGGTAATGAACGTCAGAGGCGCACGAACGGATATAAACGAACATTTATCGAACATGATAGGACTGAGACAAGACAAGCACTAAACATTAACTACAGAGCAAAGGTTCATAAAACGCACACGTCTACACTAAGTCCTACGCGCAGCGTTCAAGGGAAAAAATGTGGTTGATCCCTCTTATATAGGAATCGGTATAGAACACGAAAGTGAAACGTGTCTTCACAGAAGTAGTGTAATGTTTATTGCACATTGATATATAATGTCTATTGGTGTTTTGTGGCTAAAGCGCCCTTAGGCGTTGATGCACCCACGCTGACGCCTGGTGGCACGTCTCCTCCATCACGACTACCAACGTCGATGACCATGAGCAACCGTCGTGCATATGGAAGCTGCACTACGCTGCACACGCTAGCACAACGCGAAAGACGAAGCACGTAACTGACACACTAATACAACGCGCAAGACAAAGCACGTAACTGAATCGTCACCGAGTCAAATCAGCGCGTACAGCGCGTCGTAATTGCAGCCTCCGCGATCAACTTCAGAAACATTTTCAGAGCTAATTGCGGAGGCCACGCTCCGCTGTGCTGAGTACGGTGAACGCCACCTAGGTGGCGTTGGTAGTGCTTCTTGATGCCAGCGTCCCTTCGAATGCTGGCATCGAGGCGTCGTAGTGCTGAGACCACCGAAGCGTTCACTGTCGGTGCGCGTTAGTGTCATAATGCAGTACTTCTCTTTTCTGCTCGTAGGCGGCGGCACCGCCCCGAGCAAGAGCGCGGGTACACGGAGGAGTGTTAGATATATAAGGCGCGTCTGTGTAGCTCTCTGCAAATGCGTTTGTGGCGCAATGGGTTAAACGCTCGGCGATCTATCGTCGCGGACCGAGAGGTCGTGGGTTCGATTTCCAAATTTTGCATGTTTGTGGAACTTTTTCTTCTGGTTTCTTTCTTTGTATTATGTTCTATGACGTATTTCCGTGACGGAAATACGTCAGTGAAGTCTTGGTGGACCCCGGCATAAAACACTTTCGTGTTAAAAAAAAACAAGTCCGTCTCACAGCTTCAGTCCTGATGGTCTCGTCGATCGGCGGTAGGTCGTCTCGAGCAGTCGCGACGATTTCCGTTGGAGATGACCCTCGTGGGAGGCGAGCCAAGGCAGGATGACAGCACTGGTCCTCAGATGAGGCAGGCGACGGCCCACGGCTGTATTACCGTGGCCAGAGCACTTGAATGGTTGTCAGGCGGGTGGCTTCCACCGCCACAACTCCACGAGCCACCTCGAGCACGAAGCGGCCTCAAAGCAAAGGCCTCGGTTAGGCCTCAAAGCAAAGGCCTTGGTTAGGCCTCAAGCAAAGGCCTCGGTTAGGCCTCGAGCAAAGGCCTCGGTTAGGCCTCGCCCCGGACACAGCCTGAAGCAGCTCCAACAGGCTATGAGCAGGCAACAGCCAGGCCTGCTCCAAACGGCGTCACACCAGGCGCCACTCCGCGTCTGCACCGACAGGCAGGCGCGTTGTCCTCAGGGCGGCCTCAGGTACCGCGGCAGGAGCTCCCGGAACAGCGCACTGGTCCTGCGTCTTCCAAGTGACGAGCCCCCTCTGCCCGTTCGGCACCCGCGTCTCTTCTTCCCTTTTTCTCTTGTTTCTTTTTTACACGCTGCCAAGCGCGCAAGCTGCCCCTGGCTCGCCTTCTTCTGTTTCTTCATTCTTCATTCACATATCTCTAGAGTTGTCAAACAGTCCACGCACATACACAACACTGATAAGGTCACTGCACTACAACGGGAAAGCACTCAAAAGTACGTAATATCAGCACCCGTAAAAAAAAAAAACACCGCATATCCACGGGGTGAATGATGATGAGTGGGCGAAGCTCCGGAGGGAATCATCGGTAAACCGTGAATCTTCCGTGTAATTCGCCCAGTCTCGCCGCACTAAATCGAACGATTGACTTCCACCAATGACACGCGCCATATGTGACGTCATTCCTATTTTATAACAGCGCCCTTCATTATAATTGCACCATCTCCCGCTTAAGGGGACGCTAGCACAAATGCGTTAGAAACGTGCAGTACTCTAAGGGGAAGAGGCCACAGCGTCTTACGCAGCCGTTTACACATGCCGGAACGTGCACCGCGTTTGCCGACGCCATCAGCGTTTATGAATACGGGGGTAAGGCGGAGAGGCCACGGCGTCTTACACCAGCTTCTTGCACGGGCCGTAACGCGCTAGCACAAACGCGTTAGAAACGCGCAGTCTTTCGTTAATGTTGGGTATTTATTGCCATCTAGGTGCGTCTGTCCATGTGCGCTTCGTGGCGTAGTGGTTAGCGCCACGCGTTCAGAAGCGAGGGGTCCCTGGTTCGATTCCGCTACGGCCACAACTCTCGGAATTTTTTTTCTCATAAAAGTAGACGTGGCTACCTACTACGACGACTACTACTACAGAGGAGGGACAGACCCACACCCTAAGGAGCTTCGCCCCTAAAAAAGCGTCGCGCGATTAGCAACATAGCGTGAAAACAAACGCATAGAAATCACAGAACCGAATCTGACCTACAAGTTTTTATCTGGACTGTTCGCGTGTCGGTGCTGATGGTACGTACCGATTGCGCAATCCACGGCTCCACTCAATTAGTTTCATTGTTCGAGGCTTGTTGAGCCAACATTTATAGACAAAATGTATTTATAAACGTTGTGTTGAGCGACCGACGCCATTTTCCAAAACAGACCACGCAATAGCTCTCGGCGCAATTTCGACCGAAAATCGCAGCGACCGCTGCGACGTTGCGACGCTGCGACCAACCGGTTGGTCGCAGCCGAAAATCGCAGAACGGCCCTGCGACTGCGATTTTCGTCGCATGCGACGGAAATCGCACTTCAGGTGCGACGAAAATCGCACCATGTGAAAGGGCCTTTACATTGCTAACACATATGCGTCATTTGCAGCAAAGCACGCACCGAAGTTTCTTTTTTTATGTTAGTTGATTCCTTGTTTCCTTTGTGCCAACCTGGTAGGCGCATAGACAAACGCAAAGGCATAAGCGTCCTTAAACGAGACAAAGATGGAAATTCGGTGACTGTGCTCGAACTTGGTTTATTTGCACTTGATGGTTACTGATCTAGTCGGCGACAGAGTTTCTTGGGGTTTGCACTTACATTGTTCTATCATGAACACTATGCATAACGTGAGATCACCTACACACTGCCCGTGTTGCAGTATACGTTCGCAGCACGCTCGGAAACCTCACACGGCACCGACACGCACGTGCGCCGTTTAGCGGCGCTCAAAGGCGAGCGGGGCATGGCAGCTCATTGACAGTCTCTAATGAGTGTCGCGCCTCACGCATTACTCCAGATTATAGGTAATCCTTTGTCAGGCCGCGGGGGTTCGCGTCTCGGCCGGTGGCGACGGAGGTGGCTGCGCATATTATCGCGCGCTAAAGGCTCGCGGCCGTCTCTCTTGCGACCGGTTTGCAGCATGAGCTCAGCCAACAGAGACTTCAGAACTCAAGTGCGGAGGCCAGCGCGAGGGACCACGAGGGAACAATTTTCCTGCGGGCATTTCCTGTCCAGTTGCAATGCAGTCAGCTTTACAGCGGAACCATTTAATCCATCAATGTGAGTCTATGTAAGCTGTCTATTGTGTGGAATACTTAATTGATGTTCCTTCCAATCGTGAAACTTAAGATTCCACAATTTTATTTTAAAAGTCTCTGCCATACTTCTTTTCCCCCTACTTTTCGCAATGTTGTATACCTAATACCTTTCCTATAGAAGGAAAATAACACGGCGAATTCTAAATGGTAAAGGTAAACAAATTGTTGTGATGCCACGGATTGTGGGAATCCGCGTAAGCGAAGCTTTCCGCAATATTTTGGATGATTGATGGTGATTTGCGGTGATGTTGACGGCAAAATTGTAAGTTAATAAAAGTGAAGAACACGCAACAGGACGTCTTTGCTTGAAGCCTTGTTGTTGTAGCGTGCGACAAGGCTTAGCACTGTCACTGGCTCACACGGTGCATCGTGTACGAAGTGTTGAAATGATTCACGGCTGCTTGCATAGTATCATCTAGACGTGTAGAATGGCGAGGAAGGGCACGTTAACTGAGGAGTACGAAGCCTAGTGGTGAACGCAGAGTGCTGAAATTCGCGCGATAACGTATTCGATCTCCCTACCACTTCTGGAAGTAGGTAATGGTGTGACGGTGTTCCAGATCAGGAGGCGCACACCGAAGGCCTCGTGCGTGAACGTTGGTAGCCAACAATTTTCGGGTTTTATAAAATCGACGTAGGAGTCCCCGGCTGCGTAGTTTCAAAGGTGTTGGCGATGATGATGATGATTTTATGGCATCTCCTTTGAAACGGGGCCGGGACAAATATTCAAGCCTGGTTGATTCAATCAGGTGTGCTATATATGTGTTTTATCTAGCGTTTTTGTATACATCTAGTTAATCTTTTATTTTTCCTTCAAAATCTACCTCGTGCCTATGACTGCAAGAGATCCGGGCTTATCAATCTATTCCCTGCTTTTTTTTTTCCACCAGTACTCTAATCGTCTCTTGCTTATATCAACTGTTGACCGGTTGACGCTTCCGTCCACATTAAACCCAAGCGCTTCTGGAAGGCGTACATTGCCTATGGTTCCCACTGGGGGAATCCATTCCATTGCTCAGTGGTCTCTGAATTTTGGCTGCAGCATGCACATGCCTCATCCAGTTCCGAATATTTGCTCCGGTATGTCCTTAGGTAATCCACTCGAGCCTGAAATATCAAGGCACTGCCCTTTGCGTTATCGTACAAATTTTTCCTTTTAATTTCTTTCTCTTATTCTTGTAAATCTCCAGGGTCATTTTTGTTTACATTCTTTGCATCCAATTCGCTGTCTCTGTTTCTCTCACTTTCCTTCTGGTGACTCCTGGTTGTCTATTTACAGTTTCGATTCTTGGTTGCCAACTTCCTTGACCTCTTCCTCCATTCTGGGTCCACGCTTTTCATGTAGAGATACTTGTGCACATTAGGCGCCTATTTATTTTCATCCATGTTCCTGAGCCTTTCTTCAAAAATAACTTTGCTCTCTTCTCTGACTTTAAAAGAGGCCCAAGTCATGTCACCCCGCACTGCCTCATTTGTGGTTTTACCCTGGGCTCCCAAAGCAAACCGGCCTACCAATCTTTGGTTAACTTCCAACACCGACAAGATATCCGATTTTACGCATACAATGGTATATGCGAACGTTAGCGTTGGCACCATTGCTCCTTTCCAGATTCCACGCACCATCTGGCACTTATTGTGGCCCCACAGTGCTCTGTGTTTCATTATTGCTGCATTCCGCTTCCCCTTTATATTTTTTTCATATTTATATTATTTTCAGACTATGTTAGTGGGTGCTTGAGTAAGTCTTTCCTTCGTTCACGTATATATATAGGCCGAGGTATTTGTATTGCTTGACTATGAACTTGCTGTTGTTGACACCACGTAAATTCTCGTCTTTTGATCAATGATCAAAATTCCGAATTTCTCTGTGCTAAAATTGAGGCCTAGATTTGTCGCTGCATTGCCACAGATATGCCCAATTGTCTGTAAATCTCTTGTATTGTCCGCGAGTAGCACTATGTCGTCCACATACATGAGTCCAGGGACCTTCGGTTGGCACCATTTGTCCATTACGCGTGTATAACAAATCAAACCCTAATTCGCTGTTTTTCAGTCGTCTTTCTATGCCCTTAACAGAAAGCGTGAACAACAATGGAGGCAGAGGACATCTTTGCTTTAGTCCTTGGTGAATTCATTGCTTCAGTCCTTGGGATAGTGATGCATCCTAAAGTCCCTATAAGAAAAGTACCGCGCTCCTTTGATCAACGCCGCTTCACTCTCTCCTGTATCTCCGATTGGACGCTGATAGCGCGCGCTTCTCACTTCTTTATATTTTGTTTTCTTCCGCCTCAGAGCCATGTTGCAAGTCCTCTGCGCAGCCGCAGTCGCCGGCGGCGGCGGCGGCGACGGCGGTTGCGGCGCGCGCCCGGCCTGAAAGCTTCAACGTAGACTTTCTAGGTGCGCCACCGTCGACTTGGCTTTCGCAAGCAAAAAGTAAAGAAAAAATTGCCGCGTATCTGCGTGCTTCGCTGCAAATGTCGTCGAAAGACGATAGTCTTCTGCCGGCCGTACTACATGAGTGCTGGTCTGATCCGCGGCCACCCGTGATGCTGTTCTCGTACCATTTCCGTCCTGGCATGATAAATGCAATGGAGGTTTGTTTGAACAGATTTCATTTTACCGCATTATTTCATCAAGCGGCCATTTATGTTTTGCCCTGCCTCAGACAGCGCTTCCTTCATGTTGAATCGGCCGCATCTGGCTGGCATTGATAAAATTTAGGAGGCGCTGCGTGAGACATGGACGCCATCTGGCAATACATCGGGAAACATGAGCTTGTGCAGAGGGTTTCCTTCCTCCATGGCAGAGGGCGCTCGTCGGCGCGCAGTCGGAGAACGTCGTTCGTCGGCGCGCATAGCATTGCATTTTCAGCGCAGCTTAAGAAACTAGGGTCTTTAGAGTTACGTATCTATGTATTTTCTATTAAAGGAACACACCTCCTAATACTTACCTAGTGATGTTGCGCCTCAGATATGCGTAATATTTACTTTGTGATCGAAAACGTTCACAAGTATGAACAGCCGTACCAGTTTAAGTAGTGTGGGCGGTAAGCAAGTGGTCCAACTTTGGCCGGGTGGCTGAATCGGGTGACAGACAGACAAACAGACAGACAGACAGACCAAATTTTCAGCGTTTTAAGTTCCCCAAGAAAGACTATCGTCTTTAAAAAAACACCGCATATTCACGGGGTGAATGATGATGAGTGGGCGAAGCTCCGGAGGAAATCATCGGTAAACCGTGAATCTTCCGTGTAATTCGCCCAGTCTCGCCGTACTAAGTCGAACGATTGACTTCCACCAATGACACGCGCCATATGTGACGTCATTCCTATTTTATAACAGCGCCCTTCATTATAATTGCACCATCTCCCGCTTAAGGGGACGCTAGCACAAACGCGTTAGAAACGTGCAGTACTCTCTAGTAAGGGGGAGAGGCCACAGCGTCTTACGCAGCCGTTTACACATGCCGGAACGTGCACCGCGTTTGCCGACGCCATCACATGACTGCTGAGAAAGTATAACCCCCGTATTCATAAACGCTCCTAGACTTGAACTTGACTTGCCACCGCCTTCAACGCGTTTCGAACGCGCTGCCCAAGGCGGTGGCAAGTCAAGTTCAAGTCGAGGAGCGTTTATGAATACGGGGGTAAGGCGGAGAGGCCACAGCGTCTTATACTAGCTTCTTACACGGGCCGTAACGCGCTAGCACAAACGCGTTAGAAACACGCAGTCTTTCGTTAATGTTGGGTATTTATTGTCATCGTGGTGCGTGTGTCTATGTGCGCTTCGTGGCGTAGTGGTTAGCGCCGCGCGTTCGGAAGCGAGGGGTCCCTGGTTCGATTCCGTGTTACGGGCACGACTTTCGGAATTTTTTTTCTCATAAAAGTAGACGTGGCTACCTACTACGACGACGACGACGACTTCTACGACTACTACTACTACTACTACATACTACAGAGGAGGGACAGACCCACACCCTAAGGAGCTTCGCCCCTAAAAAGCAAGCGCTTTAGGAGAGGAGGCGGCGGAGGAAAGAGTAGATGGCTTTTCTTATATAGGGACGTTAACGCATCCAGGGGACCAGCGACCCTGGTGTGTACTTAGCGAACCTGAAAAAAAAGTGTTATATTTGTTATTGTGTCGCCGAGGAGTTATTGTAGACCGCCGCCAGTGCAACGTCGACGCGTCTCCCTGTTTTAGTGGTGCAACGCATGCGTCATCAATACCGCCCACCAGTGAGCATGTGGCCTCATAATCTTGTGATAAGCACACCGTTGCCTCTTCAACGAATATATGGGTAGCCGATTCGTTCTTGCATATGGCCACTCCAGCGCACCTGATAGAATTTCTTTTCCAGTAGAACACAGCTTTGAAACCGGCAGTCGGTTAATTTAGGTGCTCATCGGAACTCAGGGCTGCTCCGCTAGGCATTTCTTGAAATGGACGAGCACTCGAGGAGCATTGAAGATCATGGCTAAAAAATAATAACCACGCTCCTCAGTGCTCAACGATGCCACTCGCCGTTGCTCCATCTCACGTTTCCAGGCCAGGTGTTTGGCTTGATTTTCGGTGACCGTACAGGCAATGGCTTGCATCTTCGTGGGAGCAGGGCCCAAGTAAGTGGATTTTAAACACCCGAACAAACAATAGGGAGGCTTAACTTGGAAGACGAGTGTGCGGTATTGGAGAGCACGCAAGGCCATTTTTATGCGCCTAGGTGTTCAGCAAAGCTAAAATCATAAACCGAAGTATAGATGAAATCTACTGACCGCTTTAAATGCTCGAGTACACCGTGGTCCCTTAGTCTCTAAAAGTAGCGGGGGCATTGGAAAGGCCAAAAGGCAGATGGTTGAATTGGAAAGGCCGTCCGACGTTATAAAGGCAGTCTTTTCTGCATCGTCGCGTTCAAAGGGATAGACATCCACTCAGTCCATAAATCGAGATAACCCCGCTAATGGAAAGATGGCCTATCTTACTGTTTAAAACGAGCGACGTATTTCTCATTATACGTGAATTCATATTTCTAATTATTTACTAAAAGTCGTGAAAAATGACCTATGGCGCCCCACGCGGCAAAAACCTGAAGATGCGTAAGAGGTCTACCACGTGACCTTCTATCAGTGTATGTGGTTCCTGGTCTTTTTATTAGCTTTGAAATTCATGACACTTTCTTTTTATAAGTTTTTTTCTAACTTACAATCTGCAGATAGGCCTTCGTTTGCAGTGAGTAGAAACGTGACGCTGCAATTCGCCTTCGTTTTCGATGACTTGGCTCGGCTCGTCTATCGACAGAATAGCGACGACGAGGGCCAGCCAGCCATGGCGTAGGCGTGTATTTGGGGGAAAACGAGTTACAAATATAAGAAAGGTCTGTACGACAAGGCAAACGTATTGTACCAGCTTTTTATTTTCACAAGTGGTTGAAAAGGTCAGAATGCAGCTGGTTAACGAGTTTCGCTTACTCCTGAGAAAGCACAAATAACGATGGGCGGCTTTCGCAATTTGCGAGGAGGGCTATCGGCATTGCTCTCACTTCCCAGCGCTGGTGGAGGAGGGACACTTACTTTTTTAGAGGCTGCTTAGATCGAAAAATTCTGCTTACAAAAATTTCATGCGCTTTTTGAAGTAAGCGCTGCAGGTGTAAACACTTCCGAGGGTGAGCTTTTCGTTGCGCCATAAAAAACTAGGTCCTTGAAGGTCCTTGAAGAAACTAGGAACTTGAAGATGTTCCAATCTAACGAGGAATGAACGGGTGTCGAAGGTGCTGCAGTTTTCACTACTGAGAGAACCAACGGTGTCTCCAGGCAGGCACCGGTTCCGAGAACGGTGCCCCAGGGCAAGCGCAGGTGGCTGTCATAAATATTGCCACCTGTAGGTAGTGGGTCCAGGGCAAGAGTGGGTCGAGTCCAAGAGAACAAAGAACACCGCGCGCTCCTTCCCTGCTCGAGCCAGCACCGACGGTTGCGTCGTTCGAGAGCCAGCTGCTCTACGGGTTATCCAAGAATGCAAAGGAGATGGTTATGCGCAAAAACAAAAAAACACGGACACAGAAGTAGACGGGGACGAGCGCAAACTTTCAACTGACTTTATTTTTTCCTGCGTTGTCAATATATACTGAGCGACGTAGGTACAACAACGGTGATCACATGACACACTTACAACGTGCCGCGCAAGAACACCATCTCAGTTTCTTTTAAAGAAATTGAAGTATCACTTATACAGCCATCTCCTTTTGACGAATCATTTTGGCCAATTGTTTTTTCAGCCCCGCGTAAGCCCGCTGGGCTCTGCCCCAGGATTTGTGCGACTAACAAGAAGAATCCTGGAGGATGCGGCAAAAAGCACGAGCCGCCCTACGTAAAATGCGCGGTTGGCGTTGTGTACGAAATTCCACTATCATGTGGAAAGACGTACGTAGGGCAAACTGGGCGGTGTGTTAACGTTCGTGCAAGCGAACATGAGCTGTCGATTAAAAATAATGAGAATGCGCATTTGCCTGCGCACGTCCGGCATTGCATGTGTGTACCAAATTTCCGAGGCATCAAAATTTTGGGCAAAAGCCGTGATACTACTGCCCGTGAACTGTTGGAAGCCTTTCATATTTCGTCAAAAGGAGATGGCTGTATAAGTGATACTTCAATTTCTTTAAAAGAAACTGAGATGATGTTCTTGCGCGGCACGTTGTAAGTGTGTCATGTGATCACCGTTGTTGTACCTACGTCGCTCAGTATATATTGACAACGCAGGAAAAAATAAAGTCAGTTGAAAGTTTGCGCTCGTCCCCGTCTACTTCTGTGTCCGTGTTTTTTTTTTTTTTGTTTTTGCGCATAACCATCTCCTTTGCAAGTATGAACCAACTCGCCCAGCATAAAGTTTTACTTATCCAAGAATGACGGAAGAGACGAAGTTACGTCATCTGATGCGCGGGGTCAAGGAGCAACTCTTCGCTGGCCTCGTACGGAGCCCTCCGAAGACGGTCGCGGAGTTCTTGTCCGAGGCCGTGACCATGGAAAAGATGCTTCTGCATCGTTCGAACCTGTACGAGTGGCAAGCGAAAAGCATGTCTGCTGCTGACATTTTCACGGCCATAGGAAGCAATGGTGACTGTCTTCGAGAACTCATCCGCTCTGTAGTGCGCGAAGAGTTGCAAAAGGCCGCCGTAACACCGCACCCTACGGTAAGCTCCATAGCAAGCATTATCAAGGACGAACTGCAAAAGGCGCTCCGTGACACCTTGCCTCCTGCTAACGCTGCGGCAGTACCTCCTGAATACCACCGTACGACCTACGCGGAAGCCCTGAAGCGCCCTGCTCCCTCTCCGCCACTGTTCGTTCGTGCTCCTCCTACGGTGTCAGTTCAGTAGGCGCAGCCGATATCTTACTACGACGCTGGGTATACACCGCCGCCCGTTGTTCATGCAGCTCCATTTGCCCACCATTCGGAGCAAGCGGTTCACTACGTCGACGACGGACGCCCGCCCCCTCGGAAGTCGGGTGTATGGCGCACACCCGATCATCGGCCTCTGTGCTTCCACTGCGGTGAAGCTGATCACTTGTACCGCCAGTGCCCATACCGGCGCCTTGGGATTCGCGGCTTTTCCGCATACTCGCCGCCGCCCCGATACGGCCAGCGACCCCGGGACATTGAGGACTACCTCTCTCAGCAGCGCCTGCCACCGCCTGCCAGGCGGCAGTCGCGATCGCCGTCTCCCAGACGATTTTCACCTCCACCCCAGCGCTATTCTCCCGAGCGGTCGACCAGTCCCCGCCGGGAAAACTAACTGAGGCGATCTTTGGGGGCGAGGTCGCTGACGGTCGAAGCGCTGAAGACCTCCGACGGACGCAGTTACGGAAACATACCGATCCGCCATCACCTGCAGCTGAACGGGACGACCGGCTTTCGCTCGATATACAAGTGAATATTGACGGTTATGCCATTAGTGCTTTAGTGTACACCGGCGCATACTACACGATACTAAGCGGGAAAATAGCAACGCAGCTGAAGAAACTGATCACGCCCTGGCATAACTCGCAGATTCGGACGGCTGGCGGCCACGTCGTTACTCCGCTGGGCGGCTGCACGACTAGAGTTAAGATTCAAGGATCTACACATTCGTAGCGAGCTGCCTTGTCTTACGCGAATGCTCCCGCGACGTTATTCTTGGGGTTGACTTCCTGCAGGAGTACGGCGCTATTATCGATCTGCAAGAGTGTCGTATCACTGTCTCTGCCGAACGAGCAATCGACGTGCAAGATGGTCAGCGGCGCGACGACGTACTTTGTGTTCTGCAGACAGTGTAACGCTTCCTCCACGAGCCAGTGTCTTCGTCGACGTCACATGCTGTGGCTTACGCGATGGCAAAGCGGTGGCCGAAAGTAGCTTGTAACACCTACTGAAGCAAGGTGTTTGTGTGGCTCGAAGTGTTATACAGATTCGTGCTGGTCTTTTGCAATTGCTGGTTACCAACTTTAGCTACGAGCACCAACACCTGTACCGCGGCACTTCGTTAGCGTTTGCAGACGCAGTAGTAAACGTTAACAACTGTTTCACGTCAGAAGTAGTGGATACAGCAGACAGGTCTCTGAGCCATCTCGACATCAATTCTGAACTGTCCACCGATAGCCAGACAGCACTGCATAAGCTGTTGCTTGAATTCAGGACTTGCTTCGCACATTTTTCCAACGTACGCCAGACTTCCATCACTAAACACAGGATCATCACGTACGAAGACGCACGCCCGATACACCAGCAGCCTTACCACGTGTCGGCAAAAGAACGCGAAGCCGTACGTACGCAAGTCCGGGAGATGCTTGACGATGGCGTCATCGAACCTTCCAACAGCCCGTGGTCGTCTCCGGTCGTTCTTGTCTAAAAGAAAGACGGAACGCTACGCTTCTGTGTCGACTACCGCAAGCTCAACAACGTGTCTAAAAAGGACGTGTACCCACTATTTTAAATGCAGAGCATTTCTTTAACTCACATGTAGCGTGCGCCGTCCGTCCGCAACAGCTCGAGCACATGTGCGCTCTCTCCCCCACTCCTCCTCTCCCGCATCACGCTTGCAGCACATGTGCAGCGCGCGAAGCGTCGTAGTTGAGTCGCGCTCCGGCGCTGCAAGCACCGTAGCAATAAAGTCCCTATATATAAAAAGTAGCGCCATCCACTTCCCTCCTCCTCCGCTCCACTTTCGCGCTCGGTGCGACGAGCGCGATCGAGTAGGGATGGTTGATTAAATATTTTAATCGATTAACGATTAATCGTTCGTCGGTTTAGCCTATAATCGATTAATCGCTTTCGATGCGGGGTTTTTCGTCGATTAATCGATTAATCGACTTCTTTTTCGGGCGCTTTAAAAAGGCTGAAACACAGTTATCTACTCACGTAAGTTCCTATTATAACGTTTGAAAATGGAACCAGGATAAGAAATACAAGGATGTAACCTTTGATAAAGAATAATGTTTAATTTCTTAAAGGCCAACTGTAATTGCCACTAGTGACTAGTGAAGGAATAAACAATATACAGGGTGTTCATATTTAAGTTTTACGGAATTTTTCAAAATTGCCTGTGGCAGGTAGCATAATTCTTATCGTTGAGCTGGGTTATTCGAAGAGGCGGACATTAGTAGCACGAAAAATCGATAGACATACTTGACTAATTAACTATAAATTGACTAATGAACTTCTTAGTTACTTACTTTACTACAGATATTGCAATTTATGAATTGTAGCCAGTGAGGTTGCAAGACGCATCCACTTGAAATGGATTTCCAGGATGACACCAGTTTTGATATATTATTTCTCAAAGTGTGGGACGAAATGCATGGGCGTTCCAGTTACTTTTGTTCTTCAATGCACTTTGGTAAAAAAGTAAGTGGAACAACAGCGTTTGTTTACGGCGAGTTAGATCGTGCATATCTCCAAACTGGTGTCATTCTGGAAATTCATTCCAAGTGGATACGCCTGACAAGTAGATACGCCTGTTTTCTAATATGTGTTCCTCAAGGCTCAGTCCTGGGTCCACTTCTCTTTTACAGCAAAAGCTGTATATGGCTAGGCGAAACGAAAAACCATTCGTCTCATGTTTCGGTAAACGTCTCCATTGGCTGCGCCGTCAGTTACGTCGTTCTCTACGTCGCACTCAAGCACGCGCGCCATTGGCAGCGCCGTTAGTGACATCGTTAACGAACGCGTTCCCGCCATTGCCACGTTGACGCTGCTCTGCCCGCAACGCCTCCTCCTCGGCTCGCCGTTGTCGCATGCGTTCGATATCACGAGTTAGCTCGGCGTCGTGGTTAGCAGCATCCGCCCCCCATTGGCGCTTGCCTTCCACTAGAAACACAATCATGTATAACCAATAATTGAGAAACGCTTCACAGCTTCGGGATTAACCCACTTGTAAACACCGGGGCCGCACGCTTCAGCTTCGCTGGTTAACCATCTGTACGGAGTGCTTGGGCGATGTTTTTTTTTTTAATCTATATTAACGATCTTCCGAACTGCGTTCTTTGTTCTTCCATAAAGCTATTCGCAGATCACTGTGTTCTCTACTGTAAAATTACTAATCCTTCCGATTCCCAAGAACTGCATAGACGACCTTAACCGCGTAACTGAGTGGTGTTCTAATTGGTGCATGCAACTAAATTCAAATAAATGCAAGGCCATGCGAATATGTCTTAACACTCTCATGCACACGTACTTTATTAATGGTGCACCTGTGACGTCAGTTACTTCTTACAAGTATCTCGGCCTTCACATATCAAATAACCTTTCTTAGCATTCGCATATCGAGTATGTTGCTAATAACGCTAACCGTATGGTTGGTTACTTGCGCCGTAATTTTAGCTCTGCCCCTTCGTCCCTGAAGCTAACTCTCTACAAAACTTCAGTTCGCTCCAAATTGGAGTATGCTTCATCCATTTGGGATCCGACTCAGTCTTCATTAGTTTCTACTCTTGAAATTATTAAAAACCGCGGTGGACGCTTTATCTTACCTTACCTTATCTTTCGTCACGCCGCAAATGTTCCCGTCTTTCCCCTTTTCACAATTTTTTTCATTTTAACCCCCTTTTAAAAGAAACCCTTCTTGCCCATTTCGTCCCGCGCTGACCGCATCCTCGAAGTCGGGGGGGGGGGGGGGGGGGGGGGGCATTGTGCCGCACAAGCCGGTACAGTGACTCATTTATCCCTGGACAAGCACGGACTGGAATCGCCTTCCGCATCAGTCGCACTCATCACCGACTCTACCAACTTCAAGAGCGCTGTTCGAATGCCTTTTGTTATTACTTTTTGTTTGTATTTTTGCTGCATTATTTTTTGTTTTTGAATCCACTCCTTTCTGTAACGCCTTCGGGCCTGGAAAGTACGTCAAATAAATAAATAGATAAGTTCACCGGCTGCAATTGGCAAATTGCAAGATGTGTCGTAAGTTAACTATGAAGTTAATTTAGTAATGTTTGGTAATTAGTTGAATATGTGGTTCGATTTCTCGTACTAATGTCCGTCTCATCAATGATAAGAATTATGCTACCTGCCACAGGCGCTCTCAAAAGAATCCGTAAAACTTAAAAATGAACACCCTGTAGGTTAAAAATGACACTTACTGAGGAGGGTGGGGAAGAAGAAATTAGAAGAGAGCATCGCAGCGACATCAAGAAGCAACGGCCCTACACGTGATCGCCACAGAGCGCGCGGTAGGTTTAATGCTGCCTCGCTGCAAAAGGTGCAGAGCAGCAGCTGAACGGGTGCGAACTGATCTGAAATTACTGC
The DNA here is from genome assembly GCF_013339745.2 of Dermacentor silvarum. Classification (NCBI taxonomy): domain Eukaryota; kingdom Metazoa; phylum Arthropoda; class Arachnida; order Ixodida; family Ixodidae; genus Dermacentor; species Dermacentor silvarum. The sequence continues at coordinate 258,077,505 of NC_051155.1, forward strand.
GAACCAAACATTATCCGCCAATACGTTGCCTCTATAGGGTCAACACGCCACACGAGTCACGTGTTGACCCTATACTGCGAGGTAAAAAGCGAAGGAAATGGCTTGACGGTAAGTTCGCTTGCCAAGACTTGCTGCCTCACGTAATGCTCTTTCCGTAGTTTATTTCTTCCTCCATGGGGGCGGGCTCTCAGGCAGCCTGTGTGACGTGTGCGTAAAGCGGGGAAGCGCTTGGCCAGCTCGGCAGGACTCGGGAACACAGTCGACATTCGCTCTCGGTCTTCGCAGCCGCGCTGTCATTGCTCGTGCTCCGCATTCTATAGTACGATTTGAAAATTTTCACGCCACTTTAGTCACTGTCTGGAAAACGATTAATCGAACTGGTTTAATCGATTCAACCGATTAAATTAAAGGTAGACATCGATGACGATTAATCGTTTTGCGGCATACTTTTAGTCGATTAATCGATTAACCGTTCATCGATATTACCATCCCTACGATCGAGGCGCGATATCGACAGTGGCGCCGCCTGCGTCGGGCCTGCCGTGGCAGACGACAGCTAACGCGCTACCAGAGGAAATCCGAGGAAAACTTCTATCGCGCCCGGCGGAGAAGCTTTTGAGGCGCGATTTTGCTTCGTCAGTCAGTAACTGGCCTTAATAATGCCGTTTTGGAAGTAGCAACGCGAAGATGCGAGACGGCGCAAATATCAAGTGTGCAGCAAGCGTTTGCAGACGCCGGATGGTAAACAAAAAAATGTGGTTGATCCCTCTTATATAGGAATCGGTATAGAACACGAAAGTGAAACGTGTCTTCACAGAAGTAGTGTAATGTTTATTGCACATTGATATATAATGTCTATTGGTGTTTTGTGGCTAAAGCGCCCTTAGGCGTTGATGCACCCACGCTGACGCCTGGTGGCACGTCTCCTCCATCACGACTACCAACGTCGATGACCATGAGCAACCGTCGTGCATATGGAAGCTGCACTACGCTGCACACGCTAGCACAACGCGAAAGACGAAGCACGTAACTGACACACTAATACAACGCGCAAGACAAAGCACGTAACTGAATCGTCACCGAGTCAAATCAGCGCGTACAGCGCGTCGTAATTGCAGCCTCCGCGATCAACTTCAGAAACATTTTCAGAGCTAATTGCGGAGGCCACGCTCCGCTGTGCTGAGTACGGTGAACGCCACCTAGGTGGCGTTGGTAGTGCTTCTTGATGCCAGCGTCCCTTCGAATGCTGGCATCGAGGCGTCGTAGTGCTGAGACCACCGAAGCGTTCACTGTCGGTGCGCGTTAGTGTCATAATGCAGTACTTCTCTTTTCTGCTCGTAGGCGGCGGCACCGCCCCGAGCAAGAGCGCGGGTACACGGAGGAGTGTTAGATATATAAGGCGCGTCTGTGTAGCTCTCTGCAAATGCGTTTGTGGCGCAATGGGTTAAACGCTCGGCGATCTATCGTCGCGGACCGAGAGGTCGTGGGTTCGATTTCCAAATTTTGCATGTTTGTGGAACTTTTTCTTCTGGTTTCTTTCTTTGTATTATGTTCGTGTACATTGTAAGCTGACGTATTTCCGTGACGGAAATACGTCAGTGAAGTCTTGGTGGACCCCCGCATAAAACACTTTCGTGTTAAAAAATGTCACAGTTTCGCCCTAAGGGCGAAGCAATGAATGCGATAGCAACACAGCAATGTCATACGAAGTAAGGTGAGCGGCTTTGGTAGCAATATGAATTGTAGTAAACATGAGGTGATTAAGTAAGGAGGTGTGCTGCGGCGTAAGTAGACCGACATGACGAGAGACTCGATGGCCACGAGAAGGCGCGTGTGAAACGGTGGTGTTGATGAGAAGCGCTTCCCGTGGGCAGCGCGTGCGAAGGGACACATCTGTAGCGCTGCACTGCCGATCCGGGCAGCATTGCATGTGTAGCGTGCGTTGGAAAATGTGGCCCGACTATTACTAACTGAATGAACAAGCGTGGTGTGAGCGCGCACAAACAAACATGAATAGCTCACACTGAATGACCGCAGACAACGACCGTCAAAACTCTGGCAGCAAGCGGATACGCCGCAGCGGCGAACGTACGTGCGGTCTATCGCTTCAACGGAAACTGAGCGCATAAAGGTCAGAGCCGTGTGGAGATAAGAGACGGTGCGAGCGAGCGACGATTGCGGTTGTTGGCAGCGTAGAAGTGCGCCCCCCCCCCTCCCCCGCTCCCTCCGGCGCTGGCTTACCGCTTCCTTGCTTGCGCGTGGGAGAGATAAGAGACTGTGCGGACGAGCGACGAGCGCGGTTGTTGGCAGAGAAGTGGTCCCCCCCCCCTGCTCCCTCCGGCGCTGGCTTTCCGCTTCCTTGCTTGCGCGTGGGAGATTGAGTGCGTTCGCTCTCCGTGATAGCGCGCGTCCCCGCACGCTTCCGCTGGGGCATACGGCGCGCGGCGAAGATTTTATCTATACGGAACCTCACGGCGACGGCGACGCCGACGGCAGAAATCCGGTTGAAGTGTCCATATAATTGCTATCACAATAAAAAATTGCCCCCACCTCCCGGAAGGGAATCGTGAGGAAATGCGAATGCATTTCTTGCGCCGAGAGTACGCGCGCGGCGTAGTAATTTTAATGGCGTAAATTAATGACGAGACGAGGATTTGTATCGTAACCGTGCTTCTTGATGTTCCCTATCACGCTCAGATTGTTGTCGAACCACAACCGATCGCAAACCTTGCAGCTGTGACCAAAGCTGTGGTCCTCGAAGTCGCGCTTGAAACGGGCGTCCGGCTGCGTAAACTGCCGAGCGCGCGCCGCCGCTTGCGTGGCGCGTTCGAGAGCGCGGGCGGCAGCGGGATCAGCCTGTCGTCGTTGCCGCTTGGACTCGGCCTCGCACCGCTTCACTCGAGGATCAGCGGCTCGCCGTTGACTCTGCCACCGGACATGGAACACTGCATCAGTTCGCCTGACCATCAGGCGCAACTCCAAGCCATCCAGCGGCTCGACGCGGCCCTGGCCCGGCAAAAGCGAACGGAGGCAACTCCTAGTAGCTAGCGCCGGACCGGTCCGCGCTGAGGTCTAGTGAGATAGGGGGTTGATGGAGCCCTACGTGGCCTGATCCACCCCTACATGCCGGATTAATATCAATAAAGTCATTTTCTCTCTCTCTCGCCGTTGACGTTTCTCCGCCGCGTCTCGAACACGAACTTCAGCGTTCTCGGCTCGCCGTTGACGTCTCACAGCGGCGTATCGAGCACACATTTCCGGATCTTCGGCTCGGCGTTGGCGTTTCGCAGCGGCTTCCCGAGCACGGAGTTCGGTATCGGCAGCTCGCTTCACTCGCTTGCGTTCGGCATCACGCGCTCTTCGCTTCGCAGCCTTGTCTTCCGCTTCTTCTCCTCCGGTTGATGATGACGTTGAAGCTACTGCAGTGACGTCACCTCGAGCGAGAGTTGTAATGCTCGGGTTGGATTGTATTACACTTCTTGCTAGGGGTACCGTTGCCGTCAGACATTCGCCTTCACCGCCTTGAGAGGCGCCCAGCAAGCGAACGGTCGAGAGTGAGGCGCGCGCTTCACTCCATTTATATATACGTGCGAGCGAGCGAACGGGAGAGTGGGGCGCAGGGAGGAGAGAGAGCGAAAGGCGAGAGAAGGAGCGACGAAGCACTGCACCTACCCTCTCCTACACTCTCTCCACACACGCGGGAGCTCCGCCGAGTTCCCGCGATGCGAGCGCCCTCACACGCCAGAGCGCGCTCCTCCTCTCCACTTACTCTCCGCTACTCCGCCCGCACCACTTTCCGGTTGCTAGGGGCGAGGATAAGCGCGCGCGCCCGCAGCTGTTGCTATGGGAGAGGGAGTGAGAGCGGAGAGATAACACCTGCCGGCGCGCGGACACCGACAGACGCCTGACATGCCCCGACTAAGAAATGCATTCGCATTTAAAAAAGCCTTTTGCCCTCGCCTTGTCGGCTGCGGCATCTTAAGGCGCAGCAGCATGTCATCACAACGAAGTTCTTGTCCCTAAGACGCTTGATCCGTTTATGCGTACGTCACTTTCGTCGCACAGGCCCGAGAATGGCAGTCGGGGCGCGCTTGAAAGAAAAAATTATACAAAAGCGCAACGCGTGCTTCCACGTGACACGGATTGGCCCATGGGGGAGCGGAGGAGGCTGGGGCGACAGGAGGTGGCAAGGAGGAAACGCCGGGGTGAGCGCGGTGGCGGCAAGATCTAAGAATGGCGCTACTTTTTTTTATATAGAGGCTTTACGTAGCAACAGCAGGTGCTGGCGTGATAGTGCGCCCTCTCTCCACCCCCTCTCCCTCTAACGCGCGCGCTAGGAATATAAAGCGGGTTGGCGCGGGCTCTACTCGTCAACTCCTGCGCTCTCTTGCGTTCGTCGGCGGTCGCAGTTGATAGGCGATGGAAGCAAGACTTTCAACTAGTACCTCGACGCAATCCAACATCAGCGCCGAAGCACCAGTTCAAGACATCGTACCATCGTCTTCGTTGACGGCGGCAGAAGACAAGGCGGCGCGCTGCCGACGCCGAACGCAAGCGCCGTAAGCGTGCTGCCGACGCCGAACTTCGTGAACGAGAAACCGCGGCCATGCGTCAACGTCGACAAGCGGATCCCGAGCAGCGTGCACGAGAAGCCGCGGGCAGGCGTCAGCGTCGGGCCGCGGACCCTTCGAGTCGAGAACGACACGCGGCTGCGACGCGTCAGCGTCGGGCCGCGGACCCCGGCGTACGGGAACGAGAGGCGGCGGCGAGCAAGCGTCGTCGTCTGGAGGCCGCCGCCGCCGCCGCGGAGCCCGTCGCCCCGGAGGGCGCTGGCGCGGAAGCCGTCGGGCAACGTCAACGGGACTTTAGGGGTGCCGACGCGCGCTTCAAACGCGAGTTCCTGGATCGGAGCTTCGGGCACAGCTGCGACGTGTGCGACCGGCTGTAGAGAACAACAGAGAAGCAATAATAATATAATATAGTATAATAATAAGAATCGCAGTGATGCCAATAAAATAATAACAACTTTACGTTACCTACTTACGATTCTCGCTTCTCTCTCAACCCAGACCACCACCACCACACCATCACCACCACCACCACACCAACAACACCAATACCACGGAACCCCACTATGCTCTGCATTTACACGTGTCCCTCGCGCGGGGGCACGCGACGGAGCTTTTAAAGACGATAGTCTTTCTTGGGGAACTTAAACGCTGAAAATTTGGACTGTCTGTCTGTCTGTCTGTCTTTCTGTTTGTCTGTCTGTCAACCGATTCAGCCACCCGGCCAAAGTTGGACCACTTGCTTACCGCCCACACTACTTAAACTGGTATGGCTGTTCATACTTGTGAACGTTATCGATCAAAAAGTAAATATTACGCATATCTGAGGCGCAACATCACTAGGTAAGTATTAGGAGGTGTGTTCCTTTAATAGAAAATACATAGATACGTAACTCTAAAGACCCTAACACTACACACATCCTAACTACGGCCGAGCAGTGGGAGACTTTGCTGCTCAGCTTGGACCCAGAAGAGCAGCTCTGGGCCGTCCGGATGGCCGAAGACACCGCCAGAAAACAAGGGCTGGCTGCCGTCTGAGGAAGGGGAGGCCTGGGGGTTAGTCTCCCAACCCCCGCCGCCCCCAGACCCCATCATGGACAAAATAAAGTTTTATCTATCTCTCTCTCTCTAAAGACCCTAGTTTCTTAAGCTGCGCTGAAAATGCCATGCTATGCGCGCCGACGAACGACGTCTGCCACGAAGGGAGGGAACCCTCTGCACAAGCTCGTGTTTCCCCGACTGCGCGCCGACGAGCGCCCTCTGCCATGGAGGAAGGAAACCCTCTGCACAAGCTCATGTTTCCCGATGTATTGCCAGATGGCGTCCATGTCTCACGCAGCGCCTCCTCAATTTTATCAATGCCAGCCAGATGCGGCCGATTCCGCCTCCTCAATTTTATCAATGCCAGCCAGATGCGGCCGATTCAACATAAAGGAAGCGCTGTCTGAGGCAGGGCAAAACATAAATGGCCGCTTGATGAAATACAACCCACTCTACAAGACATGCCCAGACAACGCAGGGAAAAGACCGACGACCAAATTGCAGCGGAGAAGCGCCGGCGTGCCGACGCTCGTCGTCTCAAGCGTGCCCAGGAAACATCCGAGCAACGAGTCGAGCGGCTAGCGCAAGATCGTGAGTCGATGCGCACCCGGAGGCAACAGGCCAGACCAGGATCAGACCAGCACTCATGTAGTACGGCCGGCAGAAGACTATCGTCTTTCGACGACATTTGCAGCGAAGCACGCAGATACGCGGCCATTTTTCTTCTCTCGATTTAAAAAGCGGGTACTGGCAAATCGAGGTAGACGAACGCGACCGCGAGAAAACAGCCTTTGTGACTCCAGATGGGCTCTATGAATTTCAAGTGCTTCCTTTTGGCTTGTGTTCAGCCCAGGCTACTTTCCAGCGAATGATGGACACTGTCCTTACTGGACTGAAGTGGCAGGCCTGTCTTGTGTACCTGGATGATGTGGTCATCTTCTCTGAAACGTTCGAGCAGCATCTTCACCGCCTACGGAGTGTGCTAGAAGCCATTCGATCCCGCAGACCTCACCCTTGAGCCCGAAAAGTGCCACTTTGGTTATGAAGAGCTCAAGTTCCTCGGACATGTAGTAAGCGCCAAAGGGGCCCCACCCGATCCAAACAAGCTTGCCGCTGTGGCCGCGTTTCCAGCTCCTGCCGATAAGATGTTGTGTTTTTGGACAAACACAACATTCTTTCACGGCACCAATTCGGTTTTAGAAAAGGCCTTTCCCCTCAAACTGCAGCCTCAAAATTTACAGACAGAATTAGAAAATCAATAGACAGAGGTTACCTAGTGGCGGGATTGTTCATTGACTTGGCGAAACCTTTCGATTCTCTAAATCAGTTTATATTAAGCAATAAGTTGGTTCGTTACAGAATTAATGGACTACCTTTGACGTTAATTCGCAGTTACCTAGAAGATCGGCAACAAATTGCTCAACTAGGAGATTTTCAGTCTAATAGCACCCTTATTAACCTCGGCGTTCCCCAGGGGTCCATACTGAGACCTTTATTTTTTTTTTTTTACTCTATATAAATGACTTACCTTTGCAGCTTGTGTGTGCTACCCCTGTACTTTATGCAGATGATACTAACTTTATAATAGCTGATCGGGAGGAATGCAACCTAATTAATAAGCTTAACTCCGAATTAGAAATTTTGCACCACTGGTGCACATTGAATGCCCTTCACCCCAACCCAATGAAGACAGTTTTTATCTTATTTCACTCGGAACAAAAGAAAACGACCTTTCATTCAGAGGTCATTTACAATAACCATCCTATAAAACAATCTAGTGAGACAAAATTTCTTGGTGTTATTATCCATAACCATTTAAAATTCCGTCTTCATGTACGCTCTGCAGTTCATAAGGCTTCATATGGCTTGCATGTGTTGTCCAAATGTCGAAACTATTTCCCTCCCGAGATACTTACCAACCTTTACTACGCATTTGTTCACTCTCACCTTAATTACTGCATAGCAGTCTGGGGTTGCACATACAAAAGCCATTTGTCACCGGTCTTCACACTTCAAAAAAGAGCTCTTCGCATTATAGCACCCCACAACACGCATATTAAGAATGAAGATTTGTTTAAAACCCTGAACATCCTCAACATTTACGATTTGGCAACATACAACATCGCCTCCGTCATGTATCAAATAGTCAATGAAAAACTAGCCTTGACAACTGTCTCGCTTCGCCCCTCACTTCGCACTGTTGGGAACGTATCACGCTTTCGTTTTTTATTACCTAAGGTAAATACTAATTACGGTCACTCTTCACTACAGTTTACAGGCACCTCACTTTGGAATAGGCTTGATAGTAACCTAACCATTCTAAGAACATTTCTTAAACAATCAAAGCACTCACTTTTTGACAATGCATAGCACTCACTGTGCATGCTTGCACACATCCTCCCTTTTTCTTTCCTCTGCTGATATTTTTTGATGATCTGAGGATGAAAATTGTTAGAAAATTTTATTACTTATGCGTGAAATATTTCTGTACTACTGTATTTTCTTTTTTTTTTTTTGCTTCTTGCTTTTCTTTATTTTTAGTTATTTCAGCTGCTTTTGATTTATGTGATTTCTGAGTATAAAATAACAGCTGCCATAGAAGTAATTTTTCCTTTATAACAATCGGTAGGGACCCTTTAACAAATTTGTTGGGTCCCAGAAGTGTGCATGTACTTTCTAATTGTATGTTTTACTTACGCAAAATAAACTTTCAAACTTTCAAGGCCGTCCGGCGCTTCCTGGGTTTGTGCGCCTACTATCGCCGGTTTATTAAAGCTCCGAATTAGAAATTTTGCACCACTGGTGCACATTGAATGCCCTTCACCCCAACCCAATGAAGACAGTTTTTATCTTATTTCACTCGGAACAAAAGAAAACGACCTTTCATTCAGATGTCATTTACAATAACCATCTTATAAAACAATCTAGTCAGACAAAATTTCTTGGTGTTATTATCCATACCCATTTAAAATTCCGTCTTCATGTACGCTCTGCAGTTCATAAGGCTTCATATGACTTGCATATAGCTCGAAGATAGCGGAACCCCTGACTCGCCTGACAAGGGACGATACGCCATTTGTGTGGCATAATGAGCAACAGGCGGCTTTTGCTGAATTAAGACAGCGCCTGCAGTCAGCACCCGTTCTTGCAAATTTTGACGATGACGCTCATACTTAGGTGCATACCGACGCCAGTAGCATTGGCCTTGGCGCAGTGCTCGTCCAGCTCCAAGATGGAGTGGAAAGAGTTATAGCGTATGCCAGCCGCTCCCTGTCCCGTGCCGAGGCGAATTATTCGACTCCGGAGAAAGAGTGCCTCGCGGTCGTGTGGGCGATCATAAAGTTTCGCCCCTATCTCTCTGGTCGTCCCTTCAAAGTAGTGACGGACCACCATGCCCTCCGTTGGTTGGCTAGCATGCGCGACCCTTCAGGACGACTGGCACGGTGGAGCTTGCGGCTACAGGAATTTGGCATCACCATCGTTTATAAGTCTGGCCGTAAGCATGAAGACGCTGACACGCTGTTCCGCGCACCCATTGATCCTGCCAGTCAGGAAACAGAGGATGATGACGGCTTCCTGGGTGCCATTAGTTCGTCGGACTTGAGCAGACGGCAGCGTGACGACGCTAAGATTCGACCGATCATCGATCATTTAGAGGGCCGCGACACAACCATACCACGCCATCTGTCCCGCTCGCTGACGTCCTTCTGTCTGCGAGACAACGTGCTTTATAAGAAGAATGCTCGTTCGACCAGCCGTGCTTACCTCCTGGTGGTTCCAAGGGACATGCGCGACGACATCCTCTTCGCTTGCCATGACGAACCGACATCTGGTCATTTAGGATTTTCACGAACACTCGCTAGAGTAAGCGAAATGTACTATTGGCCCGGGCTTTCGGCAAGCGTCAAACAGTACGTTAAAGGCTGTCGTGAATGCCAGCGCCGCAAGACACCATCCGTTAAACCAGCTGGCTTACTTCAGCAAATCGAAGCGCCTCACATGCCTTTCGACCAAGTCGGCATGGACATTCTCGGACCATTTCCTCTGTGTGCCGACGGCAACAAATGGGTGATCGTCGCGACTGATTATTTAACACGCTATGCTGAAACACAGGCGATCCCACGAGCCACGGCCTCCGAGGTAGCGCAATTCTTCATGCGCCACATCGTCTTGCGTCACGGTGCTCCCTCCACTGTAATAACAGACAGAGGGACAACATTCACAGCGTAGCTTAAGTTTTTGAAATAAGCAACACCAGGCATCGCAAGACGACCGCGTACCATCCGCAGACCAACGGACTTACCGAGCGAGTGAATAAGACGGTCACAGACATGCTCGCAATGTACATCGACGCAAAACATGGGATCGGATCTTGCCTTACGTGACCTTCGCGTATAACACCACCGTGCAGGTGACGACGCGCTTCACGCCGTTTCGCCTTCTCTACGGTCGTGAAGTCCAGACGATGCTGGACGCTATGCTGCCGTGTCAAGACGCTGACCTATTGACAACTGACGCCGAGGAATTAGCAGAGCGTGCTGAGGAAGCTCGGCAGCTCGCTCGGCTGCATATCGGCCAGCAGCAGCAGGCAGACGCACGACGCTACAACATCCGCCACAGGGACGTGTCCTACAACCCCGGGGAACAAGTTTGGGTGTGGACTCCCGTTCGCCGTCGTGGCCTCTGTGAAAAGCTGCTGAGCCGGTATTTCGGTCCGTATAAAGTGCTCCGCCGCGTCAGTGACGTAAACTACGAAGTTGTTCCGGACACAACATCACAGACACGGAGTAGGACACAAAGACAACAGAGCTCGGACATAGTTCATGTTGTGCGCGTGAAGTCATGCATTGCGCGTCTGTAACTTTTTTGTTTTCGTTTTTTCTTTCATTCCCTTCTTCGTTTCCACTTTTCATTTATCTTCGGGAGCTTGTTTTCTCGTTCATTGACTGTGTCGGCGTGTCGTTTACTTTTTTTTTGTGTACTTTCGCTTTGCCTGCCTTCTTCTTCTTTGTCTTCTACGCCTTTTTTTTAGCATCGAGGGGATGCTTTTGTTCGGAAGGGGGGATATTGCCACCTGTAGGTAGTGGGTCGAGGGCAAGAGTGGGTCGAGCCCAAGAGAACAAAGAAGACCACGTGCTCCTTCCCTGCTCGAGCCAGCCCCGACGGTCGCGTCTTCCGAGAGCCAGATGCTCTACGGGTTATTAAACCTTCAAGACTACTTCTCGAGGCTCGTGACAATAATGAAGACCAGTACAGCAAGCGTGCTACCAGAAGAACGCAGTAGGACACGCGGCATAGCAATGTTCCCTCCTGGCCTGGAGCAAAGAGTGCGTTCTAGAAGAATGTCTGCGTAGAAAAATGTCTTGGCATCGCAACGCGCAGGCACCCAGGCAGCGGATGAGAAAGACACCGCAGTCGGGAGACTGCTGTGATCATGGGGTGAGAAAGCGGTGAAAATTTGTAATCTACAGATCTTTTTGCCGCGACTTTTCTTGCACACTTAGTCGATAAACTAGACGCAGAAAGTCTCGTTTTTGAAGTGCCGACTTGCGAGAAGAAATTAGTGGTTAGATTATGCAACGTGTGAATGCCATTAGCCAGTATTGAACAAACCGTGTTTACAACTCTGTGAATAACTTGAGGCACCACGACGACCAAAGAGGCTTAGGGTATGGCTGGAGGCGGCGGCAAAGCGGGAGGGGCCAGCTCAATGGTGCAATCTGTCTTACTAAACTCCAGACGAAATCCAAAGGTTGAGCAAGTCACAAACTAGCATCACTGGCACGCTGAATTTTCGTACAACAAAGAACGGCTCTGGAGCTGCCTTTCCGAGCACGGACACATTCAACCAGACTTCGCCGAGGCTATGGAATGTGGTTCGATCGGTCTGGAGGAATCGTGGTCGATCTACTGTAGCAGCCTCCAGCAAAATACTACACGAAAAATACTTGACGTGAAGAAGCTGACGGCCACTCATGTGTCCACAACTGCTTCAACACATTGTGGTGGATCTCCAAGCGGCACCGACATTGTTGGAATTTCCGTGACCGGGCCCAGAGAAAGCAGAGAGGCTTCAGACTTTATGCGGGGTCCTGCCCCCAGGTATCTGCATTCTAGTTCAGGACACATTAGAGGAACAGCAGAGTTCGCCCACAAGTCGTACATGCGTGCGCAAACGCGAGCCATGTGCCCGGCCGCGTTGAATTGGTAATACCGAAACGTTGCTGAAACGCCGCGGAGCCCGCAAGAAGCAGCACTGCGGACCGTCTACGCTGATTCAGGGAAGGGTGAAATGCATGTGCGCTGAGCCGTTGCCGTGCGTTTCGCTGCCCCCGCAGCAAGAGTGAGCGAAAGAGCTGCTAATACGTTTGCGGGACGAAGCGTTGTATGTACCGATGACGTCGACAAAAGAATTCGTGGCAATAAGGTCCACGATGACACTACGGCGAGCCACGAACTGGGTGCTAATATGATAAAAAACCAAAGGGGAAACGTAATCCAATTTGCGAAAGAAACTGGTAATAAATGAAATAAAGTAGTCTGTAATAAGGTAGTCAGCCTTGCATAAACAGCTAGAATAACAAGAACTTATATTAAGAATCCATAAATAAATGGTCGACGTAAACAATAAGTTAAAATTGAATAATCTTAATAATATTATTAGTATTGCGAATTTGTCTTTCTGCTATCTGCATTTTGTAATTTATTGAAAAAGGAATAAATCAATCATAGAACATCGGAAATATTAACAGGGTAATCTTTTAACACCGGAGCTGTTTACGCTCTTGGTTAGGTCTCGTAATGCGAACAAAAAACTGCGCCTGGCGATAACGTCACAGCGCGTAGCCTAGTAACGCCTCGCACCAGCTGTGCGAGGCGTTGCTAGGCGACGCACGTGACGTCATCGCTTGGCGAGGTTGCCACCCTCTATCTGGTTACCCTCGCCACAGCGCGAGGCGCGGTCAACCTATCAGGCTGCAGGCGGCGTCGAGATGCGATATGCTGCACTTCGCGCCGGCCTCGTCACCCAGAATGGACCGCATCCGCGTCTCGTCGAGCAAGATGGGCTGGTAGATAGACGTGATTATGGAAGGCGAAAACTGACACCTCTATACTCCAACGTGTGCGCCACGCCGCGCCACCTAGACGCATGAGCATTTTATACGAAACTAGGAGTTTCAGGATGACACGAAACTGCGAATTCGCTGCATGTGCCGCCACCAGTATCCATCAGCCCATTTTGCTCGACGAGACGCGGATGCGGTTCATTATGGGTGACGAGGCCGGCGCGAAATGCAGCGTGTCGCACATCTACGCCGGCTGCAGCCGGGGCAAGCCGACGAACGCCGGATACGTCGGCCACGCCTCGCGCCGGACTATTGACCTTTGTCGCGGAGCAGTTTGTTTTAGAGAAACGAGATGGCGCTCACGGGGGCACGCCATACCTCTCCTCAGCGACCGCGCACGAATACGAAACCATTACCGCTTCTACCTTGCTTCTGTGCGATCAGCTGTCGGAAATGCAACTGAGTTTTCGCTAACACACTGTGCTCCAATCGTGCTAGATTGAATCATGTTGATTGAAGATGTGTGCTGCAGTTGGCTGCAAAAATAGTGACTGGCATGTTAAGGAATAGAATGAATCTGTGTGGCGAAGTTCGCGGACCGCTGCTGAAACTGTCCGAACGTGTTACCGGCCCTTCGTGATGTACAGCGTTCCTCGAGGATACAGAAATTTGCTCATCCGCCAGCCTTGTATCGCTAACCTTCAAACAAAGGGCTTCATCCCCAGAACGTCGGCAAGAGTGAGTACCACTCGTTAAACAATGACAAAGGGAGTAGCGCCGCTTCCTGTCATTGTAAGTTTCGAGCACGTTATCTATACACACCTGTCCCAAATGGCAGAAAAACTTACGCCCACTCTATCGCCGACGTATTAAGAATAAGTGAATGGGCACACACTTGAATATATGCGCACTGTATACGCACAATAAATGACAGACTACACCTACGGCGCACGAATGATCGAAGCTGAATGTTTCGTGACGGTCCACAAGAGTAAGCGAGTTACTAGCTGTAATATATATGTAATATATTGCCACGAGGTCTTGAGCTGCGGCGAGCGCGAGCCAGTATTCAGGAAAGGAGAGAAGAAGAAGAGGTTTTTCGTTTTTGGGGTCAGCCATCTTCCTGGCTAGTACTCGTCTCTGCCGGTGCAGTCCTTCTTGCTCTGAAGGCCTTCTGTTGCACGTGACAATATGTAATAATATGTAATATAATATATAATGTACAAAACAGCTACGTTTCAAGGCTTGTGCGCAGCAAGAAGAAATCTATCGGAACTGAGCACACCCGCGAGCGATTAGGTAGAAAATAATGAGATAGTGGCCGTACCGAGGAACTTCACTGAGTCAGAAACTGACAAGCCACTGCTTCAAAATATTTGCCGAATAAAGAACAAAGAGCAAAACACACTAATCCTGACTGAATTCATAATCGGAAAGCTTGGATAGCTTGGAGTACATATATAGCCGCGCTTGTAGAACAAGCACCATATACGCTGCTTGCGCCGTTTGGACATAGCTTAACCAGCTCCGAAAGCGCTTTTGCGTGTTCTCTGAAGCTGTGGTCAAAGATTCGTGCCGTCCACCTAGTGTTGTGCCATAGCACCTGCCATCATCGCCACCCGTCCCTCTGGGTCCTGTCGACGAGTCGCCAAGCGGACGCGACGACACAATACGGCGCGCGCGACGTCAGCAACCGTCCCGTATGGCTCCTGTCGACGAGGAGCCGCCGCCAAGGGGATTTAAGGAAGAACCGGCCCATTGTTAAGCCAGAGAGTCGCCACCGGCCGCCCCGTCGGTCTGGTGCGCTCTTACCAGCTATTACTGCTTTCACCAGCTGTTACCAGCTATTACCTGCGATTTCTGCTATATCTGTACATATTTGTACATACTGTATAAAGCTTTCGTCTCATCTTCGCCTGCTTCAAGACTCCGTTTCTCGTCCCCGACCCCGAGGCGCAATACTAGTCACAATCTACGATATCTCCGGAAACAGAGGTTTTCCAAGCCGCGCCGGCGTCATACACTTCCACTGTAAACAAGGAGGCAACGGAGGCAGTTGAGGCAAGCAATGGACGCGTCACCACGTGATCAAACATGGCAGCGCCCAAGGGATTGCCGCGAAAAGGGTCAATAGAGTGCTGCGCTTTCGCTGGCGAGGCGTCCCCGTGCCGAGCGCACTCGCGCGTCACCGATACGTCGGACTCTAAAGTGGCCTATAAAATGGCCATAGAGTAACATATACAAGCAAAAGAGAGGACACTTCCGTAGGCCCCTGCGGCTGATTTGGGTTCGCAGTGCAATTAGCGGGTGTGTGGAATCTACACAGACTCAGAAACTGGGACCGCAGGAATATTAATCTCGAAGGCCATTTTCTGGCCATTAGAAAAATTACACCGCCTCCAAGATTACTTCCGTCGATTGCTCGTCCCGGAGGCTATATTTTGATTCTTTAACGCATTTGTTTATGCAGACATTTAAAATAAACAGGACAAGTGTTAGAAGAGACGAAACATTATTTTCAAGTCATATTCTCAGTAAGCACATGCACACTTTTCTTTTCGCAAGTTCTCTCTAATTGCGCTCGTAACAAAGGCTTCAAGCAATATGCGAATGCCACGAATAACGATCCTAAGCATAAGTGCATTCTTTCACACAATTGCACACACATGCATTGAATTCAGACTACGTGTACCCGCGTGTGCCGACTCACTCTCTCGCGCCAAGAAACGATTTTCTCGCAAACGTGCTGCGCAGAATTCCAAATTACTGTTTCTTACTTAATGTGAAGCAATCCACGAACATCACGTGCGAAGTGAAGAACACAAAAAAGCTCTCTGCGCCGAACAGCACCATGCGACAAATGTCAACTTTTGGCTGAAGTGACGAATACGTACACAAGAAATTTGCAAAGTAATGAAGGGGAAAAAAGCCGGCAGATCCCACGTCCTGTGGGAATCGATGTCATGCGAAGCAGTGTGCGGGGAGGGCTCAGGTTGCAGCGCAGCCTTATAAGAGTTTGTCGAGGGATCAAAGCATCGCCCATGCCATGGTATATCAGATGCTGCAAACGAATTATTGAACGCTACGCACCGTCAAGTAAAATATGTATTTTTTCATGAAAGAATATATGTCCCAAATAACTGATATCAATGCGGCCGCGTTTTTTTTTTTGTCTGTTTATTAAGTAAAGAAAATATCACACGCACTTTAGAACTATATCAGTTCGAAACCAGCAAAGCAGTGTATACAGCTGATATGAAGAACGTAAAGGCCATGAAAAGAATAAGTTGAGGACAAATATTTTGATGAATCTTCGTCATTCAAGAACCTTGTTTACATTTTTGCACATATGCAACGGCCAGGAAAAAACCTCAATGACGCTGTCCCTCGTTGCAATAGATTGCGCAGGAGCAGCTGTTACCGGTCGTGTATTGTAATTACACTGAGATTATAGTCGCAGCAGTGAGTACATATAAACAGCAGGAGAGAGAGAGGGAAGTCATAAGGGAAATGCAGGGAGGTTAACCATGCTGAGCCCGGTAGGCTACCCTGCACTGGGGATAGGGGGAGAAGGGATTGAAAGAGAAGGAAGAGAGAAGTTCACACGTTGCACCTTTACAGTTAAGCGTTCATCGCTGAGTTTCGTCACAGGCGGTCGTACAGGCTTGTGCACTTCAAAAAAAGCAGCAGCGCCTTTGTAGCCCTGCACATAGCAGACGCACGAGGCCACGCGCCCAAGATCTTTTCCTCCGTAAAAGGCCTGTCGTCTAAATGCCCCAAAGCCGTCCGAAGGACAATCCTCTCATCTTCGTATCTGTGGCAGTCACATAAAAGTAGGAGTTCTGCAAAATTTACATTAGAAATGCGAAGATAGAATGGAATATACAAATGCGAAGATACAACTCGCTAAAGGGCAAAAAAGAGTCGCTGGAAACAAAGTTCACTGCTTGTATACAGAACACCTCGCAACAAGATATTTAAATATACGTCTAAGTCTCCGATAAATCTACGTATTTAAGCAAACGTCACTGTATATTATGCGTCAAACAAGACAAATAAACACGTTGCGGAGTCAGAGATAGTAAACTTTGCGCACAGAAAGACAGATGATCCAGGCAAGAACACAACTATGCTCGCAGAAATCGTGATATGTACTCGGGCCATGTAGCGGTCGAGACAGCACCATACAGGTAGAATAATAGAGGAATAATGCAGCAATCAGTACAAAATGTGTAATTTAACTGCCTGCACAGTGGCAAGAATTATTCTGCACCCAAAATTAAAGGAGGGTCTTGCTTCGTTTCAAAAAAGAAAGCAGGTAGCTAAAAAGGAAAGAAAAGGACAAACGAAAGCCACAGATGATGCGACAAGTTGAACTACCCAATATCCGAGTGTGTTTTTGGCAAACGCCGCGTGGGCCGGGCTTTCTATGAGCAAGGTCGGTCAAAATTGGTTATTGATGTCCTCGTAATTTTCGTATTCGCATGATAATTTTGATCATGATGCCAACTGCTAGAATAAACGGCTAAAATTTCTGCGGTTTTAAAAGTTAACGAACAGTCATACGTTTTCATAATTACGAGCTTATGGACCTGAAGGAACAGAGCTTTTTACTTGCATTGATTTTTGCTGCTTCGCTATCTAAAGGACAACCTTCTCTCGGCGGGGAAGTTGAGCGAAGTGGTCAATGACTTCGGACACGTTGATGCCGACGTCTCTGTGGGTGTATAAAAGCACCAGTCTAAACATGCGTTCCAAAGACATTGTAGAGCGCAAGTAGTTTTTTATTGCGATAGCAATTATATGGACACTCCAAAGCAGATTTCTGCCGTCGGCGTCGCCGTCGCCGTGAGGTTCCGTATGACGTCAATGGAGATGAAATCGTCGCCGCGCGCCGCCGAACGCTGTATGTGCGAGTGAAAGGGCGCGAGGGACGCGCGCTTTCACGGGGAGTGAACGCACGGCGGAGAACAAACGCGCGTTCTGTGCCGTGCTCCATTAAGGGCTGCAGAAGTAGGCGTCTCTTTCCTCCTTTACAATCACCATATATGTAGATCAATCGCGCCTTCTTCTGATGCACGAAAGGCCGTGGCGGGGGGGGGGAGGGGGGGGAAGGGAGCGGACGTTTAGCTGCGGCACCAAGTGCCTATTTATATCAGACGCTCCGTCCACAGTCACCAACGCCGCACGCATTTTGTGCGAACGCGGGCAAAACGCCGACGGCGTCGACAACAGTTCTGCGTGTTGCCGGTGCTGCTGCATGTCCAAGTTTATACAGCTGATAAAGCTACTATCATTACTCCGTATAGCTCTCTACAAATTTGCTATCGCAATTGATGCTTCGCCTTTCAAGCGAAACTGCGACAACTTTTTAGTAAACTTTTGTTAAAAAAAAAGTTGTCGCAGTTTCACCTGAAAGGCGAAGCATCAATTGCGATATCAAATTTGTAGAGAGCTATACGGAGTAATGATATTAGCTTTATCAGCTGTATAAACTTGGACACGCAGCAGCACCGGCAACACGCAGAACTATTGTCGACGCCGTCGGCGTTTTGACCGCGTTCGCTCAAAATGCGTGCGGCGTTGGTGACTGTTGCCGGAGCCTCTGATATAAATAGGCACTTGGTGCCGCAGCTAAACGTCGCCTCCCTTCCCTCCCCCCTCCCCCTCCCCCACGGCCTCTCGCGCGTCGGAAGAAGGCGCGTTTGCTCTACATATATGGTGATTGTAAAGGAGGAAAGAGACGCTTACTTCTGCAGCCCTTAAGCGAGCACGGCGCAGAACGCGCGTTTGTTCTCCGCCGTGCGTTCACTCCCCGTGAAAGCGCGCGCCCCTCGCGCCCTTTCACTCGCACATACAGCGTTCGGCGCGCGGCGACGATTTCATCTCCATTGACGTCATACGGAACCTCACGGCGACGGCGACGGCGACGGCGACGGCGACGCCGACGGCAGAAATCTGCTTTTGAGTGTCCATATAATTGCTATCGCAATAAAATATTCTCTCTGCGCTGGCAGTGGTCACTGGAAGGGTGACTAGAATCTGGAACAGTTTGTACACATATACATAGAACCTGCAGTCGCAAAGAGAGGGCATCTATTCCGGTGCTAAAACCTAAAACACTCCCTCGATGTCGTTGGCATCCTTGTTTAGGTACCTTGCACAAATAGTAGGCTGTTCGATTCCAGCGATGTCCGTCGTTTCGTCAGGAAGTATGGAGAAGCCGCCCCCTTTTGCAACTAGGCTTTCTTTTATAATTTCGCCACAAATTTCTAAAATTTGGTTTGGTTTTTATGGGCTTAAATACGAGCCATTACTGGGGCAACTTTCAAAATGGTTCTTCAGATATGTATCTCCACAATCAGCTCGCATGCGAAGCGCTCTGAAAATACCTGTATTATAAGCGGGGGCTTTGCTTAAATCCATAGGGCCACTGTCCTGGTGGCCACGGAGAGCCAGACCTTGTAGCCCGCAAAAAGAATTTCCTAAATAATAGGCCGTTCACTCTCTTCTGTTTTCTCATATTTTACTTTGCCTGCCCTGGTCCAGCTGATCAATCACATTGGGCACGCTTCCTGAAAATGTTTGGAGAAAATTATCAGCTGCTAGCTGATAGTCATGGTGATATTTAGTATTTTCGTGTGTGTGGGAGATTGCGAGCGCGCGCTTCTATTTATGGAACGGCTTGGACACGAGCGTTCCAGTGCGCGTATGTTGGCCCAAGTTTATAACAACATTAACCCCATAATGTTCTAGAATTGAAAATCTTTTAAAGCATGGCTTTGGAAATGTCAGCGCACCTTTCGCGTCAAAAGTTTATGAGAACTTTATACCCATAACGTTTCGGAATTGAAATCTATGCGCTTCGTAGATTCCGCGGCCGCTCCGAGATGCCGCATCGCGCCCGTTCGCTATCGAAAATCCCTTGAAAGTTTGTGCTCGGATGGGGCTCCTTGCGTTACGTGACCCCAGGTGCCACGAAATCCACCCCAGGTGCCACGAAATCCAGCCCGAGTTCGCTATGTTCGTGCCGAAATGTCTTTCGAGCGTGAAAAAGACATTGTAGACAGAATGCAGAATTATTCCCGGCGTCGGTGGTAGTTTCGGGGGGGGGGGGGGACTGAAGTTCCATCAGCCTCAGCCCCCCCACCCCCCCCGTACAGCAACGTACAGCAAAAGTACGTTGAATATGCCGCGGAGCGCGTCTCCGCCCAAATCCAGTTCGCTCGCAGCGCCCTCGCACTATTTTGTTGCGATAGCAATTATATGGACACTTCAACCGGATTTCTGCCGTCGGCGTCGGCGTCGCCGTCGCCGTGAGGTTCCGTATAGATAAAATCTTCACCGCGCGCCGTATGCCCGAGCGGAAGCGTGCGGGGACGCGCGCTATCACGGAGAGCGAACGCACTCAATCTCCCACGCGCACGCAAGGAAGCGGGAAGCCAGCGCCGGAGGGAGCGGGGGGGGGGGGGCACTTCTACTCTGCCAACAACCGCGCTCGTCGCTCGACCGCACCGTCTCTTATCTCTCCCACGCGCAAGCAAGGAAGCGGGAAGCCAGCGCCGGAGGGAGCGGGGGGGGGGGGGGGGGCGAGGCGCACTTCTACTCTGCCAACAACCGCGCTCGTCGCTCGCCGCACCGTCTCTTATCTGCACACGGCTCTGACCTTTATGCACTGTGCATTCGCCGCTCAGTTTCTGTTGAAGCGATAGACCGCACGTACCTTCTCCCGCTGCAGCGTATGGGCTTGCTGCCAGCGTTTTGACAGTCGTTGTCTGCAGTGATTCAGTGTGATCTATTCATGTTCGTTTGTGCGCGCTCACACCAGGCTTGTTCATTCAGTTAGTAATAGTCGGGCCACATTTTCCAACGCACGCTACACATGTACTGCTGCCCGGATCGGCAGTGCAGCGCTACAGGTGTGATATTCGCACGCGCGCTGCCCACGGGAAGCGCTTCTCATCAACACCACCGTTTCACACGCGCCTTCTCGTGGTCATCGAGTCTCTCTTCATGTCGGTCTACTTACGCCGCAGCACACCTGCTTACTTAATCAGCTCATGTTTACTACAATTCATATTGCTACCAAAGCCGCTCACCTTACTTCGTATGACATTGCTGTGTTGCTATCGCATTCATTGCTTCGCCCTTAGGGCGAAACTGTGACATTTTTTTCCACACGCGGCGCCTCAGCGGCAGAGTGCCGTTCGGCCCACTCGACCATTGTCTAGTACACTCTAATATGTATATATGCGTATACATACATATACGGACACACAACGCCATCTATTGAGCAATTCATAAACTAGAGGTGGCTACATACTACTACTACTACTACTACTACTACTACAGAGGAGGGAACAACCCACACCCTAAGGAGCTTCGCCCCTAAAAAAAATGGACGACGCTTAAGCTTCGACATTAAGAGTGGAACGCGATAGCATTATCGGGACCCGTTCGCGTCGCATTTTTCTTTATGAGTAGGCTTCACTGCAACGCCCAACGTGGGAAATCGAGCTTACAAAGACCAAGCTTACACCCATCCCCTTAAAGTCGGCTTCACTTTTAAACACAAATGCATTGCGCGGCAGACCTTTTTACAGGGGTAATATTAGCCGTCTTATATGATAATGTGAAAGCCCTAGGACCTTTTTTATTATTCTATTAATTGTTTGCTGTTGCCCCGAGGCGCGCGCGTGTCCGAAATTTGGAGGACGCTTTTGCATTCAAAGATCCCTGAATGCTTGTGAGGCTTCCCGGCAGCAGCAGCTTTTTTTTAGGGGCGAAGCTCCTTAAAGCGGCACCCGTTCGTCCCTCGTCGTAGTAGTAGTGTGTAACCAGTCTGAGAAAAATGAGAAAAAAAATTCCGAAGTTGTGTCCGTAGCGCGGAATCGAACCAGGGACCCCTCGCTTCCGAGCGCGCGGCGTTAGCCCACTACGCCACGAAGCACACATAGACACAAGCACCACGATGGCAATGAATACCCAACATTAACGAAAGGCCGCGTTTCTAGCGCGTTTTTAACGGGTTTGTGCTAGCGCGTTACGGCCCGTGTAAGAAGCTGGTGTAAGAGGCTGTGGCCTCTCCGCCTTACCTTCAACGCGTTTCGAACGCGCTGCCCAAGGCGGTGGCAAGTCAAGTTCAAGTCGAGGAGCGTTTATGAATACGGGGGGTATACTCTCTCAGCAGTCATGTGATGGCGTCGGCAAACGCGGTGCACGTTCCGGCATGTGTAAATGGCTGCGTAAGACGCTGTGGCCGCTCCCCCTTACTAGAGAGTACTGCACGTCTCTAACGCGTTTGTGCTAGCGTCCCCTTAAGCGGGAGATCCGATGATTCCCTCCGGAGCTTCGCCCACTCATCATCATTCACCCCGTGGATATGCTGTGATTTTTTTTTTTCACCATTGCCTATCCGCGCCGCTACCGTTTTACGCTGCCATGCAGGCGAGCGCCACCTGGATGGAGTTCTCGCACGTCACCTACCCGAGAGCGCCGCTGTTATGGTAGAAATGCTGGAAAAGGGGTTTGTGTCTGAGTTTTCTCCTAACAGAATTATGTTTTCTCGTACATTCAGATTAGAAGTCGGGTGTTCTACCTTTGCTCAATACCACCACGTTTCAAGTAAATGCTGTGAAAGTTCATAGTGCAAAAGGGTGTTGCTCGATAATTCAGAAAATTTTGCGGCACCTTCCATGTAAGAAATATCCATCAGTGAATGTACTTATTCACATAAAAAAGTCGAATTTTACTGCAACATTCAAATTACAATCCGACGCTATCATGTCTGTAGGTTGTAGTTAAGTCGCACTTTACGATTATTGTGACGAATTTTACTTTGAGAAATTCAATTTTTGTTCACTAACGCCTTGCTCCACGTGGAGGGCCTGTATGGTCGAGGTGGTTCGGGGTGAATTTCTCCGCTACCGACGCCGACGCCGACGCCCGATTTTATGCGCCACGGGGCCCTTAACCCTATCGCGTTAAAACATCGCTGAGCGATGGGTCACCCTGGGTTGCCTAGCAACCCCCATCGCGTAGTGGCGTGTGCTTCGCTCCTCTCAGTGCCGTGCACATGTTGCCTTGACATGGGACGTTAAGGAGAGAGCATGCGCGCGGCGCATGCTATGCTCGGGAGAGAGAGAGAGAGAAAATGAGGGCGAGAGAGAGAGAAAGAAATTGTAGCAGCACCAAGGAGGCAACGCGCAGAGCTGCTGCCAGCGCCGTCCTCGTTTCCCCGTTTCCCCGCGTCAGCGCCGAACGCGCCCGGTGTCTAAGGTCCCTGTATTTTTCATGGACCTTAGCGGTGTCCGTGACTGCAGCAAGCGCCTCGGGCGGCGGCTCGGTAGGTTTCGGCCAGCCACGCCCCGGCAAGTGTGGAGGCGCGGCTTGGCCGTGACGTCAAGGGGGAGATAAAGCTCGGAGCCGCCGCCACGGTGGCAGAACTCTCATTGACTCTGTAGCGAGTACATGTACCCTTGACATGAGACGACCAAGGAAGATCCGGACACCCGAAGAAGAAGCCGCTCATCTTCAAGCGCGTCGCGCAGCCAAGCGAGAATCTGCGCGTCGGCGGCGAGCCGATTCGGAATACCATGCCTAGCAGCACTTAGCATTTGCTAGCAAAACTTAGCCAAGCCTAGTAAAACCTGGAAGAAAAGCTAGGTCGATCACCAGTTCCGCTGTTTACTCTAGCCTTCCACCACTACTGCAAGCTGCCCATGTTTTTTGCAGCATGAAAAAATTGTCGCAGTTTCACCCGAAAGACGAAGCATCAATTGCGACAGCAGATTAGTAGAGAGCTATACGGAGTAAGGACAGCAGTTGTATTAGCTGTATAAACTAGAACATGCAGCAGCACCAGCAACGCGCAGAACTGTTGTCGACGACGTCGGCGTTTTGCCCGCGTTCGCACCAAAGGCGCGCGGCGTTTTTATATAAATACGCATTTGGTGGCGCAGCTAAACGTCGCCTGCCCTCCCTCCCTCCCTCACGTCCCCCCCCCCCCAACCTTTCACTCGACGGAAAAAGTCGCGTTTGCTCTCTATATATGGAAAGGAGGAAAGAGACGCTTAATTCTACAGCCCTTCAGGGGAGGACGGCGCAGAACGCGCGTTTGCTCTCCGACGTGCGTTCGTTCCCCGTGAATGGATGGATGGAAAAACTTTATTAAGTGAGCGAGTTTGGACCCTTCAAGGGCCCAGGGCCACCGCACAGCCCTCACATTACGCGCATGTGTCCAGACCACGTAGGGCCATAGCACTGGCACCCCGGTTCACGCAGTGAAGTTGGGTGTCCAGGTCCTGCGACGCAAGGAGGGCCTCCCATTCTTCCCATGTTCCGATGGCGGGCTGTCCCTGCGGGGGAGGATCGGCAGGGCAGCCAAAGAGGATGTGGTCTAAGGTGGCGTGCGACACTCCACAGAGAGTGCACTCTGGCGAAACGGGGCGGAAGTGGGACAGGAGCTGAGGGAAAGCGCGCGTCCCTCGCTCCCTTTCACTCGCACATACAGCATCCGGAGCGCGGCGATGATTTCATCATTTCAACGTGGCCCTAGCACACCTGCCTTCAACCATCCCGAAGGGCCGGCACTTCCCTGTGCATTGCTCTGTGTATGCTGACGACATCGCCCTGTGGACCAGCGGTCCTCGACGCAACCTCGATGCAGTCCGGACCTGCCTCCAGGAGGCCCTGGGCGCCTCCGTGGGCCACCTTGCTTCCGTGGGCCTCTCGGTATCCCCCGCCGAGACCAAGGCCCTCCTGGTACACCCCCGATTGGCCACCCGACGGGGCGCTGCCTGTCTCATAATAGGTGGCACCAGGATACCATGGCAGAGGACAGTCACATACCTCGGGTTGCAGATTGACCACCTGCTGACTTGCACTCCCGCTGTGAAGGCTGTGGTGGCGCAGGTCCAAAGGGTCCAGAGAGCGGTGAGAGACATTTTCCTGAGGCGGCGGCGATGCTCGCCTTCCTGGGCGCTGCGACTGCATTCAGCAGCCTCCACCTCCAGGCTGCTCTATGCCCTGCCACTGATCACCCTCTCACTAACCCGGCTGAAACGGCTGGAACAGCTCCACCGGGCTTCATCAGGAGCGTGCTGGGGCTGTCCCGGTCCTCACAGATAGCGGCAACGCTTGCAGAGGCGGGAGCGTGGCCTTTGTCTCTCCTGCTGCAGCAGCGTGGCTTGCTGCACATTGACAGGCTGGCCCACGCCCCGGACGGAGAACCCCTGCTCACCCGCCTGGCGGGCCACCCTCTTCCAGAATGGGGAGCCTGGTCGAGATCTACCAGACAGTGGTCGGATAGGTACCTACAGCGGTGCGACTCCCACCTCCACACGAGAGGCCCTTGATGATCTGCACTTCCCTGGAGGGACACTCCAAGCGCCGTTCTTCCAGCTGCACACTCCTGCAGGTGGCCACCTCTAAGCTGGAGGAAGAGCTGGCAGGGACACTGCTCGTCTTCACGGAGGGCTCCGTCCTCCCCGACACGGGCTCAGCCACTGCAGCCTGTGTGGCTCCCGCGCTCGGCCGGGCATCCACTTGCCGACTCTCCTTCTCAGACAGCTCCACCACTGCTGAGATGGCGGGCCTTCACTGGCCGCAGACCTGCTGGCAGCAGACCCTCCTGGAGTACCTGTGGCGGTGGCCTGCGACTCAAGAGCAGCTCTCCAGGCCGTGTGTCTCCCGGAGAGGTCTGGCCTTAGTGCAGCCCTCTTGGTAACCAAGCTTCACGCCCTCCGTGCCAGTGGCGCCGATGTCTCGTTGCACTGGATCCCTGCACACGTGGGAATCCCGGGCAATGAAGAGGCAGATGCCTTGGCAAAACAGGCACACGGCATGGACACGGAGATCAGCCCGGCAGACATTGCCTCAGCCTGCTCCAGGAGCA
The DNA here is from genome assembly GCF_013339745.2 of Dermacentor silvarum. NCBI lineage: Eukaryota > Metazoa > Arthropoda > Arachnida > Ixodida > Ixodidae > Dermacentor > Dermacentor silvarum. The sequence continues at coordinate 258,103,076 of NC_051155.1, forward strand.
CCTTGCAGCGACTGCTGCTGAGCTGCCACCCCGACGCACGCGTGGCGAGGCGGAGTCCCTCGACACGGCTGCTGGACCGGGGACTGACAAGGAGGGAGAGATCCGTCCTGCTACGCCTACGGATTGGATGCTGTTGGACAGCCACCCGGAGCTTCCGCCTGGGTAGAACTGACTCACCAGCCTGCACACAGTGCGGGGCAGACGAAACACTGGAGCACCTCCTATGTTTCTGCCCCGCACTCAACCAACACCGAGCCACCATGGGGACTCAACTACGCCGCATGGGCCTGCCTTCAGCATCCAGCACGAAGCTGCTCTTCCCAGCCCACAGTTCCAGCAGGGTATTCAAGGTCGTACTCTGCTACCTTGCCGATTCGATGCTGGCTGACAGACTGTAAGGGCACCCTTCCCGAGAGGATGACGACTACCCTCTCCCTCCCCTTCTCCCACTTTTCCTACTTTCTATCTCCCTTTCCCCGTCCCTCAGATGCTGAGCCATGCTCCCGATAAGGGCTGCAGAAAATTGCATCTTTTCTCTTGCAACCTCTACTACTACTACTACTTCATCGCCGTTGACGTCATACGGAACTTCACGGCGACGGCAACGACGACGCCCACGGCAGAAATCCGCTTTGGAGTGTTCATATAATTGCTATCGCATTAAAAGAAGTGGCAGCTGCAGACGCACAGGCGATGCGCTCGAGGCAGCAGTGGAGCAGGATGGCGGGGCGCGCGTGGGCACGCCCCCTTTTGTAAACGGAACGCAGCGAACGAGGAGCTGTAGGAATGAACAGGAAGCCCTACGCGACGCTGCGCCTCTGTTTCCTGAGGTGGATGTTGCCAACTCTAGCGGCCACGTAAACAATGCTGACACGTCGACGAGGGCCACCACAGCTGCGAATAATTCGACGAGTCTGCAAGCTGATGAACGGCCACTTGACTGATGCCGCCCCTCACAACCCAAGTTCAAATCATACTGGAGCTACGAGTCGTCCTATGGACTTACAAGTTGATCCGCAGCCGCCGGTGCACGCCTTGAAACACAACAGTTCAAGCTAGAGCTAGCCGATGTTCTTAAATTTCTGTGCCGCAAAGACATTGTTTCAAGCGGTCTTACCAACTTTGATGATCGACCTGAGAACTTTCGCGCTTGGAAGTCATTGTTCAAAGGCGTCGTCAGAGATCTAGGTTTTTCTGCCCAGGAAGAGCTCCACCTTCTCATGAACTGGGTGGGTCCCGAATCGTCATATCAGGCTCGGAGGTTGAAATCAATGCATGTTGATGACTTTTCAACGTGCTTCACATCGTGCGGAAACGGCTAGACGACACATTTGGGCGTTCTGAGGCAATTGAGGATGCGTTACTGAAGCGGCTCGACGACTTCCTGAAAATACCTCACTGGGATAATACCAGACTCCAAAAGCTTGGCGACGTCCTGCTGGAACTCGAGGCTGCGAAAACTGACCCGTATCCTACCGGTCTTAGCTATTTGGATACATGAAGAGGGGTAAACAAAATTGTCTCGAAGTTACCATCTGGACTTCAAGAGAATTGGATGTCAGCGGGGCCGAAATATAAGAAATAACACAACACTGCATTCGCTTTCATAAGTTATCAAGCTGGAAATCTATCGCTCGTGCTGTGGCAAGTCTGATCGAGGTTGTCAGTCGCGCAAGGAGTACGTCACAAGAAAGGGTAGCTCCCGTTCAGGCGTTCTCCAAAGCCAGACTCGTCATAATTCGCGTGTTACAACAAGACGCATTTTTTAAAGAGATAAGCTGTATCTAGAGAGGAGAGGAAGTTCACAAGAAAAGGTAGCTTAGAAGTGTTGCGTCCCGAATCGGCCGGGCGCATTCTTTGAATATTTCCCATCGAGGCAGGCCCTTTCATCGGCGTCGAACAGACGGCGACAGTCCCCCACACAGACGAGACAGGCAAACAAGCGCCCCAACTCGACAGTGCGCATTCTTTGGGTGCTTCCCCCGATGCCACCCCCTTCATCAGCGGCCGCCTACCTGGCGACGTGGCCCGACAGCGGCAGTGACGTTCGGACAAAGAAGCTCACTTAGAAGCGACCGACCACAACCGCCACCCTTCGTTAGAAGCGGGGATTAGCGTGAAGGCCATTCTCCCGACCCTGGCAAGATGGCCGTTGGAGGGCAAGAAACTAAGTCACCGACTTTCGTGGAAGTAGTGTCAACCCCCTGTTTCCGGATTGCCTCGTCCTAGCTTCGAATGTGCAACATTACAGGCGGAGTTCGGTGAACAACACGACCCCTCTGATTGGCCGCATCAAGGTTATCTGATCCCCTAGTCAGGTCAACTAGGGAAGACGAATGCTTTATAAGGAGACATCTCGCGTGCAGTGGGGTGTCTTGACGTGTTCTGATATGTGCTCAGACATGTAGTGAGCTGAGACATTCAAAGTGCTCCCCCTTGGAGTGGGCTTCCATATTTGGAGCCACTATAAATACTGTAAAATAAACCCTATTTTTTCTCGCTTTACTCCCGGACGTACTCATCCTTTTGGCTGAAGGATCACCGGCCTAAACGCTACCCGAGTCTCAACAGACGGGATGGCAGCGGTGAGATGAATCCTAACCCCGAGCCGCGAGCAACTGGATTGCCGCGGTGAGATCGACCCTTCAGCCAACGCCAGTCGCCGGCATCTCGTTCGCAACCAACTGGATGGACGCGGTGAGATCGACCCTTCAGCCAACGCCAGTTACCGGCATCTGGTTCGCGATCAACTGAATCGCCGTGGTGAGATGGACCCTGCAGCCAACGCCAGTCGCCGGCATCTCGTTCGCAACCAACTGTATTGCCGCGGTGAGATCGACCCTTCAGCCAACGCCAGTCGCCGGCATCTCGTTCGCAACCAACTGGATTGCCGCGGTGAGAACGACCCTTCAGCCAACGCCAGTCACCGGCATCTGGTTCGCAACCAACTGGATCGCCGTGGTGAGATGGACCCTGCAGCTGGACACGCGGTGAGACGCTTCACGAGAGAACGCCAGTCGCCGGCATCTCGTGGTTCGCAAAATGCGGATGGACGCGAATCGAGTCACCGGCAGCCAACGCCAGTCACCGGCATCTCGTTCGATCAACCAGGATTGCCGCGGTCAGAACCACGCCTTTACTGCGGCATCTCGTTCGCCAATCTCGTTCGCAACCAACTGGATTGCCGCGGTGAGATCGACCCTTCAGCCAACGCCAGTCGCCGGCATCTCGTTCGCAACCAACTGGATTGCCGCGGTGAGTGGACCTTCAGCCAACGCCAGTCACCGGCATCTGGTTCGCGATCACTGAATCGCCGTGGTGAGTGGACCCTGGCCAACGCAGGCCTCGCGTCGAGACCACCCTTCAGCCAACGCCAGTCACCGGCATTCGTGCAGCCAACGCCAGTCGCCGGCGCAACCAACTGTATTGCCGCGGTGAGACGACCCTTCAGCCAACGCCAGTCACCGGCATCTCGTTCGCAACCAACTGGATTGCCGCGGTGAGAACGACCCTTCAGCCAACGCCAGTCGCCGGCATCTCGGCAACCAACTGGATTGCCGCGGTGAGATCGACCCTTCAGCCAACGCCAGTCGCCGGCATCTCGTTCGCAACCAACTGGATGGACGCGGTGAGATCGACCCCTCAGCCAACGCCAGTTACCGGCATCTGGTTCGCGATCAACTGAATTCGCCGTGGTGAGATCGACCCTTGCAGCCAACGCCAGTCGCCGGCATCTCGTTCGCAACCAACTGGATCGCCGTGGTGAGATGGACCCTGCAGCCAACGCCAGTCGCCGGCATCTCGTTCGCAACCAACTGGATTGGCGGTGAGATCGACCCTTCAGCCAACGCCAGTCGCCGGCATCTCGTTCGCAACCAACTGGATTGCCGCGGTGAGATCGACCCTTCAGCCAACGCCAGTCACCGGCATCTGGTTCGCGATCAACTGGATTGCCGCGGTGAGATCGACCCTTCAGCCAACGCCAGTCGCCGGCATCTCGTTCGCAACCAACTGGATTGCCGCGGTGAGATCGACCCTTCAGCCAACGCCAGTCGCCGGCATCTCGTTCGCAACCAACTGGATTGCCGCGGTGAGATCGACCCTTCAGCCAACGCCAGTCGCCGGCATCTCGTTCGCAACCAACTGGATTGCCGCGGTGAGATCGACCCTTCAGCCAACGCCAGTCGCCGGCATCTCGTTCGCAACCAACTGGATTGCCGCGGTGAGATCGACCCTTCAGCCAACGCCAGTCGCCGGCATCTCGGTTCGCAACCAACTGGATTGCCGCGGTGAGATCGACCCTTCAGCCAACGCCAGTCACCGGCATCTCGTTCGCAACCAACTGGATTGCCGCGGTGAGATCGACCCTTCAGCCAACGCCAGTCGCCGGCATCTCGTTCGCAACCAACTGGATTGCCGCGGTGAGATCGACCCTTCAGCCAACGCCAGTCACCGGCATCTCGTTCGCAACCAACTGGATTGCCGCGGTGAGATCGACCCTTCAGCCAACGCCAGTCACCGGCATCTCGTTCGCAACCAACTGGATTGCCGCGGTGAGATCGACCCTTCAGCCAACGCCAGTCACCGGCATCTCGTTCGCAACCAACTGGATTGCCGCGGTGAGATCGACCCTTCAGCCAACGCCAGTCGCCGGCATCTCGTTCGCAACCAACTGGATTGCCGCGGTGAGATCGACCCTTCAGCCAACGCCAGTCGCCGGCATCTCGTTCGCAACCAACTGGATTGCCGCGGTGAGATCGACCCTTCAGCCAACGCCAGTCGCCGGCATCTCGTTCGCAACCACTGGATTGCCGCGGTGAGATCGACCCTTCAGCCAACGCCAGTCGCCGGCATCTCGTTCGCAACCAACTGGATTGCCGCGGTGAGATCGACCCTTCAGCCAACGCCAGTCGCCGGCATCTCGTTCGCAACCAACTGGATTGCCGCGGTGAGATCGACCCTTCAGCCAACGCCAGTCCCGGCATCTCGTTCGCAACCAACTGGATTGCCGCGGTGAGATCGACCCTTCAGCCAACGCCAGTCGCCGGCATCTCGTTCGCAACCAACTGGATTGCCGCGGTGAGATCGACCCTTCAGCCAACGCCAGTCGCCGGCATCTCGTTCGCAACCAACTGGATTGCCGCGGTGAGATCGACCCTTCAGCCAACGCCAGTCGCCGGCATCTCGTTCGCAACCAACTGGATTGCCGCGGTGAGATCGACCCTTCAGCCAACGCCAGTCGCCGGCATCTCGTTCGCAACCAACTGGATTGCCGCGGTGAGATCGACCCTTCAGCCAACGCCAGTCGCCGGCATCTCGTTCGCAACCAACTGGATTGCCGCGGTGAGATCGACCCTTCAGCCAACGCCAGTCGCCGGCATCTCGTTCGCAACCAACTGGATTGACGCGGTGAGATGGACCCTTCAGCCAACGCCAGTCACCGGCATCTGGTTCGCGATCAACTGAATCGCCGTGGTGAGATGGACCCTGCAGCCAACGCCAGTCGCCGGCATCTCGTTCGCAACCAACTGTATTGCCGCGGTGAGATCGACCCTTCAGCCAACGCCAGTCACCGGCATCTCGTTCGCAACCAACTGGATTGCCGCGGTGAGAACGACCCTTCAGCCAACGCCAGTCGCCGGCATCTCGTTCGCAACCAACTGGATTGCCGCGGTGAGATCGACCCTTCAGCCAACGCCAGTCGTCGGCATCTCGTTCGCAACCAACTGGATGGACGCGGTGAGATCGACCCCTCAGCCAACGCCAGTTACCGGCATCTGGTTCGCGATCAACTGAATCGCCGTGGTGAGATGGACCCTGCAGCCAACGCCAGTCGCCGGCATCTCGTTCGCAACCAACTGGATCGCCGTGGTGAGATGGACCCTGCAGCCAACGCCAGTCGCCGGCATCTCGTTCGCAACCAACTGGATGGACGCGGTGAGAACGACCCTTCAGCCAACGCCAGTCACCGGCATCTGGTTCGCGATCAACTGGATTGCCGCGGTGAGAACGACCCTTCAGCCAACGCCAGTCACCGGCATCTGGTTCGCGATCAACTGGATTGCCGCGGTGAGATCGACCCCTCGGCCAACGCCAGTTACCGGCATCTGGTTCGCGATCAACTGGATTGCCGCGGTGAGAACGACCCTTCAGCCAACGCCAGTCACCGGCATCTGGTTCGCGATCAACTGGATTGCCGCGGTGAGATCGACCCTTCAGCCAACGCCAGTCGCCGGCATCTCGTTCGCAACCAACTGTATTGCCGCGGTGAGATCGACCCTTCAGCCAACGCCAGTCACCGGCATCTGGTTCGCGATCAACTGAATCGCCGTGGTGAGATGGACCCTGCACCCAACGCCAGTCGCCGGCATCTCGTTCGCAACCAACTGGATCGCCGTGGTGAGATGGACCCTGCAGCCAACGCCAGTCGCCGGCATCTCGTTCGCAACCAACTGGATGGACGCGGTGAGAACGACCCTTCAGCCAACGCCAGTCACCGGCATCTGGTTCGCGATCAACTGGATTGCCGTGGTGAGATGGACCCTGCAGCCAACGCCAGTCGCCGGCATCTCGTTCGCAACCAACTGTATTGCCGCGGTGAGATCGACCCTTCAGCCAACGCCAGTCACCGGCATCTGGTTCGCGATCAACTGAATCGCCGTGGTGAGATGGACCCTGCAGCCAACGCCAGTCGCCGGCATCTCGTTCGCAACCAACTGGATGGACGCGGTGAGATGGACCCTTCAGCCAACGCCAGTCACCGGCATCTGGTTCGCGATCAACTGAATCGCCGTGGTGAGATGGACCCTGCAGCCAACGCCAGTCGCCGGCATCTCGTTCGCAACCAACTGTATGGACGCGGTGAGATCGACCCTTCAGCCAACGCCAGTCACCGGCATCTCGTTCGCAACCAACTGGATGGACGCGGTGAGATCGACCCTTCAGCCAACGCCAGTTACCGGCATCTGGTTCGCGATCAACTGAATCGCCGTGGTGAGATGGACCCTGCAGCCAACGCCAGTCGCCGGCATCTCGTTCGCAACCAACTGGATCGCCGTGGTGAGATGGACCCTGCAGCCAACGCCAGTCGCCGGCATCTCGTTCGCAACCAACTGGATTGCCGCGGTGAGATCGACCCTTCAGCCAACGCCAGTCGCCGGCATCTCGTTCGCAACCAACTGGATTGCCGCGGTGAGATCGACCCTTCAGCCAACGCCAGTCGCCGGCATCTCGTTCGCAACCAACTGGATTGCCGCGGTGAGATCGACCCTTCAGCCAACGCCAGTCGCCGGCATCTCGTTCGCAACCAACTGGATTGCCGCGGTGAGACCGACCCTTCAGCCAACGCCAGTCGCCGGCATCTCGTTCGCAACCAACTGGATTGCCGCGGTGAGATCGACCCTTCAGCCAACGCCAGTCACCGGCATCTCGTTCGCAACCAACTGGATGGACGCGGTGAGATCGACCCTTCAGCCAACGCCAGTCACCGGCATCTGGTTCGCGATCAACTGAATCGCCGTGGTGAGATGGACCCTGCAGCCAACGCCAGTCACCGGCATCTGGTTCGCGATCAACTGAATCGCCGTGGTGAGATGGACCCTGCAGCCAACGCCAGTCGCCGGCATCTCGTTCGCAACCAACTGGATGGACGCGGTGAGATGGACGCTTCAGCCAACGCCAGTCACCGGCATCTGGTTCGCGATCAACTGAATCGCCGTGGTGAGATGGACCCTGCAGCCAACGCCAGTCACCAACAACTGATTCACGAGTGACGGCATGACAGCGGCAAGATAGAACCTGCAGCCAACGCCAATCGCCAACTGGTTCGCGAGCGGCTGGATGAACGCAGCGCATCGTGACTGCACGTTACAGGGTGAGTGCCTAGCTTTGCGCTTGAGTCATCGGATCTTTTAGCCTAGACTTTCTAAAAACCGATGGAGCGTGTACAACTGCCCATTTTGATACTGTGGTTGTTGCGCATCTCAGCAGAAAGCAGCTTTCAGCATAGATCTGAACTAGCTACTAAAGCCAGACCTCATACTTGTGTTGTGTGGGAGTAATTGGGACGTAGAGACATACCGGAATTGTAATCAGTTAAAAGGCAACCCAGAATTTACGTCTTCTTGTAATTGATTAGATGCGGTGGAGCAGTACTTGGGGACTTGATGCTACTTCTGTGTGTAGGCATTTGGTTTTTGCTATATTTTCCAGGCTTCAAACTCTTTTGGTAAAAAAGAATTGAACCACTGGTAATTTTTTTTTACTTGCATTGGAAATTTTGCGGGTTTTGCAACAAGTATTCTGGAATAGCTGAGCCAAAGGCTACAGTAGTGACCATGGACCTCATGGGTTTAACGAGAGCTAGCTTGTTGCGGTTGTGTGAAGAGCTCTACGTAGAGGTAGACGAGGACAGGTCAGAAGCCGAAATTCGAGCAATTTTAGAAAGCGACAGGGATCAGGAATACTTTGAATATTTCGACAACTTAATTCTAAAAGAACAGGAACAGGAAGCAATTGAGCATGAGCAAGAATTGAAAAGACAGGAATGGATTAAGCAACAAAACGAAAAGATCGAAGCTCTAAGACAAGAGATTGAAATAATGGAACAGGGTTTTGAAGTGGAGGAACAGAAATGTCAGGCACCCGTAGAAGTAGCGCACGAAAAGTGCAAACAAGTAGCACGCACGGTTCTACCGATGGTAGAAAGAGGCTGATCCCCGTGAGCCTAATGGTACGTTCACAGGTGAGGCCAGATCCGTAGACCATGACGTAGTTCTTGAGGAGCCCGTTAATGGGGACCATATTGAGCGCGACGAGATGCTGTGCCAATGGAATACTAGAGAAGCAGCTAGGCCAGCTGTGGACGATTTGGAAGTTATCCGGGGAGTACGTCGCGAAGGTAGCTCTTGCAGAAGTCCGAAGTGGCCCCTATTCGTCAGACAAGAGCACCAGTGTAGAGTGGAATCAGTCAGAAAAGTGCGCTAAAGCACAATGTAGGCGGGGCAGTGCAGTTGTGGACAGCTCCCAGGAATATGAGCTATATTTCGCAAAGGAAAATAGCTGCATTGTCCCTGAGTGTTTGAAGCTCTCCGCCAGTCGAGATAGCATTGAGAGGAATGATTTACCCGCAAATCATTCAGATTGTGTGGTTGAGATGGAAATCATGACCGACGATATAAGTGCCAGTCAGCACGAGATGCGAGCGGAAGGCTCGAAAATGAGCACTAGAAAACGGGCACGGATGAAGCCGCGTCGCAAAGTTAGGAATGCGGCAGACAGGGCAAGGCGGTCGAATAAAGGCGCTGAAGCGCAGTCAAAGAGTTCGAACGGCGCGTTTGTTCCTTGGAATGTTTCCAGACAGGGCACGTCCCAACCACCGAACAAGAAAGAAAAGAAAGGCCCGATCGGCACGAAAGTGGACAAAAGCGAAGGTGGCGCGGAGGGGGCAATCATGTTCCCCCTCTTTGGGTTCTTTTCGAGGCATGCTAGGCGTGACACGGGAGAGCGAGTCGGTAAGCCTACGCGAATTGGCCATGCGCTGCAGTAAAATCGCAGTCCGATGCCCAGAAGGCATGTTGCCTGCATGTAAAGTGTCAGGGGTCGCCAGCGTGGGGAATGACCTATGTGTCCTTTGTGTTCTCTCGTTAACACGAAGAGCCCTCAGACCGCGCCCGCCTCGAGTACGGCTTAAAGATATGGCGCCACCATAGGCTACTCGGAATGAAAAACGACGCAGGTTTTGTGGAAACATAATTTTGTTTGTTTCTTTATTTTAGTGTTTGGTTATACGTTTTAAGATCTCCGGAATACAAATCGTTTCGATAGGCAAGTTTTGAGCTGTGTTTAGTTTGTTTATTTTAGAAACTCAGCAATATTGCGAAAAAGATAGTTTGCGCGCGTTTAAATTTCTGAAACTTTTTTCGATGTGTCGTTCTTTTTTGAGCAGACAGTCTTCTTTTTTTTGTGTGTGTGTGTGTGTGAGCGACGCTTGCAGCGTTAGGTCCAGGTTATTGGTTTAAAGCCTGTAGTGGCGCGCTTGATTATCACTTCCTTTTTTTAGAAATGTTCGCGAGTCTTGTAGTGTTAGCGTGTAATTTACGCCAAATTTTTTTTGTTTCTTTAGTGTGTGTCCTATACGGACAAGAGAAAGAAATTGTTAGTGCGTGATTCGCACGTACGACCCCTCTGATTGGCCGCATCAAGGTGATCTGATTCCCGAGTCGGGTCAACTAGGGAAGACGAATGCTTTATAAGGAGACATCTCGCGTGCAGTGGGGTGTCTTGACGTGTTCTGATATGTGCTCAGACATGTAGTGGGCTGAGACATTCAAAGTGCTCCCCCTTGGAGTGGGCTTCCATATTTGGAGCCACTGTAAATACTGTAAAATAAACCCTATTTTCCCTCGCTTTACTCCCGGACGTACTCATCCCTTTAGCTGAAGGATCACCGGCCTAAACGCTACCCGAGTCTCAACTAAAGCCTTGACTCATTCTTAGGCGCTTGATCCGTGTCGGCGGCCGCTTGAACAGAGGTGATCTTCCGGACGATGAGAGACTCTTAATTCCGGGTCGGCACCATGTCGTGACGCTTCTCGTGCGCCACCACCATGAATGCGTGCAGCAGTAGGGCCAGCACTTCGCGGCTGGGTATTGGATCGTCGGAGGTAAAAGGTGCATCTCACCCGTGTTGGAGGCGTCCATTTCATGCAAGAAGCTGCAAGGGCACAACCAGAATATCGCTGACCTTCCGGCAGACAGAATAAGCCCAGGTCCTCCTTTCACGAATGTCGGATTTTTGACGTTTTCGGTCCCGGGATGATTGCCTTTCGCCGAACGAGAGGTGTGTTGCAAACAGCAAGCGAAGGGCAGTCATTTTCACCTGCTTAAGCTTGGCCCAGTACACATTGAGCTGATCGAATCAATGGACACGTCGACTTTCATTAATGCCTTCCGAAGGTATTATTGGTGAGAGAGAGAGAGCAAAGAGAGGAAAGGCAGGGAGGTAAACCAGAAGAGCATCCGGTGTGAGGACTCATCAAGCTAATACGCTCTGACTGCGGGACCAATTTTATCGGAGCGTGCAGGAGAACTTGGAATCAGCGCAAAGCGCATTCATTGCTCACAAATCGGCAAGTTCCCCGCCGGAAACGGCTGCATGTGGATATTCTATCCACCGCACGCGTCCCACATGGGCGGTGTGTGGGAGCGGATGATCGGCATTACACGCCGCATTCTTGAAACAATGCTCATGCAGTCACGTCATCAACGGCTCGCGCATGACATTCTTGGAACATTTTTGGCAGAAGCTGCGCCCATCATTAATGCCAGGCCCATAGCTCCCACTTCATCTGACCTCGAAGATCCCACCATCCTAACTCCAGCGACACTTCTAACCCCAAAACACGGAAGCGCTTCTATAAAAACTGGGCATTTAGACACAACCAGGCAAACAGCATTGGCGTCAAGTGCAAAACCTGGCTGACGAGTTCTGGAAGCGCTTGCGCGCAACGTATATCACTACTCTGCAGCAGCGCCGAAAATTGCAAGCAGCAAAGGCCGACCTCAAAGAAGGCGATGTCGTTCTACTCAAAGTTAAAGAAGCAACCCGCAACGACTGGCCCGTCGGAGTCACGACGGGCCAGTCGTTGCGGGTTGCTTCTTTAACTTTACACGAAGCCTGCCCAGCGCAGATGCAAGGGTGCGCAAGGTCGAGGTGAAAACGGTCAGAAACGGGCTTGTAAGAACATTTTTCCGACCAACGACAGAAGTTGTGCGTTTGATGTCACCGTGATATACTGATGATGTCTAACAACGGCAGACACCGGACGGCGATTGTTCTGGAAGTGCGCATCGCGAACGCACGGGCGGACTTTCAAGAGGGAACTTTCTCTTTCACTGACCCCCCGCGGACTCCGAGCTGTGTGCGAAACAAAGGCACCGCTCCCTTCGGTTGGTTCCCGGAAGTGACTCAGTGACGACGCTGCGAGGTGTCGGGTGATGTTTCCCGGGCCTGGGGGACGACAACGGGGATGCGAACCGCGGTTCGAGAAAGGCGAGACGGCCAGACTCTCCCACCAGCCCTCGAGACAGGACCATTCTTTACGGGCTCAAAGACTGAACGTTTTGTGTTTTTAACTTGCTTTTAACACGAAAGTGTTTTATGCCGGGGTTCACCAAGACTTCACTGACGTATTTCCGTCACAGAAATACGTCACACGAACATACACGAACATAATACAAAGAAAGAAACCAGAAGAAAAGTTCCACAAACATGCAAAATTTGGAAATAGAACCCACGACCTCTCGGTCCGCGACGATAGATCGCCGAGCGTTTAACCCATTGCGCCACAAACGCATTTGCAGAGAGCTACACAGACGCGCCTTATATATCTAACACTCCTCCGTGTACCCGCGCTCTTGCTCGGGGCGGTGCCACCGCCTACGAGCAGAAAAGAGAAGTACTGCATTATGACACTAACGCGCACCGACAGTGAACGCTTCGGTGGTCTCAGCACTACGACGCCTCGATGCCAGCATTCGAAGGGACGCTAGCATCAAGAAGCACTACCAACGCCACCTAGGTGGCGTTCACCGTACTCAGCACAGCGGAGCGTGGCCTCCGCAATTAGCTCTGAAAATGTTTCTGAAGTTGATCGCGGAGGCTGCAATTACGACGCGCTGTACGCGCTGATTTGACTCGGTGACGATTCAGTTACGTGCTTTGTCTTGCGCGTTGTATTAGTGTGTCAGTTACGTGCTTCGTCTTTCGCGTTGTGCTAGCGTGTGCAGCGTAGTGCAGCTTCCATATGCACGACGGTTGCTCATGGTCATCGACGTTGGTAGTCGTGATGGAGGAGACGTGCCACCAGGCGTCAGCGTGGGTGCATCAACGCCTAAGGGCGCTTTAGCCACAAAACACCAATAGACATTATATATCAATGTGCAATAAACATTACACTACTTCTGTGAAGACACGTTTCACTTTCGTGTTCTATACCGATTCCTATATAAGAGGGATCAACCACATTTTTTTAACCTTCCCAGTGTAATTAAAGTTTGTTTGAAATTTTCAACTGCGTTCGAGCCGTTATCTAGCTGGATAACGGACGCTTTGATCCCGACAAGTGCATTCCGCGAGGTCAGCATAATCTCGATCTAGAGAAATCTGTAAAAACGCCTCTTCGATTCCCGCTGCAACGGCAACTGCGTAAGTCCTAAACTTCAAGAGGAGGGACAGAACTGAAGGGTTCAAGTTATGTCCGGCATGCAACACGTCGTGTCCGTGAGAGTTGTTCAGGCGCGCTGGAAGACGCATCAAAAACAATGCGTGCTTTAGTAGTCTCTCTTTTGTCTGCCCTGTGTGGTAGGTAAATGGGTGCAGTTTTCCGGTTCATAAGTGCGGTCTCGGCAAAGTTTTTGATGGCATATTCCTGTATTGCGGTATCATAGTGAACGAGAAGCTCTAGATTCTTTAGTAGGTGTCGCGTTAGTCTCGCTAGGCTTTCTTCGGCCTCTTGCATGTTGCTGCTCAGCTCAATCACATTTTTCCATGGAAGACGCACTTGACGCCTGTCAGGGGTTTTTCTTTATGTTTTCATAAAGGGCTCAAAAATTGTGTGTATTCTCCTCACCACTTTAATGACACCCATATGTTCTGTATTCCAGAAGTCTTCTTTCTAACTCTTGTGATGTTTCTGAACCGCGTTCTTTGTTCCGTGCGATAACCTTCATGACGTTTACAGTAAACGTGTCCCTAACGTCAGCTGAACTATGCACGGGACCTTGCATTGCCCTACCAAACAATGTTTCGACAGCTGTAAGTCATTCATCAAATGTGCGTATTTTACCCGTAGCAATTCGCCAGTAAAGGCCGGTTCCTATGAGGACGTCAATGTTGTTGGTTCTGTTGTCCGTGTCGTTCGCTAAGGTGAGCTTAAAACCAGTGAATGGCAGATTCGATGTGTAAATAGAGTTGGTGGCTCCGCTGCAAATTGTAGAGACTTCTAGAGCTTCAACTCACATGTTTTTGGCATACCTGCTTTACAAATACAGGTCAACTCGACGAAATGTCTGCTTTGGTTTAGAGACTTCACTAAAAGTCTACAATGCCATTGGCTCTTCACCTAGTGGTCTGCAGCACAGTTTCTGGGACGCTTCCGTAAACAAAAAAGCGCTGGCTACCACCGTCCATAAGGCAACGTACAATGCGCTGCACAAGGGTGCCTTTAGCCTAGATTTTAGATGCGGAGCATCTTATATATCGGCGGCCTGTCCCGCGGCGTCGTTGGCGTTGGCGTCCGTCCGCACCTCTCCTTTTTCTCTCCACGCCAGCTGTGCGATAACGCCTCTCTCCTCCTTTCCCCCTCTCCACGCCATCTGTTCGATAACGCGCTTCTCCCTCCGTGTCTTCATCCGCCACCTGTGCGATAGCGCGCGCATGCGCGCCTCTCTCTCTCTCTCCTCCTCTCCGCGCCAGCTGCTTATATAAACCCGGTGCATGCGCCGCTGCCTCAGTTGCTGCTTCGGTTTAGTCACGCTGCGCCGTCCGATGCGCTGAATGGACGCCAACGAATCTGTCAACGAACTGCCTGGCACATCTTCAAACAGCAACAGCCAGTTCATTAACAGAACCGCGAGCACCTCTGAAGAGAAGGCTGCGCAGAGAAGAGCTCGCGACGCAGAACGTAAACGTCGGCGACGCGCAGCGGATCCAGATTCAGTTCGCCAACGCGAAGCCGCTTCGAAACGTCAGCGTCGAGCAGCGGATTCCACACTTCGAGAACGCGAAGCCGCTTTGAAACGTCAACGTCGAGCAGCGGATCCTGAGCTTCGAGAACGGGAAGCCGCGTTGGTTCGTGAACGTCGAGCAGCAGAACCTGAGGTTCGGGACCTTGAAGTTCAAGGTAAATGTACGAAGCGAGCGGCGGAACCCGACCTTCGAGAACGTGAAGCCGCGTTGGTTCGTGAACGTCCAGCAGCGGATCCTGAGCTTTGGCAACGTGAAAAAGCGTTGGTTCGAGAACGTCGAGCAGCAGCACGGCGTTCACGCGATGTGGTGGTGACCAACGCAAGTTAACACGTAATAAAAACGTAATGACATGAAGTTAACAACGTTAATAACACCGTAATAACAACGTAATTAACGCCGTTATAACGACCGCGATGCTCCGCATCAGCCCATGGTTCCCCTCGGAAAGATGGTGTAATTTTTGCTGTCTGTATAAGTACGGTGCATTCTGTCTTCAAGACTGCGCTTGTCACTTGTATGACTTCTACGGGTGATGCTTTCGGAGCTGCATTTGTCGTTTTCTTTGTTTCCGCGGAATCACAGGAGTGTAATATATACTCCCTTGCTCAGCTCACACTGAAGAAATTGTGTGTTGTGACATTCCCTGTGCCGATGGTATTTCTTAGAACATCGAAAGCAACGTTCACTGCGCTTTAGCGTTTGTCCTTTAGCGACAGCGCTTTATTACACTTAGCAAAAAGTGTGCTCGTCTGAATGGGAGAATAAACAACCTTCTTTAGCAGGATTTCCACTGGCCCTTAAGGTAGCCGCTCACCCTCGCCGTCTATGCGAATTTTCCGTGGATTTTGTATTGATATCCTGCGTTTCACTTGACCCTCATCAATACTTCTTTTTGGGCGAGTTGGTACATCTTGAAACTTTGGGTAACAGCGCAAGCAGACGACCACAAGAAGGGAGACACATACACGCAAGCGCTGACTAACAACTGGTTTTATTGGCAAGGATAGCACACCCTATATATGCCAGAGTGAAGCAAGGGAAAGGGGGAAAACATAACAAGGGTAAACTCGTGCCAACAACGCAAGCGCAAAGCAGCCAACCAAGCGCAACACGACGCAAACAATCATTTTTATTTCCAATCCGAACCCCGATAGCCGCATCCAGAAGATCAAATTCAGCATCAAAGAGAGCAAGGGAAGGGATGCTGAAGCACTTGCTACCGAACTTCCTAATGTGGTAGGCTTCTAAACTGATACGCGCGGTCTTGTCACTACTCTTTCCTAGAATCGTCGTCTCTTCTAACTGGGCCTCACAATCAGTACACTTGCTAACGTGCGCAACTATATGTGTGTATTTGTAATCTCGTTTTTTAAGTTTTAGAGCGTGTTCCCCTAAACGGTCATTGACACAGCGACCAGTTTCGCCGACGTAAAACATCCCACATGACATGGGAAGGCAATACACCACTCCAGTGGAACATATCGAACGGCGGTCGGTGGTTCTTCTGGCATCCACGTTTACTGGTGTTGCAGATACGTGGGCACAACTTTCCTAGCTTATTTGAGGCAGAAAAACAAATTGGCACGCCGTGCCTACTTGTCACCTTCTTGAGATTGTGGGAGAGTTTACGGATGTAAGGGACCACCTCAGGTCTATGTGCCTTCCGGTGGTTCTCCGCCGTTGTACTTCCCGTTCCACGCTTGAATTCTTGAAGGAGGGTTTCAGAAACGGCGGTCAAGACCGAGACGGGGAACCCTGCAGACAAAAGACGGCTTACCTGATTATTAAAACTGGGCGTCATCTGATGTGGGCACGAGTTTTGGAGAGCCGATTTCATACACATCACCGCTATTCCTCTCTTAATTGTCTTGGAATGCGCCGAGTCATAGGGCAGCAGTTCTTTCTTAGCCCGTGGGTAGTATCCCCAGCAAATGTGTCCATCATAGAACGTTATTTTAAGGTCTAAAAACTGTAAAATAGAAGAATCCGGGAGTTCATGGGTGAAACGCAACCCATGTCCATGTTTGCTAAAAAAAAAGGTAAACCTTCACCTACAACAGAGGAGTAGGTTTAGGCGGACTGCTTTTTTAAAAGCACTAAAAAATCGTCAACATACCTAAAAGGTTTTAAAACCGGCCCCCCATTAAACACCTGTTCTAGTGTGTCGTCCACCTTGGCCAGAAAGCTATCACGAAGAATTGGGGCTACGCAAGACACTATGCAGATGCCATCACGCTGCAGAAACGGTTGATCGTCAAATACAATAAAAGTGGAGTTCAAGTACAACTGCAATAGACAGAAAATTATCAACGGACACACCGGCGGTGTTCTGGAAGGATACGTCACCATTATCTTCAATGCTGTCTTTGACACACACTAGCAATTCATTCTGCGGGACAGAATAAAACAAGTCCTGCACGTCTACAGAAAAACCGATACCAACATGATCATTTCCTTCTAAAAACTGTGCAACTGCGTCTGATTTTTTGACAAGAAATGGGTAGTTCACAACAAGCGTCTTGAGCTTCTTTAACAAAAACTGGCTGACACACTTCTGCCTCAATCCCTCTTCACTAAGAATAGTCCTAAAGGGCTTGTCTTGGCTGTGAAAAAAAACCCTCAAACTGTTTACTCTGCTGTTAAAAATGTCCCTGGCAAGCCTGCCGAGGTCTAAATGCTTACAAAACTCGACAAACTTGGCTATAACGCGCACTTCACATTTCTTCGCGGGGACAACGTTCTTATTAACCGCTGCCAACGTTTTTTCATGGTAAATTCCCTTGGGTAAAACGGCGAACCCCCCTATTTATCAGCTTGCGTAAGCAACATGTTATTCCTCTTAAAAAAAGATACTACGTCATTCAAAAATATACTACGGTGCGAGTCCGTGGTTTTAGGAGCAAACTTTCGCAGGCAGTCAGCACCTTCAAGAATACAGCGGTCCCGATTATCATCTGTAGCCTTATCGGCCACTTTTCGATTCATTGCAATGAGATCATGCGCGGGAACACCAGATTGGACCCCGAATTTAGGCCCTTGCTGCAGAAGACGCATAATCCTCTCTGGTATGTGGACGTCCCCCATGACGCTGAAATTGCTTCCATCTCGCGTCAATTTCTTGTCCTCTGTACACCGGAGCAAGTCATTCAAGATGCACCTACACCTGCACTCCGTGTGCTGTGCCGCTAGGCGCTTCACAGATGCGAGCTGCTTAATCGCGAGCCAGTCAGGGTGGTCCTTCAAACACAGAAGAAGTAACCAGTCCCGAAAAAGTTGGACTGTAAGTAAGTTGTTAGTCAGTGCTTGTGTGTACGTGTCTCCCTTCTTGTGGTCGTCTGTTAACGCTGTTACCCAAAGTCACTTGACCCTGCACATCCGATTTCTTGAGTTCCTTTTATGTTGCGAACCTCTGCCTTCAACAAGACTTAAAGATTGCCAAACTTGTTGATTTCACTTACAGTGTCAATTGCCTTGCTTTGACAATGTCATACTACGTCCTCAGGAGGTGACCATCTCTTTACAACTACACGGGATAAGGCACCGCCGCCCGATGTCTTTGTCGGAATGATCTCTGATGACCTTCCTTCTGATCAAGCTACTGACCTTCGCCGCCTCCTGGAGTCTTACCGCGACATTTTCGACTTCGACGATCGTTCTCTGAGCCAAACGTCTGTTGTCCAACTTCCCATTGACAAGGGGAAGCCCTATCCGTCGCCGTCCCTATCGTGTCTCCCTCGCCGAACGTCGTGTCATCCAAGGCGAAGTTGACAAAGTGCTCCCAAAAGGCGTTATCGAACCTTCTTCCACTCCGTGGGCGTCCCCTGTGGTGCTAGTAAAAAAGAAAGACGGCAGCTGGTGCTTTTGTGTTGACTACCGACACTTGAACAACATTGTAGCGCCCACCGACGCTGCTAAGCGCGAACGCTAAGGTCAGCGTTCTCGGCCGGCGCCTTGGGGCCGGCTGCGACAGACGAGAAAAATAAAGTTGGGCGGCGCGTGCCAGCGGCGCAAGCACGGCACGCGCTAGTCCGTTCTGAAAGCCTGCTGAGCTGGTCCTCTTGTTCTGGCGCTCCGCTGCGACCCCTCGGTTCTCGACAGTGGTGACTCCGGCCTAAGAGATGACCGACCCCAGCAACCTCCCGCCCTCAGGCAACCTCCCGCCTGACGCTACCTCGCGCCCACGGGACGTCGCAGCTCTACAGCTCCGCCTGCCCTCGTTCTGGCGCCACAACCCGCAGGTTTGGTTCGCCCAGGTCGAAGCCACCTTCGATCTGCACAACATCACCTCGGAGACTTCGCGGTTTCGCCACTTGCTTTGCAACCTGTCTCCTGAGGTGGCTAAGGAAGTGGCGGACGTTATCGCTGCACCTTTGAGTGATGCCCCATACCAGCAACTGAAGCAGAGCATTTTAGAACGTACCACGGCGTCTGAGAGCGCGCGCATCCAGCAGCTGCTTACCTCCGAGGACCTTGGAGATCGCCGCCCTTCCCAGCTGCTCAACAGCATGCGACAGCTCCTGGGCACAAGCAACGTCGACTCGAACAGTGCGCTGTTGAGGGAGCTCTTCCTGCAGCGCTTACCACAGTCCACCCGCCTTGTCTTGGCCGCTACAGAGGACTTGACCCTCGACCGCCTCGCCCAGCTCGCTGATCGAATCCACGACGCGACTTCTCCTTCAGTCGCCGCCCTCTCTTCAACGCCACAGTCCTCAACCATGGCCCGCTTAGAGTCCCGGATCGACCAGCTCGCCGTTTCCATCGACGCCCTTCGGACGTCCTCCCATGACGAGCGCGGCTCCACCTCATGTCCCAGCCGCCGTCCTTCTTCCTCGACCAGTCGCCGCTCGCGCAGTCCTCGACGCTCGCCTATCTGCTGGTACCATCGCACTTTCCAGCAACGCGCCCGTCAGTGCAAGTCCCCTTGCGAATGGTCGGGAAACGCACCGCGAGATCACTGACGGCGGCATGTGACCTCGCCTTACAACCCGGCCGCCTTTTCATAGTCATGGATCGCATTTCCGGCCTGCGGTTCCTTGTAGACACGGGTGCCGAGGTCAGTGTACTGCCGTCCTCCAAGCGTGACCGCGCTTATAAGTCACCTGGACCTACACTCCGCGCGGCAAACTCTACTTCCATCGCCACGTATGGTCTGCGGTCCCTCACTCTCGACCTAGGCCTGCGGCGCACATTCCGGTGGGTCTTCATCGTAGCCGACGTCCATCAGCCTATCCTCGGTTCCGACTTCCTGACTCATTTCGACCTTGACGTCAGCATGCGCCGCCATCGCCTGATTGACAGCAAGACGCGCCTCTCGATCCCTGGCGTTCTGTCGGCTGTCGCTCCCACCGGCATCCGCACGCTGATCCCAACATGCCCGTATGCTCGTATCCTCGAAGACTTCCCTGAGGTGACAAGGCCCTGCAATTTAAATCAGCCTCCCAAGCACAGCGTCACCCACCACATTGTCACACGTGGTCCACCTGTCGCAGCCCGTCCGCGCCGCCTCTTCGGTGAGCGTCTGGACATTGCTAAACGGGAATTCGAGCACATGCTCCAGCTAGGTATTATTCGCCCGTCGTCCAGCAGTTGGGCCTCCCCGCTTCATCTGGTGCCCAAGAAAGAACCGGGTGACTGGCGTCCGTGCGGTGACTACCGGGCACTCAACGCTCACACGGTCCACGATAGCTACCCCCTTCCACACATCCAAGATTTTACAGGCCATTTGGAGGGATGCAAAATCTTTAGTAAGGTGGACCTTGTCAAGGCCTATCACCAAATCCCCGTTGAGCCGGCCGATATCCCGAAGACAGCCATTACTACACCCTTCGGCCTGTTTGAGTTTGTGCGCATGCCCTTTGGGTTACGCAACGCAGCTCAAACGTTCCAACGATTCATTGCCGAGGTAACGCGCGGCCACCCGGCTGTATTTGCCTACATCGACGACATCCTCGTCGCGAGTCCCAATCCACAAGATCATGAGCGTCACCTCCGGGAACTCTTTCAACGCCTTCAACAATTTGGCCTGGTTGTCAACCCCCAGAAATGCGTATTTGGATCTTCCGAGCTCGAGTTTCTGGGCCACCACATCTCGGAGCTGGGAATTCGTCCGTTGCCCTCTCACGTCCAGGCCGTGAAAGACTTCCCAGCACCCACTACTCTACGCCAGCTGCGTGAGTTCCTCGGCCTAGTGAATTTCTCCCGACGTTTCATTCCGCACTGCGCTGAGCTTCTACACCCACTGACTAACCTTCTTCGCACGACCAAGGGCTCCTCATCTGCGATTTCCTGGTCTCCCGAAGCTGACGCTGCTTTCAGGGCTGCTAAACAAGCCGTTGCCGATGCGGTACTTCTCGTACACCCGAGAACTAACGTGCCAACCCGCATCATGGTGGATGCTTCCAGTGTGGCCATTGGCGCTGTTCTCCAGCAGAAAATCAACTCCGAGTGGCGCCCACTGGGTTTCTTCTCTCGGAAGCTCCAACCTGCCGAGACTCGCTACAGCGTTTTTGGCCGCGAGCTGCTCGCCATCTACTCCACCATCCAGCACTTTCGGCACTTCTTGGAGGGCCAGCCATTCTATATTCTAACTGATCATAAGCCTCTGGTGTATGTCTTCCGTACAAACTCTTCCAAGTACGTCGCACGTGAAGTTCGTCAACTGGCCTATATATCGGAGTTCACCACGGATATCCGGCGCATCAAAGGCACCGACAACGAGGCAGCTGACGCACTTTCACGCATCACCTCCCTCGGCACTTCTACATCGACTGTGGATTGGGAGGGTCTAGCTCGTGCGCAGATGGAAGACCCCGAGCTGCAAGCGCTGCGTGACCATCCCCGTTCCCTCCGTCTACAACTCGTTCCTCACCCGTTTGTGCCTGGCTCCCTCTGGTGCGACATGTCAGCGGCTACACCTCGCCCCTTCATTCCGACTGCCTTCCGTCGTGCGGTGTTCCAATCACTTCATGACATCTGCCATCCCAGCGTCCGAGCCACGCAGCGCCTCGTTACACAGCGGTATGTCTGGCCAAGCATCAACACCGATGTTCGCCAGTGGGCCCCGCTCATGCCTCGCATGCCAGACCGCCAAAGTGACCCGCCACACGAAGACTCCCACACAGTCGTTCTTGCCCCCTGGCTGCCGTTTTGACCACGTCCATCTTGATTTGGTGGGACCACTTCCTCACTCTCACGGCTGTCGCTACATTCTTACAATGATCGACCGCTTCACCCGTTGGCCCGAGGCCGTGCCCATTCCGGACATCACTGCGGAAACGGTCGCCAAAGCCTTCGTTTCAGCATGGGTTTCCCGCTTCGGCTGCCCCAGCATCGTGACAACTGATCGCGGCCGGCAATTTGACTGCACACTTTTCAATTCACTCAACCGCCTGCTTGGCACTAAGCACTGCCGTACCACTGCATATCATCCCTGTGCCAACGGCATGGTTGAGCGGCTCCATCGCCAGCTCAAGGCTGCACTCACTGCGCGCCTGGATCGAGAGCACTGGGTCGACCACCTTCCTATGGTGCTTCTCGGCCTACGTGCCGTCCTTCGTCGCGACCTTGGCTGTTCAGCGGCCGAACTCGTCTACGGTGCACCCCTGCGGCTTCCTGGAGACTTGTTCGTTTCTTCGGCCCCCTCGCCCCAGCCGCTACAGTACCTCCAACGCCTACAGGACTGCATTCAGCACCTGCGCCCCGTACCACCTCGGTCATCGGACCACAGCATCTTTGTCCACCCGGACCTTGAGTCCTCGTCCCACGTCTTCCTCCGACGAGACGCTATCAAGGCGCCTCTTACACCCTCCTACGACGGACCATACCGTGTCCTCCACAAGACGCAGAAGTCCGCCACCATCCTATTGAATGGCCGCGAACAAGTCGTTTCGCTGGACCGCCTCAAACCAGCCTACGTCGAAACGCCTCCCAAGGAGCTCCCCGCGGATGTCGCTGACGCACCCGTCGATATGCTCGACACCAAGACAGCCCCATCTCTGCCTCGTCGACGAGTACATTTCGCCGTTCCGTCTAGGCGGGGGGCCTTGTAGCGCCCACCGACGCTGCTAAGCGCGAACGCTAAGGTCAGCGTTCTCGGCCGGCGCCTTGGGGCCGGCTGCGACAGACGAGAAAAATAAAGTTGGGCGGCGCATGCCAGCGGCGCAAGCACGGCACGCGCTAGTCCGTTCTGAAAGCCTGCTGAGCTGGTCCTCTTGTTCTGGCGCTCCGCTGCGACCCCTCGGTTCTCGACAACATCACACGCCAGGACGTCTACCCCCTGCCCCGAATCGATGACGCCTTGGACTGCCTCACGGCGCCACGTACTTTTCCTCCACCGACCTACGCTCCGGATACTGGCAGATTACCGTTGATGCCATGTACCGTGAAAAGACTGTGTTCGTAACACCAGATGGACTTTACCAATTCAAGGTTATGCCTTTAGGATTGTGTAATGCCCCCGCAACCTTCGAGCGAATGATGGATTCTCTCCTTCGGGGCTATAGTGGTCTACGTGTTTATGCTATCTAGAGGACGTGATTGTCTTTTCGCCTACTTTTGAGGACCACCTAGCCCGCCTGTCGACCATTCTTGATGTGTTTCGCCGCGCTGGCCTACAACTTAACTCCTCCAAGTGTCGTTTCGCTCGGCGTCACATCACCGTTCTCGGTCACCTTGTTAGTGCTAGCGGTGTCCGACCTGACCCCGACAAGGTGCGTGCCATCCGAGACTTTCCTGTTCCTCGCTCAGTTAGCGATGTACGGAGCTTTGTCGGCTTGTGTTCCTACTTCCGCCGCTTTGTCACGAATTTTGCCGACATTGCCCGGCTGCTTACTGACCTACTCAAGAAGGACATCTTTTTCCTGTCGTCGTGCACAAGCTGCCGCATTCACCACCCTTGTCAGTTTACTGACTTCACCGCCCATTTTGGCGCATTATGACCCGTCGGCTCCTACAGAACTTCGCACCGACGCTAGTGGCCACGGCATAGGTGCAGTACTCGCCCAACGCCAGAACGACCAGGACCGTGTCATTGCCTACGCCAGCCGCCTTCTCTCGTCTCCGGAGCGGAATTATTTGATAACTGAGTGGCAATGCCTGGCTTTGATCTGGGCTGTGGCAAAATTCCGCCCTTATTTGTACGACCGAACGTTTTCCGTTGTCACGGATCACCATGCCCTTTGCTGGCTCTCGTCGCTGAAGTCTCCTACAGGAAGGCTTGGCCGCTGGGCGTTACGACTACAGGAGTACACTTTTGACGTGCTCTACAAATCTGGCCGGATGCACCAAGGTGCTGACTGTTTATCCCGCTACCCTGTCGACCCTCCCGACACCGCCGAACGTGATACCGGTGACTTGGTCATGGCTATTGCAGATCTGGCCAACATACGCGCTGAACAGCAAAGTGACGACACGTTACGATCTGTGATTGGCCGCCTCCATTCTCGTCAGCCTGACCCATCGCTTTGAGCTTCACGTCGATATTCTTTACCGTCGTAGTACCACTCCCGACGGCCCAGAGCTTCTGCTTGTTCTCTCCAAGCATCTTCGTGCTACTGTTCTCCAATAACTCCACTATGCTCCGACCGCTGGCCACCTTGGCGTATCCCGCACATACGATCGCGTGCGGCGCCGGTTTTCTGGCCTGGTTTGTACCGATCTGTTCGACGCTACGTTGCTGTGTGTTACCTTTGTCAGCGACGTAAACGGCCCTCAGGCTTGCCTGCAGGCCTTCTGCATTATATTCACATACCCCAGGAGCCATTCTACCGCGTCGGTCTCGACCTCCTCGGTCCATTTCCTTCGTCTACTTCAGGGAACAAGTGGATCGCAGTTGCGACCGACTACGCTACGCGTTTTGCCATCACGCGAGCTTTGCCGACTAGTTGCGCCACTGACGTCGCCGATTTCCTCCTTCATGACGTCATCCTTCGTCATGGTGCTCCTCGGCAACTGCTCACAGACCGAGGCCGCTACTTCTTGTCGAAAGTTGTCGATGACCTCCTTCGTTCCTGTTCTGTGGAGCACAAGCTCACTACTGCGTACCACCCGCAGACCAACGCGCTCACCGAAAGGCTGAACCGCCCCTTTACCGATATGCTGTCGATGTACGTGTCTGACGATCATCGGCACTGGGACAGCGCTTTGCCATATGTCACGTTCGCGTACAACTCCTCCTGTCACGACACCGCCGCTTTTTCGCCGTTTTACCTCCTGTATGGCCACCACCCTGCATTGCCTTTTGACACGATCCTACCTGCTGTTCTACAACATACCACAGAGTATGCCCGCGATGCTGCCGCGCGAGCCCATCTGGCACGTCAGATAGCTCATGAGCGACTATCCCACTCACAATTATGCCAAAAGGACCGTTACGACCGCAGCCACCGGTACCTCTGCTTTTCTCCGGGATCTCTCGTGCTTCTCTCGACTCCTTCTCGTCGCATCGGTCTCTCCGAAAAGCTTTTATCGCGTTGAACCGGACCTTACGAGGTTTTACGGCAACTTAGTGACGTGAACTATGAAATCACCCCACTGAACAGTTCTTCACCATCTACCCTGCCATCTCGTGACGTCGTGCACGTATCCCGACTCAAGCCGTACTTTTCCGTCACCTCCTCGTGTAATTAGTCTGCGCCGAGACGGCGGTCAGCCCACCGGGGCGTTAGATGTTACGGGCCGCCTCCTTGCATTAAGGAAGAAGACGACGATCGCCGGGAAACGCTGCGCGTGTTCAGCCATCTTGGCCATATCTGCCAACAGTCCCTGCATATAAATACTCTCTCTCTTTTATCTATTTGACGCCCCGTCACAATATTAATGATCAACTTACGGATTAGGCAGAAGAGACTACGCAAATCTTCGGTCATAGACTGGGACGAATTCCGTAAAATCAGAAAGAAAAGGGTGATTGGAGAAGTCAACCTAAGCTTGGAACAATGGACCGCACATCTAAGGGAGGACGTTGGCACCGGGACTAAAGAGGTGCTAACGGATCTCCCGATCGACAAGATGGACAGCAGATTGGCGCACCTCATCGAAGCTAAACAATCTCTGCTCAACCGATGGAAGGGTCAGAGACTCAACCGTAGGCTGAGAAATAAAATTGTCGAAACCAATTGAGCGATAGAGCAGCACTGCAAAACCCTCTTTAAGCAACAGTGGGATGAGGTTTGCAACTCTATAGACAGCCGAATGAGAAAAGGAGGAACCTGGAGTCTCCTGAAGCACCTACCAGACGAAGCTAACACGAAATCGAATCAATGCAACATGTTAAGCAAAATCTTGCACGTGGCACAGAATGACTCATCCAAGTTAGAAGTTATTGTACTGCTAGTGAATAGGTACCTATCCGTCGAGGACACGCAGCATCCACCTCCTCGATTGGAATATACGGGAACACACAACCAAACTTTAGATGCTGAGTTCACAGTAGGAGAGGTCAGGGCGGTTTTACACGATCTTAATGGGAAATCTGCCCCAAGTCCTGATAGGACAACAAATAATATGCTCCGCAATTTGGATGATGACTCCATAGAGTACTTCACACAACTAATTAATGAGATGTGGAAGAGCGGTGACGTTCCTGGCGAATCGAAGACCGCTAACACCATTTTAATCCCAAAACCGGGCAAGCCCCCTGGCCTCGAGAATCTACGACCGATTTCGCTCACATCGTGCGTGGGAAAGGTTGCTGAACATGCAATACTGGATCGATTATCTCGGTACCTGGAAGAGCATGAGGTTTACCCTCACACGATGATCGGCTTCAGACCTGGTCTATCTACGCAAGATGCCATGCTCCTACTCAAGAACCAAATAATTAGCCACGAGATTAGGGACACGAGAGCAATACTGGGACTAGACATGGAGAAAGCCTTTGATAATATTCTCCATACGTTTATACACAAAACCATTTCAAACCTCGGTCAGTGTAGTCACTTTCATCAATACGTCAAAGCCTTTCTCAGTGGAAGGATGACTACGCTCAAGGCTGGGGACTTAACATCAGATACAATGAAGCTAGGCAACCGAGGTACACCCCAAGGAGCGGTCATCTCGCCCACTCTCGTTAATATCTCCATGATGGGTCTCGCTAGAAGACTCGAAGGCATCGAAGGCATAGAATACACCATTTACGCGGATGACGTCACGATATGGTGTACTGGAGGCAGCGATGGAGAAATAGAACAAAGATTGCAAGAAGCCGTAAACGTCACTGAAGAGTACCCCATCCCAACGGGACTCCGATGCTCACCCAACAATTCGGAACTACTACTATACAGACCTAAGAGAAGAGGCCGCAAACCCAAGGGATGGATTCCTCCTGGGGAGAACGATATAACGCTCTATACTAGGAGCGGAAGCGTCATCCCAAGGGTGGACTCCATCCGGGTCCTGGGCTTGGTGATACAAGCCAACGGGTCCAATAATCAAACGATTCTACGTATCACTAAGAAAGTGGACAACGCAATAAGGCTTATCAAAAGAGTAACTAACCGCCGACGTGGGCTTGGGGAAGACAACGTCGTTAGACTGCTTCACGCCTTTGTGCTATGTCACTTCGCCTACGTAGCATCCATGCACGAGTGGCAGAGATCTGAAAGAGACAAACTCAATGCATTGTTAAGGAAGGTAATCAACGTAACTCTTGGGATACGTATGTACATGGAAACCGAAAGACTCATGCAACTAGGGAGGCACAATACACTGGGGGAAATAGCCGAGGCACAAGAAAGAGCCCAGTTCTTTAGACTCTCTACCACGCGATCAGGAAGACAGATCCTCAAACGAATTGGTATACCAATTACAGCAATAGATAATAATCATAGAGAAATTCCCAAAGATCTGCGGAAGAATATCACAGTCATGCCTGTTCCAAGGAATGTTCACCCAATTCATAACGTGGACAAAAGCCAAGCCAAAGCCAAAGCCCTGCTACAGAAAGCTCAAAAGCAGGCTGAAGAATGCTCGTTCGTCGACGCGGCTTTCATGCCCAATAGACGAGCCTTCACAGCAGTCGTTCTCAACGGCAAAGGTGAAGTCGTCAACTCGGCTTCCACGTACACCACACAACCAGATATTGCTGAACCAGTACGTAGCCATCGCATTGGCACTTATAGACCAAAAGAGATCCAGGATCCACAACGATTCTAGGGCAGCCGTCCGAGCATTCGCCGAAGGAGTGATCTCTAGACAGGCCCTGGCAATTCTCGACGGAAAGGTCGTCAAACCCCACACGATCATCTGGTTTCCTGCTCATATGGGAGAAATCAACGGTGCTCCCGTGAACCTCAACGAATCTGCCCCCAATGCTGCACGAGGACTTGCCAACCGTGCAGCCACAAGGCAAGAAGATGCTGAGGTTCCTGCTCGTAAGGACCACCTCCTCACGTACAACGAGCTAACCAAGCACTTCTACCTACAACGCAGGGTCTTCCCCCTCCGCACAGTAACCTAAATAGAGCTCAGGCCATTACGCTAAGGCTCTTACAAACGAGAACTTATCCGAACCCTCTATTAATCAAGAAGATCTATACGGAAATCTCTACTCCTACAACATGCGATAAATGTAACGACACCATAGATCTTAGTCATATTGTCTGGCGTTGTTCCGCGTTACGCAGCGACAAGGACAACACTGAAGAGCGGTGGGATGCAGCTCTACGCAGTCTAACATTAGATGAACAGCTATGGGCAGTCCAACGGGCCCGCGAAGCGGCCGATAGGATAGGCCTTTCGGTCCCAACGTGGGACCGGCCCACTTCGGGCTAGGAAGCTAGCGCGACCCAATGGACCATAATAAAGTTTTTCCATCCATCCATCCATCAAAGCAAAGTAACAAGACACAAAGAACTACAGACAGCCGTTGGGCTTTTGACGAACTAGAGCGAACAACTATCGGCGTCTAGACAGAAAAATTGCACAAACGAGTCGGGAAACATTCACCGAACAGTTTAGGAAATCAGAAGAGCAGAAGACTCGGTCGCTCGTACAAAGGCGGCCGACAACGCGGTCACCCGGCCAGACCCTTATAGGCGAAGCAGGTGGAGCCCCGCCTGAGATTCCCCCAACTGGCCTCCCCACTCGGGGGGCGAAAAGACACTTCGAGAGAAAGAAAACGATAATAAAAAAAAAACACTCCTACACAGCACAGGCGAGGAAGAAACGTAAAGACGCACAGCTACGCGACAATATTTAACAGGCAGGTCAGGCCGCTACTCTATACATTCCTTGTCCCATCATATCCCAGAATAAGATGCAGGCGCTGTTTTTGTGTTATCGAGCACCTCTGCTGCTTCGGCCCTAAGCTTTTAGCACATAAAGCGTGCCGATACCCCTGTTCCAACGCAGCCTGAATTGGTCTTATATAGCTTTGGAAAATTAGCTCAAGTGGTTCCATTGGTTGTGCCAGCAACCTATTTGGCACCTTGTAAGTTATCCCTCTCCTTGCTAAAGTTGTACATATGACCCTTCTGACATCAACTGCAAGTTTCGGACAAAAAATGCGCTGTGAACTCGTTTCCTGGTTTTCTTCTCCGAAAGATACCCCTCGCGTCGCAGTTCTTTTGTGCGGGTAAACATCCTTTCGGAGCTTTTGAGGCAGTACACGCTGTTGACAAGGTCAGCCATCCGACACCTCCTTATGCGATTGCACCATGCTGCGTTTGTTTGTACTAGCCTGCTCGCACGAATTTGTTCAAGGCTCTGTTCTCCGCTTCCTCACAAGAGTCGTATCAGCTGTGCCTTGCTCTGGAGTCCCCTCTCTCCCTGATCCCCCCCATCGTATCCCTCTGAGCTCTTTCACTCGACTCAATTTCCAACGCTCCATCGGATTCCCCCTTGCGTTGTGTGTTCTCAATTTCTACTTGGGCTATTCTCACTGCGTGTTGAGTAGACTTGTTTCTTTCTTTCTCGAGCTTTTCACAAACGGCAGGAGAACATCGACGTCATGCACTAACTCGTTGGTAACTGCGCACAATGTCCAGAGTTGCGGGCTTATCCCGCCATCCATCGCAGGCAAACTAAGAGGAATATACATAAAGTCTGCCAGTACGGCGTACACAAATGCTCCACGCAAGCGTACCTTCATTCTCCTTTTACTTCATCTGGTAGCACAGGCCCGCTAAGTAGTGTTATGTCGGTTCCAGAGTCAAGGCGTGCCCTAAATGCCTGCTAAACACATGCGACGTTGACCCAAATTATTATTAATTTTGACGCTGGGTCGCTTGTGGCAGCTTCTTTCCTGCTGAACTCGTCCCACAAATTTCGTCTCCGGCGTTCGCTTATCGCCTTGGTAGCTGGTCGCTGCCTTGGGTTTAGTCTCGGGCACGGAGTAAGATAAGACAGGAGCGCCGACTCCGCCGCCGCTCAACGCATTCGCTCGGGACAAAACGTGCAACGCAAATTATACATCTCGTAGCCCCATCTGTCGAGGCGCGTGGAAAACACTCAACAGCTTGCTTCCATGTGCGCATGCGCTGAGTGGCGGAGACCGGCGGCGACGGCGGCGCAGAACGGACAGCGCGGCACCCGCTGAGCGTGTCGTCTGCTACAAACGTGGACCGTCGCCCGTCTCAATTTGACAGCAATCAAACACAAAAAATATATGCGCACAAATATTAAAGCGCAAGTAAACACGTGGTAGCGCTTTTATGCACGCATACGAAACATTTTTAGATGTCTAGAGGAAACAGACGATAAATGATGCTCTAGAAAAAGACACAACAGAAGTACTTGTCTTTCACTCCTGTACGTCTGCGCGGAAGCGAAGGTGCGAAATTTTCGTGCTCCTCACTTTGGTTATCATGTCTGTAGTAAATGTATTCATGCCTGACGTTACAAGCTATCTTGTTGCTTGTGCGTGAAGAGACGGGACAGCAGGACAGGAAACGATGAAGTGTTTTGTTCCCGGCTGTAAATCTGGCTACGGCAAAGGACGAGAGAAGTTCTGTCTCTTCGCGGCACCATCTGATCCGCAGCTACTGCACCACTGGCGACAAAAAATTCTTGAAAGTAAGCGCCCGCTTAAAGCGAAGGACAAGATATGTGCGCGACACTTTGAGAAGCACCTTATTTCTGATAGGTACTTCAGTGAACACCAAGGTATTGTCCTATTAGATGTAAAGAAAAAGCCTGGACTTCGAAAGGGAGCCGTTCCAATGATTTTTGAGGGGAGCCTGGCGCATGTCAATAATGCTGAATGCCAGGAGGAACCAGAATACGCCGCTGCGGATGGACAGGAGGAAGTCAATGTGGCTACAACTACGCACAGTGTAGGCGCCTTTGATTATCCAGAGACATGCCGTGATGAAAATTCTAAGCCTTTCCTCCAAGAATATTCCTTCAGTTGGCAGCCTGGCAAGGATCTGTTAAGCAAAGACAATAGTTTGAGTGTGCCTTCCAAGGAAGAATCTGCCGAAAAAAGCGGCGAAAGCAGGTCCACTGATCAAAACGGCAACACACACTCCCTGAGCGCAGATGGAAATTCGTTTTCGCAGGATCTCTTGCTCCATCCAGAAAAAGTCAAGCTTCCGCCTTCATGGGGTCACCACAAGGTACGAAAATTTTCAAATACAAATAGTTGGGTGCTGCTCCCAAAGCAACATGCGGGCTATAGGATCCCCCCCCCCCCCCGCCCCTTCCTCCCTCTCTTATGTGATCCGGTTCGGAATCGACGCAGTACCGAAGGCTATAGCCACGTAGCCACCGCTGCATGTACGGGAAATTTTACGACTTGCTTATAATAAAATAAACTTCCTAGGTACGATGTTATAATACAGTATAAATTTGCAGTTTCATGATAAGCCAGCAAATGCGCTTATTTTGGAACACAATTCACAAAGAAAATACTACTCTCAATTGATGTCGCTAGGCAAAAGTTTTTTTTCTTTTTCCTTTTTAGTAACAGCTAATTTTGCCTGCAATTCGCGGACTTGCTATGAAGGAAACAAAATTACCTGCTACGAGGGCAGGCACTCTAACGCGAATCAAGTAGGAGACGAAAATTTTTTTCTAATAAGGTTGCTAATACTTTTTGTTGATAAGTTTATTGGGAGCAACTGCTGAAAACGTTTTTAGCACAGATCCGATGCAGATGCTATGGAGAGACATATTTCGGTTTATTTATAGGTGTCCTTCCTGGCCATTGAAAAAGAATCACCTGATTTTTCGTGTCTCTAACATTGCAGGTGGACACGTTTCATGGACCACGTATTGTATACAGCACAATGGCAATTGATAGTGAAGACACAGTTCCTTCTGTAACGAAGTGCATCTACATCACGGAAGGCCTTTATGGGGAAACTTTCGAGGCATTTATTCTAAACTGCAATTTGAGTAACATTATTGACTTTGAAGAAAAACTGACAACCATCGAAGACTTCGAGCGCATGTTAGAGACTATTGACAAGATGTGCAGGGGTGGTCCCGCAAAGCAAAAGTACCCAGGTGTGAACCCTCAGTGTGCCTACATTGACTCCTTGGGTGTGTGGAGGCACAGAAGGTGCGCTATCTACGGCACTGAACAGTGTGCGCACTGCAAAACACTTGGGGGCACATTGCGTTGTCATGCGATGGGCCAAAAGAATGCAGACTTCCAGGACTACAGTAGTTGAGCCTACGATTAAGAACTCCAAGTTTGATGTTTTGCGACGACGGCAAAGGTACCTCTACAAGAAATCTTGGTCATCTCGCCGAAGGATGAGAGAGCTTCAAAAGGAACTTAAGTTGTACAAAGGAAGAATGAGTCAGCTAAACCAGGGAGAACTGGAGTCAATTCTCCAGCGACTACCTGAAGGTCAACGCCTTGTCGTGAAGGAGTGCATAAAACTGGACACGTACATTTCGTCAAAAGGCCGCCGCTACTCAGACAAGTTTTTGACCATGTGCCTTTTGCTACAAATTCGAAGTCCCGCTGCATACGACTTTCTGAGGCGAAACGACCTGATGCCCCTTCCTGCAGTGTCTACTGTGAGTAAATACTTGCGAGACCGGAGTGCGGCTTCGACGGCAAGTTTTTTGAAGCCTTCAAGAAAAGACTCCTGAGCAAGAAGGACATCCAAAGGCACGGAATGCTTGTATTTGATGAAATCCAGGTGAGCTCATCCTCGCCATTCCTTGCCTGGGACGAACGAGGAAGGTACCAATGCGCCTGATTTTTGTTAGTCACAGCCAGGTCACAGCCGTATGACTCCAACAGATTATGAAGACTATGAAAGCACAGGGGAAGTTATTTGCAGTTTTTAATTGAAGTGCAGAAATGATAAGTAAAATGTAAGTGAAGGTGGACAAAGTAACAGCTTGCCGTAGGTGGGAGCCGAACCCACAATCCCTTGCATTGCGCGTACGTTGCTCTACCAGGTGTGCATGACGGCTGTTTCATCGTGAACATTTTTATATATTTATGTATGCGTACAAGATCTAGCCCGGGTGGTGTTAGCTAGCGCCACGTGAACATTCGGAGCAGGCTTCTGACGAATAAATCTTCCTGCTACCTGAAGGTATCAAACCTGCCGGAGTCGATATCTCGCTATAAAGTGCACGTAAAGAAAGGAAACCTAGGGGCCAAATTTGTTAAAACATCAGAATTCAACAGATAATGAAAATCAGTTGAATTATAAACAACAGAGCACTAATGCTTTGTTCAGATCTGTACTTACTAAGCAGCAAATGTGCTCCTTCAATTAGGACATTTGGTTGCAAAGCATCTCGGCTCCATTAATAATCGGACAGAAAGCCTACAATTTACGATTCCAGCAACCACATCTATCTATTTTATGTTCCACACGACAACAACCCGCACGATGTATGCTATTTCTTCCAGGTGCGACAAGGCAGAGAGGTAAACGCGAAGACATTCTCATACATTGGTCAAGTGCAACATCACGACACCAGTGAGCTGGCAGACCATGCTTTGGTCTTCATGTTTGTGCCGTTTGCAGACAGCTACACTCAGCCTGTTGGTGTTTTTGCGTCCAAAGGGCCAACCAAGGGTAGGTGCTTGTCGTGGCTGGTACATAACAAAAGGTCACTGGATTTCTTGAAAGACTAGCGCGAGCAAGAATTAACGGAGAACACTTTACCAAAAGAAAAAAAGACAGGCCTGGAAATAAAGTCCGAACACGCTACCATCTTCGCCGTGCGCCGTACGCTGCATGTGCGAGTGAAAGCTTGCGAGGTTCAGCCAACGGTCGCGGCTCTTTCTCGCGCACGCGAGGGACGAAGGCGGGGCGGGAGTGCGCCGTCTTCTTAGGTGCGCGAGGCACAGGGGGAGGGGGGGGGGGGCGGTTGCTTAGCAATATTTTATTTAGATACCAGACCATGGAAGAGCTAGCTGGAACCGTGGAACCGTAGTCCATCTGCGTCACAACACCGGGCATCAGTACCCTTCTGAGCGAGAATACCGAGTGAAAATATTTAAAAACTTTTACGCAAACCACCAAAAAGCCCCATCGTCAGAGCATATTTTATATTACAAGGAGTAATCCAAGTATGCGATAGTAACCAAATGAATACTAGTTTTGTTTAGAAGTGTTTAATAAAAAAGGATAGTTAATCACCAATTTATTTTGCTACTGAAAGCATAGCTTCGGTAACCGCATAGCTTTCTATTCTATTGTGGTAAATATGGGCAGCAGGAAGAGAGCGAGATATTAAAGAAATGAAAGCCCGTGAGGCTACTGAGAACGAAAACCCGGTTTGCTACGTTACCCTGGGGAGAGGGGGGCGTAGAAAGATAACAAGAGAAATAGAGAGGGAGAGAAAAAGTGCACACGCACACAATCACTGCTGCCATGCAGCACGAGATAACAGTTAACAAAAATGCGAATGTAATATTGGCGTTATTAAAGACACAATATGTTCTCTGTTATATTTCATAGAGAGTAAATGTTAGATTTGTTCGCCTTCACCTTTCAGCCGCCGTGAAGGCTTAGCAGCTATTGTGTCGCGCTACTAAACACGAAGTCGCAGGATCAAATTCCGGCTCCGGCGGCCGCATTTCGATGGGGGCGAAACGCCTGTGTCCCGTGCGTTGGGTGCACGTTAAAGAACCGCAGGTGGTCAAAATTAATACGGAGTCCCTCTCTACGGCGGCGTGCCTCTTAATCAGATTGTGGTCATGGCATTTAAAACACGAGGATTTCATTTTTTTTCACTTTCAGGTATTGAGCTTGCAAAGCTCTTGCTGGAAGCCATCGCCTTACTGGACCAGGCTGGTGCAGCAATGGATGGCGTCGTCTGTGATGGTGTGAGCACGAATCGCTCGATTTGGCACTACATTGGTGTCTCTGGCAAAGAGGACAACCCTCAATGCTCGTTTCAGCACCCTCTTGAAGAAGAAAGGAGGATCTTTGTCTTTTCCGCTGCCCCTCATTTGCTCAAATGCATTCGCAACAGATTGGTAAAAAAGAGAGTCTTAAAAGTTGGCGGTGAGCTGATACGGTGGAATGATTACGTTGGCCTTTTTAACACCGATAACAATGGCCCAGGATTTCTGAAAATCTGCCCAAAAATCACAAGGTCACATGTAAACCCGAGTCAAACAAAAAAAATGAGGGTGAAATATGCCGCACAAGTGTTCAGCAATGCTGTTGCAGATGGCTTAAAATACTTGCAAGAAAAAGAACTGCAAGCATTTCAGCAGTGTGATGGCACCATCCATTTCACGAGGCTGATGAATGATATCTTCGATGCCTTGAACAGAAAGCTTCCGCACGATGGTGTTCGTTTGGACGGGAAAGATTTTGCTGTCTTGGGGGGAAGCATTACATTTGTTGGATGCATGGGAAAAAGAACTTGATGACGGGAATATATCAAAAGATATGTTTCTCACGAAAAGCACGAGCGAGGGTCTTCGAGTAACCCTACACTCAACAATTGGTTTGTGCAGGTATTTATTGACTACATGGGGATTTTCCTATGTTTTGACAAGCAAATTCAACCAAGATCCGTTAGAGCGGTTTTTCGGAACCATTCGCCAAGCAGGTGTACAAAATGATCACCCCACGATGCCAACGTTCCTTCATCTTTATCGCCTTCTTTCTGTACAAAAGCTCATAAAACCCCCAAAATGCGGTAACTGCGAAATCACCGAGAGCGCAGAGAAACCTTGCTTGACTGTCGAAGACATTAAATCAATTTTCGCCTCGGATGCAATACCAGAGGGCAAGATCAGTAACCTGACCACAAAACTAGACGGCCTAATTAAAACAGACCGATGGGAGTGTGAGGATATTTTTCCTGAAACAGAGGATGATCCCGCGATCATCGATTGCGTAATATACTTTGTTGCTGGGTTCGTGGCGCGAAAATTCCGGCAAAAATCTAATTGTGTGACATGCAGGGACGCACTTGGTTCCACATTCCAAGACGTTCAAGAAAACCTTTCGAATCTCATTACCACCAAAACACGCGGCCGATTAACCTATCCAAACGTGCATCTTTATAGATTATTGCACGCGGCCGAGGACTACTTTTCTACCCATGCAAAGTCGACGCATGTCTACGAAGCAACAATTGACCATGTGCTGGAGACACATAATCTCAGCTTCCCTTGTGAAGTTCATAAACAAGAAACACTTGCAGGAATTCTGCATTATTATGTTTTAATGAGAATGCGGCAATTTTGCTCGCAGGAAAACCGGGCAACACAGAAAGCATCGCGAGAAAAAAAAAAGCAAGCGAAGCATCTTTGCACTTGATGGACACTAAGATGAAAAGAGTGATGAACGTCACCTTTGTATTAAAAACTTATTTCTGCTGTTATCCGTCATTGCTTGAGACCGCACTAACGGCCGTTATATGTCCTTCCCATTTTCCTAGTTTTTCTTTCCGTCTTAGTTTCTGTCATTTGTTTATTTTCTGTTCCTGTGCCATGTGGCCCACCTGACAAATGCCCTGTATTTGGCCTGTATAAAATAAATTAAATAAAACGATACATGACTTGTTTCTCCTACTAACGTCACTCCGTGAACCGCAAGAGATATGCGCGCTACAGTCGTCAGGGCGTGCGCGGAGCAGACGACAAAACGGATAGGCAAGCAGGCGCCGCGAGAGAGTCCCCGCGCCTTTGCTCCTCTCCGCTGCAGAGTTTTTCTTAATTCGTAGCGCCGTCTGGCGAACACGCTGTGAAGCAGGAGCTGGCGTTGCAGAATGTGTCCCTTCCAGACGAGCAGAGTCGGCGCTCCTGTCTTATCTTACTCCGTGGTCTCGGGACAACTCCACTGTACGTGGCCGAGTTTAACACATTCGTAGCATTTATGTGGAGGGGGCTGCTCGTTCATATGCTGACTGCCCGTGGCTGCATTCGCCATTGCACGTGGCTTTGATTCAGCCTTACTTGGAATCTCAAACTCTTTTCCCATTTGTCCAGCCCTACTGCCATCAAATTTTTGGGTCAGTTGGGCTAGCTCTTTAGGTTTAAACAATTCCCCTGTTTCTTGCTGGAGAACATATGCGCATAACTCGCCCGGCATTATCTGTTTTGGCCGGTCGGAAATCATGAGCACCTGAAGATTCTTCATTGTTTTCACGTTTCGGCTACGCAAATGGTGCAACATTTAACCTAGTTGACAAACTGTCGCCAGCTCTCACTACTCTTTCGGCAAGTGTAAAACCTGCGTTTATGCTCCTCGGGTGTCAGTTGCAACTTTGACAGTACGAATTTGCGAATTTCCTTTATTTACAGGGAAGCTAACGGAGGCCAAGATGGCGACGCTATACCAAGCGGGAACACGTCGTCTTGCTTCTCCTCCGTGAAGCCACACTGTGGCGGCTATTCCGTATCAATAGGATAACACTTTGACAATAGATTTGCTTGCTACAAAGGTACGAGTTTTCTGGTCAAGGAAAGGAACAATCATCGCTCCTGCGACCTCTTGTGAAAACTCACAGTTGCCGAGCATGTTTTCGGCACTCTTAAACTACGCTGACCCTAAGTCATCTGATTCTGGCATTAGCGAGACTACTGCTCTTAACTGTTTAGCATAGTTCCCCAATTTCAATCTCTGCCCACTTTCGTTATCCTGGGCACTCTGTTCTCGGAGTTTTATTTTTTG
Source organism: Dermacentor silvarum (assembly GCF_013339745.2). Lineage (NCBI taxonomy): Eukaryota > Metazoa > Arthropoda > Arachnida > Ixodida > Ixodidae > Dermacentor > Dermacentor silvarum. Next base: position 258,140,879 of record NC_051155.1, read on the forward strand.
AAGCTGAATTTGCAGTCTCAGCATTTCCACATCCAGCTCCTTCTCTCTGAGCCGCTCGGCAGCGCCTTGGCTATTGGAGTCCATTCTAGTGCTCTGCCTGCCCGAGGTCTGTATCCCCGCTAAATCTGCATCACTCAACGCTGATTAAGCAATTATTTCTCTCGCTGCGCACTGCATCTGTGGTAACTAACATGGGGCTCCCGGAGAAAATGGGACACCGCCTACTCGAATTCGTCGCGGGCACTTGGCGAGCCGACAGGTGACGATGGCGGTTGACGTTGGTGTAGGCTGATCATCGGGCAGTCACTCGCTCAGTCCACAGAGCCATTCACCACGAATCGTGGCTCATTTCCATCCCATTCACGATGCCCCTGGTGGTAAGTACTAAAGGAAACATGCTATGCACTCACGAACTCCTCGACAGAACAGTGTGATTGGGTGGCCTCCACCTTCTGCCCCACCGGCTGTCGCCGAGAGTTGGTCCGGGCCTTTCACTCGAATGCCGCCACGAAATTTTGAGCCTTCGCTCCTGGAACTTCTTACGAGAATAACGTTCCAGCACTCACCTCAAAGGGAAGTAAATAGTTGTCGCCAGTCTTGAGGCAGCAAGTCACCCAGACTATCCTGGTCACAGCACCAGTTAAGTTTTGTCTCCTCGAGGTCTTCCAGGCAGACGATTCTTCAGATTCCTCGTCGCTCTCTGGTGACACTTTGCACTCAGGGAGGCCAGCTTACGAATGCATACGTTTATAGGACAATGTACCATACATCGCTTACCAGCGGAGGATTATCGACTCGCTCGCTTTCCCCCCTTCTCATCTCTACATGCTCTTTTAAATACCCTTGCGAATTGGGGTGGTACCCTTATTCTATGTCTCCTCGCTCACATTCTACCAATCAGTTAGTTTCAAAGTAGGCGGGACCATCAACAATTCACACTGTGACCACTCCCCCCGACCCTTTTTTAGTCCGGTTTTTGGAACACACAGACCAACATCACTTAGACGAACGCCATATGGCCAATTTGCTCGAGGTTTACACTTATTGGTGCAGCTGGCCCGGTGCAATGTCATGGCCCGCGAACAAATAAATTACCAGCGAGCCAGCGACCTCGGACATGCCGCAGAATCGCACTCGCGCGTGACGTTGCCGCCAGGTCTCCCGTTGCATACGTGCACTCGACGGCGTAAACTGTGCATCTCCCACGCCGCAACGGAAATGCCGCCATCCCTGACTGCCTGTGTATGTGCTAGCCCACGAGAACTCGTCTATATGCCGCTGAGGGACATGCGCGCGGTGAGGCAGCTGCTTGGCCACCCGTTACATACGCTTGTCCGTAAAGTGTCCATATACCTTGGGCACCGCAATGGAAGTGCGCCATCCCCAGCGCTCTTTGTCTCGAAAAGCAGCACTGCTCTAAGAATACAACCCTAGGCTGCGAAAGAATGAACAACTTGCGCGAGTGTCATGCATCGTGATCCCCAGGTTCCAACGTGGTGGCCTTCAATGCATGCAAGAATGCCTATATCAGCGAACTCAACTGCATGCTAGCACTCGATGCAGAGCATCGCGGCACCAGTTAAGGTGCTTCGAGCTGGCGGTGCCTGCACTTAGTAAAATTTGGTTGATCCCTCTTTCAAACAAATCAGTCATAACACACAAGTGAAACGTGTACTCTAAGAAGCAGTGGGAAGCTATGTTGCACATTCACAAATACCACTCTATAAATGTGCTCAGTTTTTTCTGAATTACAATTACGAAGCAATGATAGACATAGTATAAAGACACATGGTCTGTGCAGCTGCGCAGTGTAAACAGCACTCCGGAGCTGCCAGAGAACTGCATTGTCAGGCCATGGGGCATTCTTCGCGAACGAAAACGCGATGCGCACTGAATTCCCGTTCCGCCGTGGACGAGTAAGCAACCCTACGAGGAAGATGAAAACGCGACGCGGACTTTCCGTGCATCTTGCAGCCACTATCACGCGGTGATCTACCGTGAGCCACCTCGACCAGGGCTACCAGGGCAATGTTCATTCAGCTAGATATAGCCTCCGAGGGTGACCCGGCGCATTACGACCACGCACGTGAAGTGAGCCACATCTGGCGTAGCATTCAGAAAAGGAGCAGTTCTCTCTATGTCCCATCACCTTCCATATATACGCAGCCAAGACATCGCCCGTGTCCACGCACTCATCCGCAAAGCTACGAAGCTTGCGCTGGGACTCTGCGCTAGCCCAGAGATCCTCGCAGACATGGGAAGCCACAACACTGTCACCGAACCCATCGCCGTGGCCAGGAGCTACGCCCACGTCAGAGAGAACGAGGTCGGCAGCATCGTGCGTAGAGTGGGACTGTAACCATGTGCCACGACTCTTGCAGATACATTACCACTCACTCCAGAAGCCAGATGTAGCACCTCTTCGACGACATATCAACCCGGAAAATAACAAGGTCCGTAGCAAATAACGGGTAGCACACTACAGCAGGCACACCACACGTAACCCCTGAGACACATACTACTATGTAGACGCCCTCGCACAGGAGAAGGGATCAGCCATTTCCGTAGTCGATCCCCGCCTCTACACAGTACACACACAGAGCTCGTACCTACCAGAGACTACACCACAGCCGAACTACATGCAATCGCAGTAGCTATCCAGAGCCTTCCTCACTCACCCACACGCGCAAGTATCATATTCACGCACTCCGCGTGCAGGAAGCTTCTGCATAACGACGTACTCACCAATATCATGAAACGTTTGCAAAGGAACGTTTCGGAGTGCTTCCAAACTTGCGACATTTCTTCTCTGTATAGGAGCCCTAAGCGACGGATTTTTAATTTCATAAAATGCGGTAGCCAATTGTGCAGCGAAAGCGACAATTTTTAAGAATTTAGAGGAATATCTCCTTGTCGGAATGCAAGCTCGAAGTGCTTTTTTTCTGTAATTTGCAAATCAGGAGCTTGAACCCGCACCATTCTGCAACAAAGAAACTTTGTCGTGGTCCTTTCTAATGAAACGTTTCCTATGGCCTATATGACCGCAATCTGATGTTCCGGGCGCGAGATAAAATCCCGGTCATGGCGGCCGCAATTCGATGGGAGCGAAGTGCAAAAGCGCCCGTGTACCGTGCATTGCGTGCAGGTTAAAGAATCGTCGGTGGCCAAAACTTATCCGTAGTCTCCCACTACATCATGCCTCAAGATCATATGATGGTTTTGGCACGTAAAACCCACCCCAGAATTTAATTTTAATTTTATTCTGAAGTGCCAAGGAAAGTTTCGGAGAGAATATTCTAAGTGTTTAGAAGAATACATAACTGTCGGAATGAAAGTTCAAAGTGCATTTTTCTGTGATTTGCAAATAGCTATAGGGCCCTGAACGCGCAGCGGAGGAGATGGCCATAGCCCTCGCGGTACTCCACGGAGGTGCGGAGGATAGCCTGATCATTAGCGACTCTAAATCAGCGATTCTGAAATACACCAAATGTTCGGTGTCCGCTGATGTGGCGTGCATGCTCAACGCCAGGGCTTGGGACTTCGGGTCCGGCACGATTACAAACAAGTCCCTCAAGTGGTTCCCCGCACACGTCGGGCAGCTTGGCAGTAACAACAACAGCAGCGACATCTGCAACAACAACAACAATGCCAACGGCCGAAGACGCACCGACACCCCGCCTAACCACAACGGGCGCGCCCAGCTCGTCGCGAGGCAGCTTACCCGCCGCGACACGGTCACCCAGAGGGTAGCCGCCGCCATTGTTGTGCGGCACCCAAGCTGAGGAGTAGCGGCAGCGGCCACCACGTCCGGCGCCGCCGCTGTCGCTACCGACACAACCGAAATCGCGGCGGACGTAGCTGGGGACCACAGGGATGCCGACCGCGGTGTAGAGGAGTTTCCAGCCACGTACCGAGAGGTGCTTGGCCACTGCAGGAAGGAAGGAAAGAAATATCCACACCCTCACGGGTGGCTGTACAGGTCCCAGGCGGTCGACCTGAGGCGATTGCAGACGGGCACTTTCACCAACCCCTACCACCTGCACCACCTGTGGCCCGCGCTGCACCCGTCACCCGGCTGCCCGTGGTGCGAGCACGAACGGGCTGATATGGCCCATGTGCTTTGGGAATGCCAACGCCACGAGGAAGAAGGACCAAGAGGAAGGGGGAAAACAATAGCAGGTCCCTCTGAAGCAGGGCGCTTCGCTGAGATATGGCAAGCTGCCCTCCTCAGCGAGGCACACGAAGACCAGGAGTGGGCCGTCCAGCGGGCCAGGGCCATTGCCGGGGATCTCGGAAGGTTTTGCTCCAGCGATGGACCCCTGGCAACCAACAGCAATAACCGTTGGACAAATAAAATTTATTCTTATCCTTACTAATTAAAGATGAGCCATTAGATTAGCAGCGATGACGTATTCGAGTAGTTTTGAAGAGACCCTGATGAGAGCCATGGGACGATAATTAGCGGGTCCACAGTGGTTTCTAGATCAAATACAGGTACTACCTGAACTGTCTTCTTCTATACGTCTGGATCATTGACTATGACCAATGACTGAATAAATAGAAGGTGAAGTGTCTGACTACATTGAGAAATGGTATTTTTAAGAAATTCTTTGTTGGGGATTCATTTAGAACCAGCTGACGATGACTGCGTGAGTGAGCGAATGAGGTTCACTACACCATTAGCAGTTACTTAAGTTCGTGCCATTGGTTGACGGAGTGCTTAATGACTGTTTGGTAGTTTTCTTACTTGAGTAAATGCAAAAGAGAAGTAGTTGTTTAATGCTAGCACTATTTTCAGGGTTAATTGGTGCAAAACCAGCGTTTACTATTTTTATTTGATTTGGTCCGGACTTCGGAAAAAGGGTACGCCAGAACTTACTTGGGTTAGATTCTTGGGTTAGATTACTTGGGTTAGATTCTTAGAATCTAACTTGGGTTAGATTGAAGGATATTAATGAAGTCTGGTTACAGCAATTTACCTTTTCCTCGATCAGCGTCTTTTATTTACTTTTTATTTACAACATACTCCAGTCTTCCGATCAATACCAGGCAGGTGGGCAAACAATACAAAAGCAAATAAAGACAGGAAAGAAACGATCAGCTAACTACAGACAAAGTTTCTACAGAAAAAAAATCACATCATCTCACCCTACGGGCAACCATGGTGGGATGCGAAAGCATCGCGGGGAGTGCGCATCGAGTTTACGTTTCGTTTCACTTGGCAGCACAACCTGATGAAAGTTAGAGTGAGAGAATGTATTGAGAAGACAGGAGACGTTTGTACGGGGTTGTTGCGTCTTTATTTAGAGATCGTACGCGATTCCTTGAGTCGGTGCGCGCGGTATCTTGAAGACGATCCCGAAGTTCGGGGTTCGCTTGCCGACGCTGAAGTTTACGTTCGGATTCCCGAGCCTTCCTCTGCTCCGCGGCGGTGGCGCTGCCGCTGCAACTAGCGCCGATGTTGACGTTGTTCATGGCGTTTCGCACATCGTTGCAGAGAGAAAGAATGACGGAAGCACAGCGAACGCGCGCTTAATACTGCGCCGCCTACCGGCGTACCCTTAGAGAGAGGGAGAGAGTGAGGAGAGAGAGTTATATGCAATGATTTGCTGCGCCGCACCTGTGGCGGAGAGGGGGAGAGGGGAGGAGGAGAGTGCACACCCGCGTAGGAGAGAAGGATGAGGGAGAGTTGCGCATGCGCAGTATGGTTGCGGACGCCGCAGAACGGACACTGTCCCGAGCATAAGATGCTCTCGCATCTAAAACAAAAAACCAGACCTAGTGATGACGTCACGGGAGCAATCAAGCTTCAGATGCGGCGGCCGATAAGATAGCACAACGCAGCATTTATTACATCAAATGCAAAAGTGGCAGTGGCAATCAAACATAATGTAACACACGTTCCTCAAAATCAAACATCATGCGTAGTAAATACGTCACCTGGTACCCTACTCCACTGTCTAATGGGTCGCACAAAGGACGCGTTACTGTAAAGATTAGTGCGGGGAATAAAGGGAACAGGATGAAGATCGTGGCGATGTCTTGTTAGACGTGATAAACGTGGTTGCAGGAACGGCTCAAGGGCTATTTTAACTGTGTGCGAGTGAAGCAAATGCAACAACTCCATTAAAACTTCGGTTGGGGCTAGCTGGTGCTACACGTATAAAGACATTGTAAGTATAGATCCTTCCATTGGTTTTGTGATATACGCCGATGATAGCACACTACTTCTTTCAGGCCCTAAACTTAACGATTTAATTTTGAAATGTAACGACCTACTAATTAAATTCTCTAGGTGGTCAAGGATGAATAAGCTGAAAATAAATCCTACAAAGTCCACGGCTATCATATTTCGCGCAAGAAACAAACCGATAATACCGCACTGCATGCTTCACTTTGAAGATAAACAAATAGAAATAGTTGAAGTGCACAAGACTCTTTGGAGTATATTTTTCGTGTTATTTAAACTGGGATGCCCACACTGACCATGTCTGCAAAAAACTCTCTTCTGTATGTGGGGCTCTGTCGCGATGTCGTGAGACTTTACCTTTGAAATGGAAATTACAAGTTTATTACCCATTTTTTTCTCACTTCAACTACTGCAGTTTAGTAGGGTCCACAATGACCAACACATACATAAATAAGGTTCTCGTATTTCAAAATAAAATTGTTCGAATAATTGCCGATGTTGATAATACAACTACCTCCAAATATGCTTTTGAAGCGCATAACATTGTGCGCGTCAATCATTTGTATAACTTTAAATGGTTGAAAAAAATGTATTTTTCGACGGCATCCATTGCTTATTTTTATTCTACTCTGGCATCTTTGGACATGCGTCGTGCTAACATAGACATACACGGAATATACCGCGTTTTCGCACTAATTATAAATTACAAATGTTCTTATAACCTACCCCATGTTCTAAACACGTACAAACAATACGCGTAGGATATACCAAAGCTGAGCTGCGGAAATATTTTGTTCAAATGTGATTTTATGTCTTCGCTTGTAGATGCCGTATGTTTGCTTGGTCATTACCATTATTATTTCTCAACATATGTATGACCATTTCAGCGTTTCGATTTTATTGCTCAAATTTTGTGCAAGGACTTTGTATGGATGAATGGTAAATGTTCTCTTTATTGAATGTGACTATTGTATGTGTGTCTGTTGAAGATATCCTGTACCACTCGTGTGCTACTGCTTGTAGGGGTTTTCTGGACACAGTAAAGCTGCGCAGGCAGCTTTTTGCCAGAAAACCCTCCAGTTGAATCTGGAAAATAAAGCTTTTACTTACTTATAGTATTTTACGTTGAAAAAAATCAGGTAAAACACCCAGGACAACCAGAAAGAAGTGATGATACAATTGATTTGCCTCGTCTCTTCTTTGTAGTTGTCCTGGGTGTTTGCGCGGATTTCTTTCACCTTAAAGTGCAACAAATCCAGCCGGGAAAGTGCTCTTCTGTTTTTTAAGGATGATATGTTGCTAGATGCCATGACTTCTGAAGTTCAAACGCAGCCATTATATGGGCTATAAATAAAACAGACAGCTTTTCTTTGGGCAACTTCGAGTTTTTGTATGTCTTTTTTAAGAAAGGGTCCCACACAATGCTTGCATATTAAAGCTGAGATCTAACAAATTAGTTATATGCCAGCAGTTTCACATAAGGTGGTGCCTTCGTCAGCCCGTGGCGTAGAAACTCAAGCTTGCTGATGCAGCGCAACGAATTTTGTTTATGTAGTTAGACCTTTTGAGGTGATTAATAATAGTTACACAGAAGCACCTGAATTCTTGAACATGAGCCAAAGGGCGATCGGGAAGTCTGTAAGCGAAGTCAAGCGGATCGGTTTATATTTATCTGGAGGAATACAGATTTATCGGTATATAAGCTCTTGGACCACTTGCCGCACTATTCAGCAATACGAGAGTTCAGCCGGTACACGTGCCTGGTCATTATAATGTGTATTAGTCTTGAAAAAATGTAGTCATCAGCAGATAACCTTAAGTGAAACCCAGAAGTGTCTACAGCCTTGATAATGTCACTGATTTAGAATAGGAACAAGATGCGACCAAGGACGCTTCCCTGAGGTCCTCCGGAAGTAGCGGGAACCCCAGAGCAGTGGTATTTCACCTGAGCAAATTGCTTGCAATCAGAAAGATGCGAACTGATCCAGTTGATTAGGTTTTCAGGAAGGCCAACATTGTAGAGATGACGACGAAGGGTCTGCTTGGCAGAACGTTGTTCGAGTATACCTTGCCATTTTTATGGAATTATACGTGTACATTTGAGAAGTCGCTTCTTTGTCCGTCGGCGATGGGCGTGGGCCACCTTGGACGTCTGCCAGATTCGGCGGTGTCAGCGGTGGCCGCGTCAAGAAAGCGGACTGGCCCTCACAGCAACTCTGCTGACAGCGAGGACACCCGTGACTGAGCAGCGAGGAGCCCTCCGACGACGACTTCGAACTTGTTGTGAGCCGTTAGGCGAAGAGACCTCTTCGTGCCGGCTGTGCGCAACGGGAACATGAAACACCTGAACGTTTCGGTGCTGCTGGAGGGACTGGTGCCGAAGGAAATTACCGACATCAGAGTAAACACACCTAAGAACATCCTGGCGATCATTGTTACGCGTGCGGCCGCCCTGCGCATCGACTTGGATGGAATGAAGATCCGTTCCCACATCCCGATGGGCTCTGATGGCGTCACCGGTGTCATCCACGATGTAGATGCCGCGATTCCCAGCTCCAACTTAGAAGTTCCTGTCAAACCAGCCAGTGAAGCTGATGCCATCGCGAGTGTTACCCGCCTGGGCAACTTACGCTGCCTGAAGATAGTGTTCGAGGGAGACTCCATACCTTCACATTTAAAAGTGGGCCACTTTCGACATACTGTGCGACCTTTCGTACCGAAACCACTACAATGCCTCAAATGCATGAAGCTGGGTAACGTGAGAAACGTGTGCGAGAATGCGGCAGTGTGTTCTCGCTGCGCTGAAACGCACTCCGCGGATGATTGCAGGGCCAGTCTTCTTAAATGTTCCAATTGTCATGGGTCCCATGAAGCTTCGTCAAAGGATTGCCCAAACACTAAAAAGGAGCTAACTCTATTAAAACAAATGGTGAGAGACCATTCGTCTCACCGGGAGGCTGCCAGAACCATCAGAAAGTGGCGATATCGTCGCCGACGTTTTTTAAATAAAGTCAGTACTTCTACCGCGTCCGTCGCATACCCTCCTGTTCCACCTCCCTTGTCGCCCAGACCGGTCACGGCTGATAGGAACCAGAATGTTGGAAAAAGCGAGACTGCGGCTGATGCAGACTGGCCTTGGTTGTCAAAGCCACAGCCACCTGCAAATTCAGAGTGCACATCGGCGACCATGAATTCTGAACCTCCTGTCGATAAACTGCCTGAAGAGGACAAACAAGTGATCGCAATACCTTGTACAATGATGAACGCCATTCGCGTGCTCCTCGGCAAGCTAAAAACGCCGTCAGCTCAAAGTGCACAACAGGTACTGGGTGCTCTAAATCCAGTACTTGCAAGCCTTGAGTATAAACCATGGCTCGTCCAATACTGCCATTTCGCACTGATGCCAGACAAGCTTCGATTTCAAAGTGGAACGCCAGGGGTTTGACGTCCCGCATCTCATTCTTCCGTCAAAATATTTTCCCAAATCGGAGCGCCAAGGACGTTCGCAGCTTCTTGGGCCTCTGCTCCTACTTTCGTCGGTTTGTCCGCAATTTTGCGGACGTTGCACGCCCTCTTACTCAGCTCCTCAAGAAAGACGCTGCCTTCATTTGGGGCCATGAGCAAGCTCGTGCTTTCACTGAGCTGATCCGGCTGCTTACTTCCCCTCCCATTCTTGCTCACTTTGACGCATCAGCTCCAACAGAAGTCCGTACCGATGCCAGCGGCCAAGGTATTGGAGCTATCCTGGCCCAGAAACAACAAGGACAAGAACGTGTTATTGCTTACTAGGCCAGCCGCCTTCTTTCCCCTGCTGAGCGTAACTATTCTTTCACTGAGCGCGAGTGTGTTGCTCTCGTTTGGGCAGTGGGAAAATTCCGCCCCTATTTGTGCGGCCGGCAATTCACAGTCATCACTGATTACCACGCTCTGTGTTGGCTTTCTTCTCTGAAAGATCCTTCCGGGTGCCTTCGCCGATGGGCTCTGCGCCTTCAAGAATATGTACAACTACTCAGTTGTATACAAGACAGGCCGGGTACACCAAGATGCGGACTGCTTGTCGCGCCATCCTGTCGACCCACCTGACGTTTCTATGGCCGACATTCCTGTCACCGTTCTCTCTTTGAGTGCTTTTGACGATATCGGAGCGGAACAACGCCGGGACGACTTCTTAAAAGACCTTATTCAACGGCTGACTTCAACGACGCCCGACCCTTCCCTTCGGATGTTTGAACTCCACGATGGCATCTTGTACTTCTGTAACATGCGCCCTGACGGCCTTGACCGACTCTTATTTGTCCCTTCGCATCTGCACCGGAATGTTCTCGCCCAGCTTCATGATGTGCCGACTGCCGGTCACCTTGGCGTGTCACGGACTTACGACCGCGTTCGTCGGCGCTTTTTTTGGCCTGGTCTTTACCGTGACGTCTGCCGTTATATCACTGCGTGTGACCTTTGTCAACGACGTAAAAAGCCGACCACATTCCCTACTGGCCGCCTTCAACCACTTGACGTGCCATCAGAACCATTCTTTCGTGTAGGCGTTGATCTTTTAGGCCCCTTTCCTACGTCTGTTTCGGAAAATAAGTGGATTGCTATAGCAACAGGTTACGCCACCCGATACGCAATCACACGGGCTCTTCCGACAAGCTGTGCAACCGATGTCGCCGATTTCCTACTAGAAAACGTCATCCTTCACCACGGTGCCCCTCGACAGCTCCTCACCGACCGAGGCCGCTGCTTTCTATCTAAAGTTGTTAATGACATTCTACACTCGTGCGTGACTAAACACAAGCTTGCTACTGCTTACCAACCACAAACGAATGGTCTAACCGAGCGTCTCAACCGGACCCTCACTGAGATGCTATCCATGTATGTCTCCGCTGACCATCGCGACTGGGACGTTGCATTACCATTCGTTACCTTTGCCTACAATTCCTCTCGCCACGATACCGCAGGCTTCTCTCCATTCTTCCTCTTGTTTGGCCGCGACCCTACGCTACCTTTCGACACCCTCCTGCCTGATAGCCTGCATTTCACATCAGAGTTCGCCCAGGACGCCATACTCCAGGCACAAGAGGCACGCCATATTGCCCGCCGTCGACTTGTGGACTCGCAGGAAAATCAGCGGCGCTTATATGACACCCGCCATCGTGACGCCCACTACACACCGGGCGCCCTGGTTCTCCTTAGGTCTCCGTCGCGACGCGTTGGCCTCTCGGAGAAGTTGCTTTCACGCTACTCTGGTCCTTACCGCGTCTTGCGTCAAGTAACCGACGTCACCTACGAAATCGCCCCTCTTGACCGCACCGTGGCTCAGCCTCGTTCCGACGTAGTCAACGTCGCGCGTCTTAAGCCGTATCATTCGACAGCCTCCTAACCAGCACCGGGTCGGTGCTTCAGCCGCCGGGGGTCATGTGACAGAGCGATGAAAAAGACGTTTTGAGAGGACTTGAAGAAGACGAAGCTCGGGACTTCGCGTGCTTACTATGATCTCGTCAGCCGCTGCCAGTCTTGTAAATACACTGTAAATACATTTCTTACTTCTTTTCCCCGTAACAATACAAAAAGAATGCAGAAACCAATACGAAAATGCGTATTTTAGCTGCCTGCACAGCGGCAACAATTATTTTGTACCCAAAATCAAAGAAGGCTATTGCTTCGTTTCAAAAAAGAAATAAAAACATGTAGCTAAAAAATGTGGTTGATCCCTCTTATATAGGAATCGGTATAGAACACGAAAGTGAAACGTGTCTTCACAGAAGTAGTGTAATGTTTATTGCACATTGATATATAATGTCTATTGGTGTTTTGTGGCTAAAGCGCCCTTAGGCGTTGATGCACCCACGCTGACGCCTGGTGGCACGTCTCCTCCATCACGACTACCAACGTCGATGACCATGAGCAACCGTCGTGCATATGGAAGCTGCACTACGCTGCACACGCTAGCACAACGCGAAAGACGAAGCACGTAACTGACACACTAATACAACGCGCAAGACAAAGCACGTAACTGAATCGTCACCGAGTCAAATCAGCGCGTACAGCGCGTCGTAATTGCAGCCTCCGCGATCAACTTCAGAAACATTTTCAGAGCTAATTGCGGAGGCCACGCTCCGCTGTGCTGAGTACGGTGAACGCCACCTAGGTGGCGTTGGTAGTGCTTCTTGATGCCAGCGTCCCTTCGAATGCTGGCATCGAGGCGTCGTAGTGCTGAGACCACCGAAGCGTTCACTGTCGGTGCGCGTTAGTGTCATAATGCAGTACTTCTCTTTTATTGCGATAGCAATTATATGGACACTCAAAAGCAGATTTCTGCCGTCGGCGTCGCCGTCGCCGTAGCCGTCGCCGTCGCCGTCGCCGTGAGGTTCCGTATGACGTCAATGGAGATGAAATCGTCGCCGTGCGCCGAACGCTGTATGTGCGAGTGAAAGGGCGCGAGGGACGCGCGCTTTCACGGGGAGTGAACGCACGGCGGAGAACAAATGCGCGTTCTGCGCCGTGCTCGCTTAAGGGCTGCAGAAGTAAGCGTCGCTTTCCTCCTTTACAATCACCATATATGTAGAGCAAACGCGCCTTCTTCCGACGCGCGAGAGGCCGAGGGGGAGGGGCAGGGGGGGAGGGGGAGGGAAGGGAGGCGACGTTTAGCTGCGGCACCAAGTGCCTATTTATATCTGAGGCTCCGGCAACAGTCACCAACGCCGCACGCACTTTGAGCGAACGCGGGCAAAACGCCGAAGGCGTCCACAATAGACAGTTTTAGTTTAGCGTGGTTACCGGAATAGCGGGCGTACCGGAATAGCGGGATCGAAGTGCGCATGCGCAGAACGCTAACCGACCCATACCGTTTACCGTGCGCACGCTATTTCTCAGAGTTAACGTTACCGTGTTAGCGTGGTGTACGTAGTGTACGTAAAACATGGCGGCGGTCCCGGTCGCCCGCTTCGAACTGAATTTGGCGTTGTTTTTGTAGAATTCACTTCGTTAGTAGCAAATGACTGCGTAAACGGCTTTTGCTTAGTCTCATGCCACTTCGCCGAGAAAGTGTTATGGCTAATCTTGAGGAATTTTCGAGATCGCTTCTCGTTTCGAACGCGCCTAAGCCTAACAAGAGAAATTTTTTTCTGAGATGCGAGCGCCATCTGTCGCTAAAGTCGGAAGATAGGCGCGACGACGGCATATGGCCTCTGAGATGGGAGGATGTCGGAGGCTATGGTAGACAGCTTGTACTGCTTGTCTGTTTCGTTGCAGATCGACGGACATGTAAAGTAAAAATACAACGCGCTCCTGGCTTCCATTGCGCTGCCTATCGTACTTTCCGGACGCACACACACATAGAATTAGGTGCCCTGTGTATGCGAAATTCAAAGCGTAATGGAATAGCGTCCCGCACGTAAACTACGTTATCACGCTATACTAAAACTCTCTTTCTGCAAAGTTCGTTTGCGGAACGGTAACGCTATTTCCCGTGACCCCGCTATTACGCTAACGCTAAACTAAAACTGTCTAATAGTTCTGCGTGTTGCCGGTGCTGCTGCATGTCCAAGTTTATACAGCTGATAAAGCTAATATCATTACTCCGTATAGCTCTCTACAAATTTGCTATCGCAATTGATGCTTCGCCTTTCAGGTGAAACTGCGACAACTTTTTCTGCTCGTAGGCGGCGGCACCGCCCCGAGCAAGAGCGCGGGTACACGGAGGAGTGTTAGATATATAAGGCGCGTCTGTGTAGCTCTCTGCAAATGCGTTTGTGGCGCAATGGGTTAAACGCTCGGCGATCTATCGTCGCGGACCGAGAGGTCGTGAGTTCGATTTCCAAATTTTGCATGTTTGTGGAACTTTTTCTTCTGGTTTCTTTCTTTGTATTATGTTCTATGACGTATTTCCGTGACGGAAATACGTCAGTGAAGTCTTGGTGGACCCCGGCATAAAACACTTTCGTGTTAAAAAGGAAAGAAAAGGACAAACGAAAGCCACAGATGATGCGGCAAGTTGATTTACCTAGCATCCGAGTGCGTTTTTGGGAAACGCCGCGTGTGCCGGGCTTTCAATGAGCAAGGTTTGTCAAAATTGGTTATTGATGTCCCCGTAATTTGTGTATTCCCAGGATAATTTTGATCATCATGCTAACTGTTACAATAAACGGTGAAAACTTCTGTGGTTTTAAAAGCTATTGAACAATCATACGTTTTCATAATTACGAGCTTATTTAGGAACGTGAAGGAACAGATATTTTTACAGGCATTGATTTTTGCTGCTTCGCTATCTAAACGATAAACTTCACTCGGCGGGGAGGTTTAGCGAAGCGTTCAATAACTTCGGACACGTTGATGGCGACGTCTCTGTGGGCGTATAGAAGCGCCAGCATAACCATGCGCTCCTCAGACATTGTAAAGCACAAGTGGTTTTTTTTAGTAATCTCATGTTTGAAAATCTCTCTGCGCTGGCAGTGGCACTGGAATGGTGACTAGAATCTGCAGCAGTTTGTACGCATGTACATATAACCTGCAGTCTCCATGAGAGACGGCATTTATTCCTGTGCTGAAACCTAAAAACACTTCGATATCGTTTCCTCAGCACCACGCTCGACAAGGTAGACAGCCGTCTTCTTACGGAAGCCACAATTCTTGGTCCCTGGTCCCAGTCGACGTCGGAATGAACTGCTTTAAAAGCGTACGCTTTTTAAAAGAAACAGGACTTAGTGAAAAACTATAGAATGTGCGGACTGATACGTTTCTTTTTCTTTTATTTTTAATCTTCTTTTGTTTTCTAATCTTTTCTGCCCTTACCCCATCCCCCTGTGCAGAGTAGCCAACCGGACACTTAACCTGGTTAACCTCCCTGCCTTTCACCTCTTATTTTCCTTCCTTCCTTCGATATCGTTAACATCCTTGTTTACATACCTTGCACAAACAGTAAGCTGTTCGATTCCAGCAATATCCGTCGTTTCGTCAGCAAGTATGGAGAAGCAGCCTGCAGTGTTCACTTTTGCATCTAGACTTTCTTTGATAATTTCACGACAAATTTTTATAATTTGGTTTTGTACGTCTGGTTTAAATACGAGGCATTACTGGGGCAACTTTCCAAATGGTTCTTCAGATATGTATCTCCACAATCAGCTCGCATGCGAAGAAGCGCTCTGGAAATACCAGTATTTTCAGCGGGTTGCTTTGCTTAAATCCATAGGACCAGTGTCCCTATCGCCACGGAGAGCCAGACCTTGCCGCCCGCAAAAAAGAACTGTCTCAAATTAAATAGGCCTTTGACTTTCTTCTGTTTTATTGCGATAGCAATTATATGACCACTTCAACCGGATTTCTGCCGCCGCCGTCGCCGTGAGGTTCCGTTTAGATAAAATCTTCACCGCGCGCCGTATGCCAGAGCGGAAGCGTGCGGGGACGCGCGCTATCACGGAGAGCGAACGCACTCAATCTCCCACGTTGCAAGCAACGAAGCGGGAAACCAGCGCCGGAGGGAGCGGGGGGGGGGGGGGGGGGGGGGCACTTTTACTCTGCCAACAACCGCGCTCGCTCGACCGCACCGTCTCTTATCTCCCCCACGCGCAAGCAAGGAAGCGGGAAGCCAGCGCCGGAGGGAGCGAGGGGGGGGGGGGGTGGGGGGTGCGCACTTCTACTCTGCCAACAATCGCGCTCGTCGCTCGCCGCACCGTCTCTTATCTCCACACGGCTCTGACCTTTATGCACTGTGCATTCGCCGCTCAGCTTCTGTTGAAGCGATAGACCGCACGTACCTTCGCCCGCTGCAGCGCATGGGCTTGCTGCCAGCGTTTTGACAGTCGTTGTCTGCAGTCATTCAGTGTGATCTGTTCATGTTTGTTTGAGCGCGCTCACACCACGCTTGTTCATTCAGTTAGTAATAGTCGGGCAACATTTTCCAACGCACGCTACACATGTAATGCTGCCTGGATCGGCAGTGTAGCGCTACAGGTGTGTCCCTTCGCACGCGCGCTGCCCACGGGAAGCGCTTCTCATCAACACCACCGTTTCACACGCGCCTTCTCGTGGTCATCGAGTCTCTCTTCATGTCGGTCTACTTACGCCGCAGCACACCTGCTTACTTAATCAGCTCATGTTTACTACAATTCATATTGCTATCAAAGCCACTCACCTTACTTCGTATGACACTGCTGTGTTGCTATCGTATTCATTGCTTCGCCCTTAGGGCGAAACTGTGACATTTTTTCTCTTATTTTACTTTCCCTGCCCTGGTCCAGCTTATATCGATCACATTAGGCGCGCTCCCTGAAAATGTTAGGAAAAAATTATCAGATGCCAGCTGACAGTCACGGTGATGTTTAATATTTTCGTGTGTGTGGAAGATTGCGAGCGCGTGCTTCCATTTCTGGAACGGCTTGGACACGCGCGTTCGAGTGCGTGCATGTTGGCCCAAGTTTATAAAAGCA
The DNA here is from genome assembly GCF_013339745.2 of Dermacentor silvarum. Classification (NCBI taxonomy): domain Eukaryota; kingdom Metazoa; phylum Arthropoda; class Arachnida; order Ixodida; family Ixodidae; genus Dermacentor; species Dermacentor silvarum. Next base: position 258,157,490 of record NC_051155.1, read on the forward strand.
TTAAACCCACAAAGTTCCAGAATTAAAAATCAGAAGCATGCCTTTGGAAATGTCAGTGCACTTTTCGCGTCAAAAGTGTATGAGAACTTTATACCCATCAAGTTTCGGAATTGAAATCCATGCGCTCCGTAGATTCCGGTGCCGGTGCGCGATGCCGCGACGCGCCCGCTCGCTATTGAAAAGCCCTTGAAACTTTGTGCTCGGCTGGGGCTCCTTACGTTATGTGACTCTAGGTGCATGGGCGTTTCCACGAAATCCAGCGCGAGTTCGCAAATTTCGCGCCGAAATGTCTTGTCGAGTGTGCAAAACACACTGTAGACAAAATCCAAAATGATTGCCGGCGCCGGTGGTTGTTTTGCTCGGCGGTGCATGACAGCACGAAAACATTTTGGTGGGGGTGGGGCTGAAGCCCCATCAGCCCCCCCCCCCCCCTCCCCCCTGGCTACGCGCCTGATAGAGGCATCTCTCATGCTCCTGTAAGGCCTCGAGACGGGTGCGGGTGAGCTGCCACGCGAGGTCGGCGCGTGCGATTGACTCGCGGGCATATTCAGGGGCTGCGGGAGAGGGCAGCAAGGTGTCCAAAGGCAACGCGTGTTCTTGGCCGTATAGGACATAGAACGGGAAATAGCCGGCGGTGTCGTGACGCGATAAATTAAACGCGAATGTCACATATGGTAAATGAAGATTCCAGCCGTGGTGGTTAGCCGCCACGTACTTCGAAAGCATGTCGGTGATGGTCCGGTTGAGGCGCTCCGTGACACCGTTGGTCTGTGGATGGTAGGACGTGCTGAATTTGTCCTCGACGACTGCCGAGAGAAAGCTACGGCCACGGTCAGTTAGTAATTGGCGTGGAGCACCGTGCACTAAAATGATGTCGTAGAGTAGAAAGTCAGCTACATCAGTTGCTGACTACATCAGCTAGGACATTTAAATTTTTTCAGCTGATACCGTCCGGTGGCTCTTCGTACGGGAAGTACTGCTTACTTGGGGCTACAAAGTTGGATGAATGCACAAAAAGCCTGGACCGAGTATTTATACAGAGCAAAATAAACATTTCCTGATTTGACAAGGCGTATTGCGTCTACTTTGTGAAATTGCACGTGGCACGGATTGAATGGGGCTTGTTAAGATCGTTCGCAATAATCTTTGCCAAATAATAAAACGATTACGCCCCAACACCACACGCGGTTGAGCAATAAAAAAGTAAAAAGAAAGCCGGTGGGCGCAGCCGCCATAACGCGCGCCAGCTAGCGTTCAAAACGCGTGCGTACAAAAACAAGACCGGAAGTGTGGTTCAGGTGTTGATAACGACCGATTGGCGCGCTGCAGTCAATTCGGCCGCTGGGTTGTATGGGAGTGTCCGCACTTGTTAATTCTGTTCGGGCTTGGATCACGGCTTTTCGGGGGCATCCGGTGCATGAACACAAATGCACCTCCACCAGATGTCACGTAGTAGTGACGATGAAGAAAACAGTCGTAAAACTGTGTATGACGGAACTAATTCTTTATTGGGCGAACCTCTGCCCACAAAAGCAAGCTCGAAGCACAGCGATAGCGGCGAACACTGTCGGCGATCGTCGAAATCTGATCAGCGGCGAAACGCATTGGCTTTTATCCATGAGTCATCGAAGGTTCCAGAGATATCCCTGGTGCCCTCGTGTCTTCCAGAAACTACTAGATAATTCGCGTCGCTCATACAATCAGATTACATAAGCGTCGGTGTCACAAAAGAGCGCGTAATCCAAGCGCGCGCCGCGTGTCACGCAAGCCAGCGAAAGAACACGCCGGCCCCGCGGCAAGTTCAACAGAGGGGGAGAGCGCATACGCCTCAAACAACAACGCTAACAACGACGCCGAAACGTCTAGAAGAGCCTCAACGACCCGTCGTTAACCGGAGAGAGAGAGAGGACACGCGCGCGCCGAGACACCTTCGCACCCGGCGAGTCGAAAGAGCTAACTACAGCGTGAGCGTGCGCCACCAGCATGAGTCATCATCCCCCCCCCCCCCCCCCCATTCACAACTCTCCGACGGCGGCGGCCGAAGGTACGAGAAAAGGCGAGCAGCTTCCCAAGCTTTGGCCATGCTACGAGATCACGACTCCGATAGGAAAGTTCGAGAACGCCTGTGGAAGCTATATCACCGCCGTGCGAGAATCAGAGTGTGGAGTTCGGGAGTTCGAGAGTTCAGTCCGCACCGGTGAAGTGATGTAACGTGAAGACCAGGCGTCTGCGGAAGAAGGGGATTCCCCGGCAAGCTAGTCGACGAGTTCATCGAGCGTCTGCGTTTCCAGAAGAAGTTCCTTCTTCGAGGTTTGCCCCGAGCCACGCCGAGATCGTCTGACAAGACCAGCACGGTGAATACGATTGGACACTTAGTGTTCGTTTTCATTTTGTACTTTACGTGTTGGACTCTTAGTGCTTGTCGTGAATTATTTTCTTGTGTTTGTTAATACCCATTTGATTTGTATTGTGTTGTGTCTAGCCTAAGTGTGCAAGTGTGTGTGTAACTGCCTTGTGTGAAGAATATATTTTGTTGTGTTTTGACAACTCTGGGCTCTGACTCGGTCTTTGGACAGCAACCGGCGTTCGCTGGCGCACCAGAGGGCCCTTTCTTAATTGTCCTTGCTTTCGTGGGATTATTTTCGGAAGCTGATAATTCGGCTTTGGAATTTGGTCCGGCGTCTGCGCCTCGTTCACCGGGATCTGTGACAGTCGGTGACAACAGACAACGGATAGAAGCATCGATAACGTTCGAGAAACTGCAGATACATGCAGGCGCGTCCTGCGCCGAGCGATAACGTTTAACATTTGTTAGTCGGTGAAAATCGGTCACCGGTGAAAGATAAACAAGTACTATCGCGATGGAAAGAAACGCGAACAGCGGAGCGCGTGGCCGAAGCATAACTGAAGGTATAGTGCGCGCCGTCCAGTCATCACCATTGACAGGCGCGCATGTCCGGTTTGATTGCGCTTTGCGATTATACACCCCCTATACGGCGATATCTTTGTTTCTATTCTACTTCTCTTTTATTTGAAAACGAGAGAATGTGAAGGCGCAGTAATGGTGACAGCGCAAACTGTACTAAGAGAAACAAAAATATCGCAGTACAGGGGGTGCACAGCGCAATTAGACCGGACATGCGCGCCTGTCAATGGTGATGAATGAACGGCGCGCACTATACCTTCAGTTATGCTTCGGCCATGCGCTCTGGAGTTCGCGTTTCTTTGAATGGCGATAGTACTAGTGTCAATACTATGCCAATTGGTACCTACGAAGTTAACGAAACGACCATGAGAGCACCAAGACGTAGGCAGCTGTTTCATGACCTACATGACGCACATGTCACGATATTCATGTCATGACCTTTCATGTATGTTCGTCATACATTCTTGTCATAGTCATACTATGTCAATTTTGGTACATACCAAGTTAACGAAATAACCATAAGAGCACTAAGACGTAGATAGATAGATAGATAGATAGATAGATAGATAGATAGATAGATAGATAGATAGATAGATAGATAGATAGATAGATAGATAGATAGATAGATAGATAGATAGATAGATAGATAGATAGATAGATAGATAGATAGATAGATAGATAGATAGATAGATAGATAGATAGATAGATACTGTCAAGGTGGTAACTGTTCGCCAAAAATGCCTCGAATTTAAAGGAACGTTGGCAAGCATAACAGTCGGATCCCACCTGTGACTGGTGCTGACACGTTCGTACAAGTGAAGCCAGTCGTCAACATCAGCATTGCCGACACCGGTGAAAACACGAGGATCCCGAGGGGGGGGGGGGGGGGTGACAGAGATCGGAGCTGCAGGCTTAGATGCTTGCGTAGATGAAGTGCCGCCAGCAGGAGCCGAAGTTGCATTGGCGCCGTCGGCGCGCCGTTACGACCGCTGCGAAGCTCCATGGCGGGTGCGGGGAACCCCTCACCTCCACCAAATAATGTTACGTATAGCTGATGCCCAAGGCTATTTACAATTTATTTACGCGGAAGCCAACGGAGGCCAAGATGGCGACGCTATGTCAAGCGGAACACGTCGTCTTCCTCCTCTTCAGTGCAGCCACACTGTGGCGGCGGTTCCGTATCAATATGAACAAAGAACGCAGATTTACACCGATGGATCTGTCTCAGCCACCAGCTCCACCGGCGCTTTTATCATCCCGGCCTGACATGTCACAAGGAAGTTCGAAGTGTCCCACATAACGGCCTCTACGGCAACACAACTTGCCACCTTACGTGTTGCTGTTAATTACATCGTAGAAACACCACCTCGAAAGTGGGTCATTTTTGTGACTCCAAGGCAGCACATCAGAGTCTTCAGTCAGCATTACGACGCAAGACCCATGAACAACTGGTGTTTGAGACCAGAGAGGTTCTCCATCAAGCCCTCATGAACGTACATGACATCATCTTTCAATGGCTGCCGGCACACTGTGGCATTTTCGGTAATGACCTTGCTGATGATGCCGCCCAATCAGCCCATAAAGGAATGCAGACAGTTCCCATACCCTTGCCAAGGGCAGACGCTGCAAAGGGTCTTCGCTACTTGCTCAAACCAAGACTCAAACTTCGTGGAACACCCCTATTGTCTCAAACTGTCGTGTCCACCGGTTGGATCCTACACTGAAGCTGCAGATTTCATCGAACTCCCCCGCCGTGATGCAACATTACTTTGCCGCCTCTGGTTATGGGTGGCTTTTACGAACGCCTCCTCATTCCTTATGGGCGTGTCCGACACACCATTATGTGACTCGTGCAACTGTGAGGAGACGATCGAGCACGTGTTGTGTTTTGTAATCTATATGACGCAACGTTCTCCGGAGCTCCGGAGTGTACTAAACCATTTAGACAGCATACCGTTTTCAGAGACAAACATTCTTGGACCATTACCTCACGCGTCGCAGGCTTACAAAGCGACGCGGGCAATACTACAGTCCATGAAATCGAATGGTCTCCGTGACCGATTGTAAAGTGTTGGACAACCACACGTGTTCATACCGAGAGTACTTTCTTCCCTCTCTCTCTTTTCTTTCTTTTTATCGCTTTAAACCCCTTCTCCCATGTAGGGTAGCAAACCGGACATGCATCTGGGTGACCTCCCTGCCTTTCCTTTCTTCGTTTCCCTCCTCCTGTAACATTGTGTAGCTTACAGATTAATTACTATCAGAAACACGGTCGAATTCCTTACTAAGAAGAGAGAAATAAACGTTTATTTGTGAGCTAGCGAGAGAGGGATCTCCCTTCACCCTCAGGGGGGCAGCTTCCTCATTCCAGGAATCCATGGGCTCTCACTGCCAACCTGGCCCGGTCCACCAGCTTTCGCTGGTCATCCAGGCCTGGACAAGAAATCATGGTCTCCCGCAATTCCTCCTTGTCCTTTTCTGTCTTCTCATACTGACATTTTAAAATATAGCATTCATCTGTGCTCTCTTGTCGAGCGCCAAAGCATACTCGTGAACCGTTGTGACTAACTGAGTAACAGTCCACCAGACCCTTTCTAAATCTGTGTTGTAAAGGTGAAACGTTTTCTCTTCAAGAAACGAAACAATGTAGTCTGAAATGACGTACCTTAAAAGCGTACAAGTGGAGGTAGTAAGCGAGATGGGTCAATTGTTTGAAACGTCTAAGCGACCGCTTTTCTTGAAAACAGGTGGAACCCTCGCAACAGGTGAGGTCCATGATGCTTCCGACGGGTTCTTCTTGAACATGTGAACTCTGGCGTTTTCTTCATAAAAATGTCACAGTTTCGCCCTAAGGGCGAAGCAATGAATGCGATAGCAACACAGCAATGTCATACGAAGTAAGATGAGCGGCTTTGGTAGCAATATGAATTGTAGTATAAACATGAGCTGATTAAGTAAGCAGGTGTGCTGCGGCGTAAGTAGACCGACATGAAGAGAGACTCGATGACCACAAGAAGGCACGTGTGAAACGGTGGTGTTGATGAGAAGCGCTTCCCGTGGGCAGCGCGTGCGAAGGGACACACCTGTAGCGCTGCACTGCTGACCCGGGCAGCATTGCATGTGTAGCGTGCGTTGGAAAATGTGGCCCGACTATTACTAACTGATTGAACAAGCGTGGTGTGAGCGCGCACAAACAAACATGAATAGATCACGCTGAATGACGGCAGACAACGACTGTCAAAACGCTGGCAGCAAGCGCATACGCCGCAGAAGCGGGCGAAGGTACGTGCGGTCTATCGCTTCAACGGAAACTGAGCGGCGAATGCACGGCGCATAAAGGTCAGAGCCGTGTGGAGATAAGCGACGGTGCGAGCGAGCGACGAGCGCGGTTGTTAGCAGAGCCCCCCCTCCGCTCCCTCCGGCGCTGGCTTCCCGCTTCGTTGCTTGCGCGTGGGAGATTGAGTGCGTTCGCTCTACGTGATAGCGCGCGTCCCCGCACGCTTCCGCTCGGGCATACGGCGCGCGGCGAAGATTTTATCTATAGGGAACCTCACGGCGACGGCGACGGCAGAAATCCGGTTGAAGTGTCCATATAATTGCTATCGCAATAATATCAAGCAGAGCGGCTGTCGTCTGGGCCAAATTGAGCGGGAACCTTGGCAGATGGCTCAACCTCCCTAGGATCTGATGGACTCCGGCGACGTCTGTGGACGACGGGAGACACTTGACGGCCTCGAAGTTTTCAGGGTCGGGACATATGCCTTGACACCGACACCCAGGGTAATCCACCTCATTCACGCTGAAAGTGCATTTGGAGTGGTTGAGGGTGATTATTGATGAGGGAAGCTGCTAGAGCGTAGTGTCAAGATTTCTGTCGTGCTCCGCTTGGTCGTGGTCAAATACGAGAACGTCGTGTCGTTCATGAGGTTGATAACTCCTGTGAGTCCGCATAAGATTTTGGACAAGCGTTTATGCAATTATTCCGGTGCTGACGCTTCGGACTGACAAAAGCGTCCGATTAGCGTTAGGATGAGGTCAGCTCTTGACATGCCGGGCAGAGAGGGATTTGGCGGAAGCCCGAATGTGCGTCTAGTCCGTAATAAAAGGTTGCCTCACCTAACGAAGCAAACGTCTGTCCAGTCCTAGTCCATTGAAGAGTTCAAGATATCGTTCCGCTACGCGGTCTGTGGCACACAGAAACTTCACAAGTTCCAAGCTTTCTATTTCAAGTAATCCGCAGAGCATTTTATCTGATGCACAACGTAGACAACTTGGTACGGTGTGTGCGACTTCCACGTGATTGTCGCGTCAAATTTTCCGACGGCCTATAGTGCCTTGCCGATCGGTCTTGATAAGGTTTCTTTTGCGGGTCGGCGATGTTCAGGAATTCCGGCAAAGGTTGCCGGGATGACAGAGATTTGATCACTAGTGTTTGCAATCTGTGGAAAGCCATTTACGTTGACTTCGACAAGCCTTGTGCCGCGCTGAGCGTCGGCTGGGTGGTTCACGGCACCAAGTAACGGTGCTGCGGTTCCTTGCTCGAGTGTAGAGATGCCGTTTGACAGAAATTTTCTGCACACGCGAGCGCAGTGCCCCCTTGTGCACGTCGAGCACTTCTCGGTCATTGCTGGCATTGCTGGGAACGAAGCGAGAGCGTGAGGCGCTCCACCGCAGTAGCGGCATGATCGAATGCTCGATTTCCTAGCGTTGTTCCGCGGGAGGTTCTTGCCTTTGTCGCTATGATTGCGAGAGACGACGCGAAGCCCGGTGTTCTCTGGCTTGAAAGATGGTGGTATCTCGGAGCCCCGAAGGAGGTGCTTGTGCACGGACTCCTTTTGGTGTGCGTGCGGTGGCGAGGACGCAGCGCTTCAGATAGCTTTGTCGCGGACCACGAAGCGGTGGCGGATGAGATGATCCCGCAAGTCACCGCAGTCGCATCTGTCCGTCATGGTGTGCAGGGTGGTGATGTACTGGTCGACAGTCACATATGGCTTTTGTTCACGCCGATTGAAGCACATCTATTCGTAGACGACGTTCTTCAATTGGCCGAAGTGCGAATCTCTTTCTAGACGAGGTTCAAGTTCTTTGCGTTTTCCGTGCATAGCGAAAACGTGTTAAAAATCTGTTTAGCTTGGGGACCCATCACGTAGAGCAGTGTTCGTAGCGGCATCTCTTGCTGGGTGAGCCCCGATGCGTGGTAGCAGACGTCGAACTCGAGGATCCACGCAGGCCACTCGGAGGCCCAATCAAACCTGAATGGTTCAGGAGGATTTAAAGATAAGCCCGCTGCGCATATTGCTGCCGCAGCTGAGTCTGTAATCGCGTTGTCTGGACACCGTTGAGGACTACGAGACCAGAAGCTCGTTAGAGACGGCAGAAGTATCCTGCGTCTGACACCGTGTCGTGAGGAAATGACTCGACTTTCTGCGAACTAAAAGCGCTTATTATCCAGGCGCCTGGACGCCCTCGTCTTTCACCGTCAAATCTGATCCGTGCCCGGGAAGGTGGTATACGCAGTCTACATTACGCGGCGCGTGACTCTACGTGAGGCGCCATGCCACACAGTAGCTGTCTTTGTAGGAAACTCATGCACTGATCCCGTAACGCCAAGGGCGACGGAAACCTCTGTCCGGGAAGCTTGGAGCCGCAAAAAGCAAAAAAATTATGCCAAACAAATGTTGCTTTCTTTTGAAATAAGTGTGTTATTTCAGTAACTTAAAAATATCAAAAGTGAGAAACAGCCAAATGTGTTTTATCTCACTCGGACGCTGTTTATACTATAATGACCACGGCGAGGAACGCACTGGTCTTTCAAACCAAAACTAGGCCTAGGTTTCTTGCAACTTGGGAAATTGTTATTCTCTTTTACAATATTTTAAAGATGAACACCGTTTCATAGCTTAGCTCTTTTTTTCACATGCACTTTTTGTCTAAATGGGTTGATCCGAAGCATTTAATGCGTTTATGATGAAAGGGACAATATATTGGACGATCTGGCGCAGTTCAATAGTTGATGAAGGAGGAATTACCGCTTTAAATCGACCCACAAACTCGCATAATACTTCAAGAAGCAATGCCTTACTCTTCAGCTTTCGTGCCCCGTCACGCTTTATTACGGGTAATTATACAAAGTGTAACTTTATTATGAGGGTATTGCCTTTTCTTTAGCACGCACAGAAATTATGCAATGCAAGGAAAAATGATAGAACAAGAGCTGGCAACTATAGAGTCCTACTTTATTTTAGAAATATATCTTAGCAAAATAAATCGTTAGGCGAGTTCAAACGTGTTAATGAATGCGAAAACAGGAGGACGAAGTATACGAAAAGCAAGGCAGACAACACGATGAGCACTCGCATTCACGAGTTCATAAAGAAGGAGTTTCGTGCATTTTATTCGGTTTTTTCGATGCGTGTTGTGATTTCAGGGAAAGTACACTTGCGTTGCCTCCTTTGCACCAAAGAGTTCACCTGCCTGTCTTGCACGTGTGCGCTTTTGTATGCGTCTCCTCCACGCGTCCTCAAATGGCGTCGACTCGTTATACCCTGCCAAGAGACACACAGGTATATCATGAGTAAAAGCGTGGTTTCGTTTAGCAAGGCTTGCTTCTCAATTTGAAATGATCACAGCATAATAGAGTTTCACAACAAGTGAAGGAACGTAAGACGGAGGAGTAATTCTGCATTTCAGGAGGCGTCAACTTTAAGACAATCGCTTTGATGAAATCTATTAATTTGCTATGAATGGCGCTGCACTTGTTTACTTCGTTACTGTTATGCGAGTGCACAATCACTACAACGCTTACCTTTCACTAGCGTAGGACTGTACGACACGCCAGTCATCGTAGAATAAAACCTGTCACCACTTTTCCACAATCATTTTTCACTTAACCAATGCGGTACTCGGCAGCATGGACAATACTTGCCGTTAGCCGTAACAAATATCTTAAAGCGCAGTTATCGGTGCCTTTATTTTACGCCATCTTTCAGAAGGTCGCTGAAACGTAAGCATGCCGATATCAAGTGTTGACCCTCTCCTTCCTCCTTTTTTCGCGTATCTTGTTCCAGATACACGAGGACTTGTGCAATGGGCTGCCGACCATCGATGCAGCTTACCGATAGAGTAATTTCGGCGAATACAATAAACGCACGCTGTAGGGTTCACCGCAAAGCTTGGCCGCGCCTGCCTCACATGCTCCGTCTCAGCAGTGGCGACACCACAGACGCCCTAGGCGGGCAGCTCCAGATGGTTTGCGTCTCGCATCAGACGACCGCGCCCGACGTCGCTTGGAGTGGCCGACGCCCTCACCCTCGGCGTTATCGCCGGACGCTATTTTATGATCGGGTGGCGAGGAGGCCGCGCAGTGCTTTACACGTCGGTGGCGCGCTCCCAGTGCCGCACGGCCCGAGGCGACTGCGATGGTGCCCTTGTACGACGAGCTGCAGCAGTCGTCGCTCAGGGTGAGTGCTGGACCTTCTTTCCGGTCGTTCCGCTCTCTTTCGCGCGCTTATCGCCTTGTGTGTCACTTCCGCCCTCTCCGACCGAGTATCGGGTGCCGCTCGGCGCGTGCTGATTTGGAGCACGCAACGGCGAACGCGTTAACGCGAGCAGCAGTTGGCGAAGCTGCGCCGTGTGCTCGCGTTCACTGAGAGTCGCTCACCTGGCTGCTTTCGCGCCATATTTTGTCGCTGCACGTGACCAGTACTGCTGATGAGGATGTGAATAACGCGAACGTTTGGGCAAGTTGTTTGTCACGAGTCATCTTCTAGAAGCGCCGAAGACGGGACAAGGATTTCTATGTTGGTCGATGACAAGCTGCTCGTTGGGTGTGTCAATCCCAACAGAGGCACCGACACGAATTCATGCGAGAAGTTCCGCGCAATAATGACGTTGTTTCATCGAAACACTGTATCGCGAAAAGCCTCAACTGTTTCAAAACTGCGAGCAACGCTTTGTTCTGGTTCCTGACTGATATTGGCACTCGAGTTTTTCGCCTCCTCTCACACCTAATTTCTGCGTCACTGAGGACTAGCTGACGCTTTCCTCTTTAAAGTGCTGGCAACGCTTTCGCTATGTGTGAATACAATAACCAAAAAGACAGGGTCATGATTTCACAGTAGTTTTTCCTACCTCTCCCAAAGGACTAATTTTGTGCCTGAAAATTATCGTTACTATACAACATGGAGCGCATGGGCATGTTCCATCGACGTCAACGAATCACAATACTCTCTGTCCCGTCATGCCTTCTTCAGCTATGTTCGAGATAAAATTGACGCGCTTGAACAATTATCTTTTAAGAACACGGGGGGTTTATGTGTTGAGGTGTTCTTGGCATTTTATTTAACCTGAAATCTGCCTTAGCTGCGTGGCATGATTACATTTTCACCCAAAAGCATAAATTTCTTGCATTGCCACTGCTTTAAGTGATTTTTTATTGGATTACCTGAATTGACGCGACAAAAAATCGCCGCTATATTATTGTACGTCGACGATTTGCTGTTTATTTATTTTTATTTATTTATTTCACATACCCTCAAGCGCCAAGGCATTATAGAGGGGAGTGGGGTACATGCGAATAACAATAACAATGATTAATACGGATTTATATAATGCAAGCGACATGTGCAGTCGACAGAATCATTAAGAAATCAAATAACAAGAATACTATGATGTTCAAATTATATAAATCTAACGACATATGAACTGAGCAAAAGAAAAAAATACGGCGCGACAGCGCTTGCGCATGTGGCCACGTGCATGGTCACAGTTGAAAAAAAGCAAACAAGATTCTGCTGAAAAGTGCGCGGTCGTCGATAGACACGATAGCATCGGGAAGGTGGTTCCAGTGGTTCGTTGTATGGGGAATAAATGAATATAAAAACCTGTTTGTGTGACAAAAAGTGCCTCTTCCTTTATGACGGTGATCAACTCGAGATGACAGATAAGTAGGTGCTAAAATGAGCTCACTGCTAAGAATATGATGATGAAATACTTTATGAAAAAGGCATTAGCGAAAAGCCTTTCTGTGCAGGGATAAAGATGGTAGACACAAGTTGCTTTTCATAAGAGTTATGCTAGAAGTACGATCGTAGTTTGAGTGAATGAAACGAGTGGAATTATTCTGAACCATTTCAAGAGAATTAACAAGAGTAGCATTGTAAGGGTCCCAAATGGCAGCAGCGTATTCCAGCTTAGATCGAACTAGTGTTTTATACAATAGTAGTTTCATTGATGAAAATGATTTACTAAAGTTTCGCCGCAAGTAGCCTAACATACGATTTGCGTTATTGATTATGGAGTCGATGTGACATTTCCAGCATAAGTCAGATGATATAGTTACACCTAAATAATGGTAGGATGAAACATACTCTAGCCGGACGTGGTTAAGAATATATGCAGGCACACACACGTCGCGTCTTGTAACAGTCATCAGCTTGCACTTCTTGAGGTTTGGTTCCGTGTGCCAGTTTTTACACCAAGCGGCGATGTTATTTAGGTCAGTCTGTAGAATTTCCTGGTCCTTTATCATCACGAATTTCACGATACAGTACACAGTCATCGGCGTATAAGTGAACTGAAGATGACACACAATCGGGCAAGTCGTTAATGTATATTAGGAAAAGTAATGGACCTAAAACAGAGCCCTGCGGAACTCCTGATGCTACGTTAATTAAGGATGAATCATGACCGTTGACAGAAACATACTGTCGGCGATTGATTAGGAAGTATTCAAGCTAGGTAAGTACATTATGGTCAAGGTTTAAAGAGGAAAGTTTCTGCATAAGCAGCACGTGAGTAACCTTATCAAAAGCCTTCGAGAAGTCTAGAAAGGCGCAATCGATTCGGGAATTCTTGTCTAGTATTGAGTGCAAGCGGTGAGTGAAAAGAATTAATTGTGTTTCACAAGAAAACGAACGCCTGAAGCCGTGTTGTGATGACGTAAATAAAGAATTTGATTCCAAAAAGTTAAAGATATGACTGTACAATACGTGCTCCATCAGTTTGCAAGGGATAATTATTAGCGAAATGGGCCGATAATTTAATGGGGAATGTTTGCTGCCTGATTTATGAACAGGCACCACCTTCCCAATCTTCCAATCAAAAGGAAGGATACCATGATGAAGGGACTGCTGGAAGAGTTTAACCAAGAACAAAGATGAATGTTTAGTTTGTTTTAGAAATTTAGAGTTGATACTGTCAGTTCCACAAGACGAAGAAATCTTGAGCGAGTCGATTAGGTGTTCTATTCCAGAGTGCTCGAACATGATAGGGGACATCAAAGGATAATCATGATGCGACACATATTTAACACAACCAACTCGACATGAAGAAAAATTGTGCGAAAAAACACAGTTAAACACTGAGGCGCACTCTTCGGGTGGTATCGGTTTATTTTCAGAATTATTAAGAGAAATAACACTAGTTTCCCTCACATTTACGCTTCTCCAAAATGCTTTAGGATTACCCAATAAGATGGCTGGGAGTGTGTTAGTAGAGTATTAATCTTTGGCGTGACAGAGGGCTGTGCGGTACTCGGCTTCAACATTGCTGTATGCTTCCCAGTGATTTTCTGTTCTTCGTAACTTTGCTGAACGAAACAAGCACCTTTTTTTTATTGGACAGACGCTTTAGCTCTTTGTTAAACCAAGGTGAGGCTTTATTGCACTGAATTCGTCTCAGTGGAACGTATGCAGTGATAAGCTGTGCGACTGTATTTCGAAATAGAACCCAGTTTTCTTCGACATTCCGTGTATCAAAATCAATGACGTAAGCATCAAAATATGTGCACAGTTACTGATTAATAATATCAAAATTTGCTTTTTCGTAGTCGAGGATAAATTTCTTTTCTTTTTTTCTGTCGGGAAAAAAACATGTTAATGTCGTAGTGGAGCAGCGAATGGTCCCTAAAATCAGGCAAGTGCGTGAGTGTTGAGATGAGATGTAGGTTTGTAGACAGATTAAGGTCTAATGTACTAGATGTACCTGCGGTAATTCTGGTAGGCTTCGTTACCGTCTGCGTGAAATTAAAGCATGACACATGTCTAAGAAATCCTGACAGTGCGACGAGAATGGGTTAAGTAGTAGAAGTCCATCCGACCACGCGATGTTCGGATAATTAAAGTCCCCTAAAAGGATGATTGGTGAGGAAGGATACCAGCTAACAATAACATTTACGACATCATGTAGGTCATCAACGAAACTTGACGCGGCATCTGGGGGGGGGGGGGGGGGAGCGATAGCAGGCTCCTAATACGATTCGAGTATTTTTTTTTTTTTTTAGCGTAAGACACGCCCACGCTATTTCTAGATTTCATTCAGTGTGCACACCAAACGACGGGATGCCTTGCGCTACTGCTATCAGAACACCGCCACCCTGCCGATCTTCCCTGTCACAGCGATATACATCATAGGACTTGTTTGACTGGAAAAGTTCGGTACTGCGCACTCGCGGGTTCAGCCATGTTTCCGTTAGCACGATTAAATCTGCATCACACGAGGATATAGTAATGTCAAGTTCGTCACGATGTTTAATGATGCTCCTAGCATTAGTAAATAAAATCAGAACCGATAAACATGAAGAGGACAAGCCACCACTTCCCCTCGTTAATTGTTATTTCGGTGTACGCAAGGGGTGGCGTTTTTGCGAATTGCCATGGTGTGAGCGAGCGCGTGTGTTAGAGGCAGGTCCATTGGTATCACTATTTGCATTATCACTGCTGTCGTTTAAAACAGGATTGCTACTTCGTTCACGCTCGCTACTGCTACTGCGATCATACGTATAGCACGTGTCATTTACAAACAGTTTATCATATCGAAGGTGGTAAGCAGGCGACTCAGGTAATGCTTTAGAAAAATTAATCAAACATTTGCGAGCCTGACGAGTAGCAAACGAGAAATCTTCGGTGACAGAAACGTTACACGGCCTGAGTTTCGAGGGCTGAAAGAGAATGTTCTGTCGAGTTTTAAAGTTGTAAAACTTGACAATGAGCTGTCTGCACTTATTTTCCTGGTAGGGTCCACCTAAGCGGTGTGCTCGTTCATTTGCGTCTGAGGTTAAATTGCTATCAATGTGTTGTGTTAAGAGGCCGATAATCTTTTCTTCACTTTTGCTCCATGATTCATTATTATCAGCTACACCAAAGAAAACAAGGTTGTTGCGGCGAGACATATATCCTCAAGCTCATTTAGGCGAAAGTTGATGTCGTTATTCTGTCGCGTTATATCGGAAAAAGATTTCTGCGCGACATGAACAGCATTTTCAATACGGTCAATGGTACCAGTTCTGGCCTCGACTTTTAGCAACCTTTCACCCATCAAGGCAAACTTATCTTCTAGCCATTTCTGTGCCTCCTTGACTTCGTTTACGGCGGTCAACAGATCCACCTGCCCCTGAGTTAGACTGCTCGTCTGGCGTTTCAAGTCTTTTAAAAGCTCTAAGATTTCTTTTTGCGAGTTGTCGTCAGGTTTCATTGTCACCACAGCAAAGCAATTGGCATATTACGAAAAAGCATTCATCACTCAAATCATACAACACTTGGGAGCACGGGAGTAGCAGAAGACATCGATTGCTAGAACGCTTAGCATAAAGGGAAGTGCACTTCCTACAGACTTCCACTTCATACAGACCTGTATGAAGTGGAAGGAACGAATGTCAGCCATGTTGGCTTTAGCGCCACTCCTGTGCCCACTGAAGCCGGACTGTAGTGCAGGGCCTTTTATAAGTTCGGTAGTAACTGCATGCTGTTCTTGTCGATGGGGCTGTCCCAGTTTGCCAGAGGAAAGTGCTTCCAGTGGCGTCGGTGATCGGCGAGGGGCGGACCACTTTAGGCACAAGCAGGTAGGCGGCGGGGGCACTCGCAGAACCGACACCATGGCCAAGGCCACGAACCAAGTCACGGCCTGTATGAAGTGGAAGGAATGAATGTCAGCCATGTTGGCTATAGCGCCACTCCTGTGCCTGTTTCTGAGAATGACGTTGAAATACGAAAAATATATTGTGGACGCTCTGCAGTGTTTGGAGGAGGGCCTTAGACCTATAATTGTCACTCATAATATTCATGCGAACGATTGCATTGCAGGTCACTAGACATTAATGTTTATTGCTTAGAGAGTTACGGGTGTTGGCAATATGAACCCCGAGCCAGAAAACTACTGTCGCCTCGGCGCGTACGAAGTTGCTTAAAGGCCGCTTTAGCTGACTGGGGCATTGCAAACAGACAAGAAACGGGGCATATAGATCACGTGGTTGTCACCGTGTCGGCACAGTATCAGCACGGAAACAACTGCAAGTTCAAAGCGAAGCCCGCGCGAGGAGGCGCGCCGCCAGAGAGTCATAAGTGCCTCTACGTTGTACGCACTGCCTGCAGCTCCACCATTACAGCACGTCAATCGAGTAAATCATTCAGATTTCTCGTGGGGCCTGGTGACGGGTTCCACGAGAAAGATCAAGCACTGACATCGAAGTCTTTCGAACATTTCTCGTTGAACATACTAAGTATGTCGAACCAACTTAGCTCATAAACTCGTGCTTTTTTGAACGTGTATGATTATACTTATTTTTTCTGTTGTGCCCTCTACTTGCCTAAACCAAGACTCAAACTTCGTGGAAAACCCCGATTGTTTGGAACTGGTGTCTCCAACGGCTTGATCCTACATTAAAGATGCAGATTCCATCACTTCTGCTACCGTGATGCAGCTTTACTGTGCCGCCTCTGTTTAGGGATGAATTGTACGAAATTCTACTCATTCTTGTTGGAATTCCAGAAACACCCATTTGTGACTCGTGCAACCGTGAAGAGACGATCGATCATGTGTTGTGCATCGAACGCGACGTTCTTCAGAGTGTGCTAAACCGATTTGACAACAGACTATTTTCAGAGACAAAGATTCTTGGACCATGGCACCACGCGTCGCAGGCTTTCAATGCGACGCGGGCATTGCTACGGTTCATGAACTCGCCTAGCCTGAGTGATCGATTGTAGGCGTGAAGTGATAGACAACCACACGTGTTCCCACGGAGAGTACTTTCTTCCCTCCCTCTTTTTTTAAGAGCGAAGCTGTTCTGCTAACCATAAAAAGTGGCGCCTGCTGTCGCAAACCTCGCCGAGCTATGACGTCACTGCGTTTCCTAGCACCCACCTCGTGGAGCGGCGTGTGCCTCGCCTCCTCTCCGTGCCGTGCACATGTTGCCTTGACATGGGGCGTTATGGAGAGGGAAGGAGAGCACGCGCGCGGCGCGCGCTATGCTCGGGAGAGGGAAAGAGGAAATGAGAGCGAGATAGAGAGAGAAAGAAATTGTAGCAGCACCAACGAGGCAACGCGCAGAGCTGCTACCGACGCCACCCGCGTTGCCTAGCCACGCATGTGCCGAAGCAGTGACGATGACGTCAGCTCGCGTTGCCTAGTAACCGCCGGCTCAGGTGCGCGCTTGCTTCGTCCGACACACACACAGCTCCTGCCTGCCTGCGTTTGTGGCATGCCAGGAAAACTGTCGCTCGTAAGCGCCGACGCGTCCAGCGCTAGTCACGTAAAATGTCGTGAAAGGGAAGGTACCTCCGAAAATGATCGCTCGAGAATACCTTCCCTACATGCGTAGTCAAGTTAAACCAAGACCTAGCAGCAACCAAGTTAATACCTAGCAGTAGCAGCCAGTAAGACTTGAGGTTGATACTTTCGCTCACATGTTCGCTCACGTTCGTCTGCTGTGATACCTCACAGCAGACGAACGACGCGAGCGTCGTCTGCTTCTGCCATTGCTACTGCGCTGCCTGCTTGCTTTGGCCAGCTTATCCCAGATTTATCTCACTCACATAATATATGTTTCTTCTTATTTGGCACTCAGAATTAGCTCGGCCTTTGCAGCAGCGCGAACCTTTGAAGGTTCGCCCTGCTGTATAGGCCGAGCGAAATCACAACGCCAATCACACCAACTTGCCGCAAATAAACAGCTTTATTTTAACAGCATCGATGTTTACAGTAAATAAAAGGCACGTGAATATTGTTTCAGAAGATATATTGGTTCATAACATGCATAATTGTTTATGTGACCCGCCGTGTTTTCTCAGTGGCTATGGTGTTGGGCTGCTGAGCACGCGAGGTCGCGGGATCGAATCCCGGCCGCGGCGGCCGCATTTCGATGGGGGCTAAATGCGAAAATACCCCTGTACTTAGATTTAGGTGCACGTCACAGAACCCCAGGTGGTCTAAATTTCCGGAGTCCCCCACCACGATGTGCCTCATAATCAGAACTGGTTTTGGCACGTAAAACCCCATAATTTAATTTAATTAATTGTTTATGTGCAAGAAGAGACTACGTACAGTCCCACCGAACATTTCTGGTGAACACAAGCTGTCCGCCGCTGAATAAAGAAATACATCCGACCTCATAGAGCCGTCGCAGGCTGGTATGTTGCTAAAGTTCCTCCACTTTTGTAGCTGAAGATGTCACACCACTTCGTTCACAATATTCAACAAACTGCAGCTCGATTTGAGCACAAACACGTAGCTTTCAGACAGGCGAATTCTGTCGCGACTGTTTGTCTTCTGGTCTAGACTTCCTACTCTGTTGCCGTTACCATGGTTACGCATTCGACAAGCTGTCACGATATAAAGCTTTTCATCGTTTAAGCGGAATTTGCTTCACACAAGTTCAAATTTAAAAAATAAATGTTTTGTGCACGTATTGGTTAGAAGCGCTACAAATAAAGTTGGCAATATAAAGGCTTAGCTGGCGGTTCGATTACCGCCGCCGGCGGTGCGCTGTCGTCGTTACGATGTTGGCGACACCCCAAGGCTTGGACGCGAAACACGCCACATGCCACAGGCTTGACGACGGCATGATGGAATGAAGACCATGGCGGCACGACCTCGAAGGCGCACTGGCATGACGACGACCGCGCGAATGAAGCTACAACAAAGACGACGCCGGCGATGGCATGACGACGATGCTCGAAAAGCGACGACAGAATCTCGACGATGGCACGATGACTATGTGATGACACAAATGCGAACAGGGAATGACGACGGCATCAGCGGCGTCACTCGGCCACCCGGTGCGCTGCTCGCGGTGAGTCCCTTTCCGTCTTTCGCTTGCCACTCACCCCTGTTTGTTAAGCAGATGTCGTACAGTGAGTGTGAAACAATTTAAAAGGACAACGCTTCTATTTTTGCCTCTAATTCGGTATTTATTTCGCTAAAAATAAAAAAATAAAATACGGTGGCACTTTCATATGTGAAATTTGTGCACATTCTAGAAATTATTCCCCTAGACACTGCAAACTCTGAGCACATTCAAATGATATTGTTACGCTAAAGCTACGGAAGAGGAGGAGAACGAAGTGTCTTGGTAGCGGCGTCGGCGCGGCCCCTTTTCATCTATTAAATAAACACACCCCATGGTAACAGTTTTGGTGGAGGTGCGTGCTAAAACAACGGCGTCCCCGAGCAACGACGACGAACCGCCCGCAGGAGCGCAATCCGTGGAGCTTCGCCGAAGTCGCCGAAGTCGCCGAATTGCCGGTCTGCCACCAGAGATGGCTTCCGACGGTGACAACCCGCCGCCTTCTTCCAGCTCCCGATGGCAGCCCTACATCGAACCACGAACCTTGGCCGGAAAAGCCGGGGAAGACGTGGACGGATGGCTCAGCTTTTACCAACGCGCAAGTAGGTTCAATGGCTGGAATGCCACCGCCCAGCTTAACAACGTTGCCTTCTTCCTCGAGGGAACCGCGTCAGTGTGGTTTGAAAACCACGAAGAAAGCATGACGACATGGGAACGGTTCGCAGATGAGATCAAGAAGTGCTTCGGAGATACGGCAGCTAAAAAGACGCGTGCAGAACAAACCCTAATGCAGCGAGCTCAAGTTGTCGGCGAAACATGCACGACGTACATCGAGGAAGTGCTGAAATTGTGCGAGGCCCTGGACCCTCAGATGACAGAAGAGGACAAAGTTGGTCATCTTCTAAAAGGGATTGCCGAGGACGTGTACTAGTTCCTCATCGGAAAAGACAGTATCGACTCCGTCAGTGACGTCATTCGGCACTGCCGCACGTTTGAAGCCTTGAGAGCTCGGCGTATCACACCGAAGTTCGGCCGCCTGGCGAACGTAACTAACCTCGCCAGTGTTGACGTGGTCCCAGATTCATCCGACCATGCGTCAGTTATTCGGCAAGTGGTGCGCGAGAAGCTTGACCGACGTGAGGCGGCTTCCCTCTCGATTCCGCGGGTTCGAGAGCCCTTTGCTCACTGCGACTTCGGTGAGACGTCCATCACCGCCGTCTCCACAGATGCCTACAACTTCGCTCCTCGTTCAAGAGCGTCAAATCCTACTATGAACGCGCATCCAAGTTATCAGTTCCACGGCGGTTACTCACCCAGAGCACCTGCAGTTCCTCATGAGTGGGATGGCCGTGCCAGTTATCCAGCGAATGACAATTTCAGTGCGTCCCGTGAGCGTCCCATCTGCTTCCAATGCGGTATTCGCGGACATGTCGCCAGATTTTGTCCACATCGCCGTCGCACGTCACCCCCGTCGTATGAGCGACCGCGCAGTTTTTATCGACGCAGCAATCGCCACGGTGACGGGACACGCTGGCCTTCTGACTCCGATGGCAGGACAAACCACCAGGCGAATTACCGCAGCGACTCACCAGCTTCTGTGCGGAGCTTGACGCCTCCGCCTTCACGCCAGCGCAGGTTTCCATCTCCGCGACGACGTCTGACGTCACCGCCGCCGGGAAACTAGGCCGCGCGACCAATGGAGATGAGGCCGCCAGTCATCATCAGCTACACGCCCCTATGCCTCCGCCCGTCACCATGTGTCATAACAAGATTCGTGTTTTAGTGGACAATGTTGCTACGTTGGCCTTAGTGGACACAGGAGCGAGTGTCTCCGTTATCAGCCTGGATTTCAAAACCCAAATAGGCCGTAAAGTGATGTTTCTCTGGGATAACGCTAATGCATTTCGTGCTGTGAGTGGAGAGTTGCTCCGTCCTATTGGAGTGTGCACCGCGAACGTTTATTTCTCTGATAACGTGTATCAAGCCGAATTTGCAGTTCTTGCTCAATCCACTCACAACGTAATTCTTGGCTTCGATTTCCTACAGCAGTGCGGTGCCACTGTTGACTGCGGTACTGGCGAGCTTTTCCTCTCTCCTCTTGCCGACCAACCTGCTCCCTGTTCATGCACTCTCGCCGTCATTGAAGATGCTGACTTACGGGCACGTTCCTTATCCAGAGTACGAGTTGCTGCTTGCGGTGTCGACGCCGATACATTTGATGCAATTGTTGAGCCTGTGCCTTCGATGGTTGTGAAGAAAAGTGTGCTCGTACCTCGATGCGTCCTCTCTGTGGCCTGCGGAACAACTACATTGTGGGTGTCAAATTTAGCCTCCCAGTCAGTTGTGCTACCCAGCGGTATGCGACTTGCCTCTTTTGAAGTGGATACCAGCCTCCACATAGGCGCTTTAACTGATGACACGTCACACGAATCCCGAGAGCACGGGGCTGGCCCCGTTGTTCCTGAAGACTCGTTGCCTTTTCTAAAAATGATAAACAAGTCACTGTCTTCAGAGAAGCGTTAAGCCCTGGTCAGCGTCATTAGCAAGCATGCGTCATTATTTGATTTCGAGCAGAACGCTAGCAAAGTACGCGTTCCAGCTACAAGGGCTCGCCACTGGATCGACACGGGTTCCGCGCATCCCAGAAGGCAGAAGCCTTACCGCGTGTCCGCGTCAGAGCGCAAGATCATCGCTGAACAGGTCGACGACATGCTAGCCAAGGGCATCATCCAAGAATCGTCTAGCCCATGGGCTGCGCCGGTCATCCTCGTGAAAAAGAAAGATGGATCCTGGAGGTTTTGTGTCGACTACCGGCGTCTCAATTCTGTGACGAAAAAGGATGTGTATCCGCTTCCCCGCATCGATGACGTTGTCGATTGCCTTCATTCCGCGTCCTACTTTTCATCTGTGGACCTCCGATCAGGCTACTGGCAGATACCCATGCATTCAGCTGGCAAAGAGAAAACCGCTTTTGTGACCCCAGACGGCTTTGTTTGAATTCAACGTTATGCCGTTTGGTTTGTGCAACGCACCTGCAACATTTGAAAGATTTATGGACACGGTACTGCGCGGCCTGAAATGGGAGATTTGTTTGTGTTATCTTGATGACGTCGTCATTTTTGGCCGCACTTTTGCAGAGCACAACGATCGACTGGGCATTGTTTTGACGTGCCTTGAACAAGCTGCACTTACACTCAATTCATTGTGAAGTGTTGGACAACCGCATGTGTTTATACTGCGAGTGCTTTCTTCCCTCTCTCTCCTTTCTTTTCATCCCTTTAAACCCCTTCCCCCGTGTAGGGTAGCAAACCGGACGTGCTTCTGGTTAACCTCCCTGCCTTTCCTTCTTTTTTCCTCCTCCTCCTCCTCCTCCTACACTCAATTCAAAGAAATGTCACTTTGGCCAACGAGGGGCGCTAGTACTTGGACACCTAGTGGACAAGCACGGGGTGCGACCAGACCCACAGAAGGTGGCTGCAGTTAGCGGCTTTAAACAACCGCAGTCACAGCGCGAACTGAGGAGCTTCTTGGGTCTTTGCTCGTACTTTCGACGTTTTGTGCCCAACTTTGCCGACACTGCCTACCCCCTGAATTCTTGCTGCGCAAGGATAACCATTTCATCTGGACAGCAGATTGCGATTCCTCGTTTCGTCAACTGAAGTTCCTGCTCTCTTCCGGACCCATCCTTCGTCATTTTGACCCCTCTGCCACAACAGAATTGCACACCGACGCGAGTGGAATCGGCCTCGGCGCCGTCCTCGTGCAGCGCTTTGGTGACGCCGAGCATGCCATTGCATACGCCAGCCGTTCGTTGAGCAAGGCCGAACAAAATTACACCGTGACTGAGCAAGAGTGTCTCGCTGTCGTCTTTGCAGTCCAGAAGTTCCGGCCATATCTCTACGGGCGCCGCTTCACGATCGTTACTGGCCACCATTCACTATGTTGGTTAGTTGGTCTCCGCGACCCGTCTGGCCGCCTTGCTCGATGGGCGCTACGTTTACAGAAATTTGACTTTGCAGTCCGTTATAAGAGTGGCCGACATCATGCGGACGCCGATTGACTTTCAAGGCTCCCTCTACAAACAAGTGAATGTGACGCCGACAATTTCGATGAATTTCTGGCCGCCATCGACGACATTCTTTTCCCCGACCTGGCCACCTTCCGGCAAGAGCAGCGTGACCACCGCAGCCTGGATGCCCTCTTCGCCTCAGCTGCTCAGCCAACAGGTCACAATGGCTTTGTCATCCATGATGGCCTGCTCTACAAGAAGAATTATGCGGCTGATGGTGCCCCCCTCCTCTTAGTGGTCCCTAAAAAAATGAGAACCCACGTGCTCCGTGCTATGCACGACGACTCGACCGCAGGGCTCCTGGGTTTCACCAGAACATGCCACCGCATTCAGGGCCGATTCTACTGGACCAGTATGCGACTAGATATAGAAAAGTATGTGGCCAGTTGTAACAAGTGCCAGCAATTCAAGCGCCCTAATACTGCTCCGGTCGGACTCCTTCACCCTGTAGCGCCACCATCATCTCCTTTCGAAATGGTTGGAGTGGACCTTCTCCGCCCATTCCCGCGCTCAACAAACGCCAACCGTTGGATTATAGTCTGCGTCGACCATCTGACGCGTTATGCTGAAACCGCAGCGATGCCAACGGCCACGGCTCTTGATGTTTCGAGCTTCCTCCTGTCCTCTGTTATAATCCGTCATGGACCACCTCGTGTTATTGTGAGCGATCGCGGTCGGCAGTTCGTGGCCGACGTAGTCGAAGAGCTGTTGCGTCTCTGTGCTTGCCAGTTTCGCCACGCGACCCCGTATCACCCACAGGTCTCGTAGAGCGCACTAACAGAACTTTCACCAACATGCTTTCGATGTACGTGGATTCCAGGCACAAAAATTGGGATGACATCTTGCCTTTTATGACATACGCCTACAACACCGCAAAGCATGAAACTACAGGCTATAGCCCTTTCTATCTTCTTTATGTTCGATCACCCCGCAGCTTCCTTGACACCATTCTACCTTTTACTCCTCATACGGACTCTTCTATTGCCCAGACTCTCTGCCGCGCTGAGGAAGCACGCCGCATAGCTCAGCCCCGTACGTTGGCGTCCCAAGACCACTCCAAGATCCGCTACGATTCATGACGTAAGAATGTGTCATACGACAAAGGGGACATTGTATGGATTTGGACACCACTTCGCAAGCGCGGCCTGTGCCAGAAGTTTCTGGCCCGTTACACCGGGCCTTTCGTCATCACCGATCGCCTAAGTGATGTAACCTACTCGATTGCTCGTCTCGTGTCCAATGGCTACCGGTCTAAGAAGACGCAGCTTGTTCACGTCGCTCGCATGAAACGCTGTCATCCGCGTGACTCCGAGTGGACGTGACAGTTACTCGCCCAGCGGGCTTCGTCTGAGAAGGGAGGAGTGCTACGCTAAAGCTACGGAAAGGACGGAAGAAGAGGAGAACGAAGTGCACTTGTCTTGGTAGCGGCTCGGTGTCGGCGCGGCCCCTTTTCATCAATTCATCTGTTAAATAAACACACCCCAATACCGTAACAATATCAAGTAAACACTGCACTGCATGATGCAAACAATGCTTATAGCAAAACGTTGGTGTTGTTCCTTATAACACACCAGGTCCACGGAATACTGGCATGTGCCGCACGTGCGTTCAACTTATGGTAACCAGACGATTTGTTACACTCTCCCCACTTCGCTGAATAATCTCAGATCTGCGTCCATTGATGTACCTAGATGTTCTGGCGGAGAACTGTATAATTTCTACTGCCCCAAGAATTGGTTTTGACTATATATCTAATCTTCTTTTTGTGTTAAAGACATGTATGCATCTATATATCTATATTTTTTTGTTTTTTCCAAATTGTTTGATGGGTGAAGCAAATTTGTTTAAACGTGATATGTGTGCTATATATGCTCGTACTCTCTCTTTCGTTTCACCTTGATCTCTAAGCCAACACGTTTGGGACGCACTCGCATCACGTTCCGCAATTTCTATGTTTTATTGCGATAGCAATTATATGGACACTCCAAAGCAGATTTCTGCCGTCGGCGTCGCCGTGAGGTTCCGTATGACGTCAATGGAGATGAAATCGTCGCCGCGCGCCGCCGAACGCTGTATGTGCGAGTGAAAGGGCGCGAGGGACGCGCGCTTTCACGGGGAGTGAACGCACGGCGGAGAACAAACGCGCGTTCTGTGCCGTGCTCCCTTAAGGGCTGCAGAAGTAGGCGTCTCTTTCCTCCTTTACAATCACCATATATGTAGAGCAAACGCGCCTTCTTCTGACGCACGAAAGGCCGCGGGGGGGGGGGGGGGGGGGGCAGGGAAGGGAGGCGACGTTTAGCTGCGGCACCAAGTGCCTATTTATATCAGAGGCTCCGGCAACAGTCACCAACGCCGCACGCATTTTGTGCGAACGCGGGCAAAACGCCGACGGCGTCGACAACAGTGCTGTGTGTTGCCGGTGCTGCTGCATGTCCAAGTTTGTACAGCGGATAAAACTACTATCCTTACTCCGTATAGCTCTCTACTAAGTTGCTATCGCAATTGATGCTTCGCCTTTCGGGTGAAACTGCGACAACTTTTTTTCGTGTGCTCCAGTTCTTTGAACCTCCTTTCCGGGAAGTCAAGCGGCAGTCAGGGAGGCCAGTATTTTGGCCCCTGTACCGTTCTTCACGGAAATACGACCAAGGGATTGCTACCTCCACAAGTGAGCTTGTGTAAGCCTACCGACGAGTAGCGAGCGGCGGCAGCCGCGACGCCGGCTGCGACTCCGCCACCACCGCGACGCCGACGCAGATTGCGTCTCTCCTGCGCGTTGTGTGAAAAGCGCTCAGTGGGGAGAGCCCCGACCAGCCATCACTCCAACACCGAAGAGCGCATGGATTTTGCGGACATCGGACCGCACCAGACGATGACCACCAAAACAGGGATAAGCCCAGCACCGTCCACCTTTAACAACAGTGAGAATACGACCGACAAATGCATTCAAGACGCCCAAGAGGGATTTACCACGGTTGTGTCCATCAGGGAAAGAAAAATGCAACGGAGAGAACGTGCGCAGCAGCACCAGAAGAACGACTCTCCGAAGAACGCAGACAAGCCGAAATTTAGCCCGAGACGCAACGGTAAGAAACTACCACCCTTACCAAAGGACGATTTCAAGGTGATTGTGAGACCACATCAAGGACTCCCGCTTCGAGCAATTACAACTCCCGTGATGGCCCGTGCTATTATAGATCCAAGGTAAGCAGTTTCTGCTACGTATTAAGCCTGGATCGAACATTGTAATTGTCTCAATCACAGAAAAGGAAGTCGCAAACACATTGCGCCAGATTACATCACTCAAGATAAATGGAAAACCCCATGCAGTGAAAGCGTATGTAGCTCTGGAGGACGGAGCAGTTAGGAGGGGGGGGGGGGGGGGGGGGTAATCCACGGACTCACCCCACATACGCCATCAGACGTCCTTAAATTGAAAATCAGAGTACGCACGCTAAATGCGGAAGTCGCTCACGCACGAATGCTGGGGGACACAAAGAGTGCCGTCATTGTATTTTTCGGAAATCTAGTACCAAGGTATGTGTACTACGAGGGAGGCGAAATGGCCTGCTATCCGTATCGAAATACAGTGCAAGTCTGCAAAACATGTCAAAGGGTGGGTCACAGAACGGATGTGTGCCCACAACCGGAACTGTGTGTGTGTGTAGGATTTGTGGAACGGAAGATCCTGCAGACGGACACGAATGTAACCCGAAGTGTGCCTCATGTGGTGAAGCCCACCTAACGGGGGACCGAAGCTGCAGAAAGCGTCTAAAACAGGTTTGCCGACCAGAACCGTCGTCAGGACGCCAAGCACGGATGCCATCAAAGGAACATAGACTCAAGAGTAAACACAGGTGGTTCGAGTCGGAGGAAGAAGAGCAAGGATATACCACGGAAGGATCCATTCCCTTCGACCAGAAAAATTTTCTGGAAGTACACCGTCAAGAAACCGGGCGGGGACCAGTGAAGTCCAAGCTGAAGAATGCAACACCTCAACACCCTCAGTTCAGGGAAACCATTGGCCAACCACAGATGGCGGCACCAAAGGTAAGCTGGACACAAGTTGCAGCTCCCACTGCACAACATCAGACCAATCACAAATCGGTAGCGGATCAGAAACTGATAGAAGAAAATAGATCACTAAATGCCAGTCTGGCAGAATTGAAGAAAGAGATGGCTGCCCTTAAGCAAACAATACACGACCTCGCAAGGAAAACAAAAGAAGCGTCTACAACACAGGTTATTAAAGCCACACCTACACCAGAAGAGCCCATGGGCAAGCAGCTGGAAACAATCGCACATCAAGTACAGATAATGTTCGCAGAATTGCACGCTCTTAAGAGACACGTAGACGACTCGCTAAGTTCCATCAAAGTAACCATACGAAAACGCACTAATGATAGCCCAAGATCTCCTAGCCGTCGCCCTAAAGTGATAGAGACGACGGATAGCGATAGTACCATTCATGGCTAACACGCACATAGAAACACTGAAAACCTTGAGGTATGGCAGTGGAATTGCCGTACGTTACGTAACAAACATGCTGCCCTTGCACAATATATACAGTCAGCACCAGTCCTACCCGACATTATATGCCTACAAGAAATCGGGCAAATCACACAAAAACTAAAGGGATACGAGACATATTCCAATCCTGATTATCCTAGGGTCGCCACCTTTGCGAGAAAAGACCTGGCCCTAAGCGTCACGTATATACACAGCACGACACACAGCATCAAATACTAACGGTGTGGCCTAGAGAACTGCACGGGCTCGGGCTTACCCGAAAGCCCGGGCCGGGCCGGGTAGAACAGTTTTTTCACGGGCTCGGGCCGGGCTCGGGCATGGTGTGTGCTTTTTGACCCGGGCCCGGGCCGGGCTCGGGTTTTTTGACGCGGGCCCGGGCCGGGGCTCGGGCTTTCTGGTGGTGTGCATGTAACGTGCCGCGAGTTATTCTCGGGCCTCTTAACTCTGGAAAACATTATTTTTCGGTCTCGGGCCGGGTTCGGGCCGGTTTCGAGTCGAGCTCGGACCGGGCTCCGGCCTAAGGTAAAGGGGTGGCGGGCCGGGCCGGGCGGGTAACGTAGATTATTTCCGGGCCCGGGCCGGGCCCGGGTCTCGCCATAAAAGTTTTGATCGGGCTCGGGTGGGCAGCCCAACGTAAAAACGGGCCCGGGCCGAGCCCGGGCTGAAAAAATCGGCCCGTGCAGTGCTCTAGTGTGGCCATGCAAAAGAAATAAAGCACCCGCCGCGGTGGCTCAGTCAGCTAAGGCGTTGCGCTGCTGAGCACGAGATCGCGGAATCGAATCCCGGCCGCGGCGGCCGCATTTCGATGGAGGAGAAATGCAAAAACGCCCGTGTGCTTGCGTTGTACTGAGCGTTAAAGAACCCCAGGTGGTCAAAATTAATTCGGAGCCCTCCACTACGGCGTGCCTCATAATCAGCACTAGTTTTGGCACGTAAAATCCCAGAAAGAAGAAGAAAAGAAATAAAGCAAAGACGGTAATCGTAAATATATACAGTGCTCCTCGAGAGCGAGCACCATGCTTCGATACCATAATAATTTGTGCAATATCAGAAATGACGCGAAAAGACAAGCTGCTAGTGGTTGGTGACTTCAATGCACCACACTCCGCCTGGGGTTACAACAAAGACTCAGTGAAGAGAAAATCACTAGTCGAGACAATAGATCGATACGGGTTAGAACTCATCACAATACCGGGGTGTTACACACGTTTAGGCAATAGTGTAGCGGCGGATACAACCCCAGATCTAGCTTTCTCGAGCCATCCAGGGGAGACCCGATGCACAAATTTGGAGGAAAATTTGGGCCGTGACCATAACATTATCTCTATAGGTCTCAATTCCCTAAAAATCCGTCGCTCCCTAGGGAGGGCTTGCATTACAAGCTGGACTGTATATCGAGATAAACAAGAGCAGCTCATATTCACAGAAGATATTGAAACCTGGGTGGAACAAATACGCGAAACACACGGAATAGCGACGAGGGAGATCGCTACAACATCGGATATAACAGCGGTAGACATACATTTATGGGAAGCACGCAGAAGCCTGACGAGATGATGGAAAAGACAAAGATTGAACAGAAGGCTTAAAATACGCATAGCACAACTAACACAGGAAGTTAATGCTTATGCACAAACACTAGAAAACAATAATTGGCACCAATTCTGTGAATTTCTACACGGGACCCTACACACTAAAAATATATAGGCCATGTTGAGAAGCGTGATAGATCCTGCAAATACAAAAACAGCGACGAACCGAGGTCTGCGATTACTTGAATGCGAATTTCGAGACGCTGACACACATCTCCTAGACACCCTAGAAGAAACTTTCAAGAAAAATACGGTGCCTGGACCGGACAAAATAACAAACGCCATGATTTGAAATCTTAGCCTCAATGCATTGACAGGGCTAGCAGATCTCTTTAACAAGCATGTATGGACTGAAGGAGGTCAAATTCCACAAGCGTTGAAGCATGCAGAGATAATTCTAATACCGAAGCCAGGGAAACTGAGGGACATAAAAAAAAACCTCCGACCCATATCCCTTACCTCATGTCTTGGTAAGCTTTTTGAAAAGGTTATACAGTTGAGGCTCACTAGGTACATAGAAAACAGCAACCTTTTCCCGGAAACTATGTTCGGCTTTAGGCAGCATATCTCGGTACAGGACGTGTTTCTGCTGCTGAAAGAAGTATTAAACCCAGAGAGGAGGAAATGCAGACAGATTCATAGTGGCATTAGATATCAGAAAAGCTTTCGATACCATCTCGCACGAGAGCATTTTAACGGAACTATCGAACATGCACTGCGGACAGCGGACTTATGAATACATAAAATCCTTCCTAGACAAACGCACAGCCACGACAGGGCTAGGATCCACCCACTCAGGCGTTCTACAGACCCCCAAATGAGTAACGCCGCAAGTTTCAATTCGTTCGCCACTTTCCTTTAATATAGGGATGAAATGACTAGCAGTGAAACTACAACGGATCCCAAACTTAGGACATGCGATTTACGCGGACGACGTAACTCTCTGGACCGCAAAGGGATCTTTAGGGGAACGTCAGGAAACCCCCCAGAATGCAATTATCATTGTAAAGGCTCATGTGGCAAAAGCTGGCATGAGTTGCGCCCCGGAGAAGTCCGAACTAATCCGAGTAAGAGCGCCTCATATATGAACGGACGATAGACTTCCGATAAAGCTTGCTCTTGGAGGTCAAACAATACAGGAGGTATCTAAAGCTCGTATACTCGGACTATGGATACAGGAAAATGGAGCAGTAGGGCACACGATCGCAAATCTCCGGAAAACCGTTAACAGTGTGTCTAGGATGATAAACAGAGTAGCAAGAAACAGAAAAGGCTTCAAGGAAGAAGAGACGATAAGGCTCGTGCAGGCATTTATCATAAACCGTGTAACCTTCGGCCTTCCTTTCCAAAAAGTATCCAACTCAGAGGAAACTAAAATAAACGCCCTGATACGCACATCTTATAAGGCGGCGCTTGGTCTACCGATCAGCACTAGCATTTCTGAGGCAATGGGTATTAGCAACACTTTTGAGGAACTCGTGGCTGCAACACTGATCGCGCAACGAGAAAGGCTCAGTGCCACGGAGCAAGACCTAACACTTCTCCGTCTATTAGGGTGTCCACTCGTACCGGCACATTGTAACGACCAAACAGAACTCCTCCCACCGGACATACGAGCTAAGATCTCTGTGTCGCCAATCACTAAAAACATGAGCGAGAAATACCACAGACTTGCACGGGCCGCGCACGGCCCGCGCCTTGCACGGGCCAGGACACTCGAACGCAGGTTCGGTAGAAATCTGGAGGTTTATTGCACGGACGCATGTAAACAAGATAGCAAAACTTTCATTGTGGTAGCCACAAACGCTCAAATTACTATTTCCGCAACAGTCAGGACAGAGTCAGTAGCCACAGCAGAGGCTACCGCGGTGGCTCTGCCTATACGTGACGCTCAAAATAGAGCACGTTCTGCTTTAATACTAACCGAATCGCAGTCGGCATGTCGCCTTTTCATGACAGGCACCCTGCCCAAACTCGCAATGAAAATCCTAGGAAGAAATCTCACGGAACACCACGCTATGACGTGGTGTCCGGCGCACGCCGGAGTGACGGGTAACGAGAGGGCGGACCGCCTCGCTCGAGAATATAGCATCCGAGCGACGGAACGCACTCTCGTAGAATCTCCGGTCACAATGAAAGATACGTTGGAGGCACAGAGACGAGGAAGGCAACGGTTTCCAGACCTATCCTTGGACTCGGCGCAAATGCGGGACTGGCGCCGACTACAAACCCGTACACACCTACTCCTACTACACCACATACACCCCCCCCCCCCCCCCCGGTACCCCAACACTTGGTGCGGGGGGCGGCCATCCCTTCACCATATCACATGGTCGTGCCAGAATCGACCACAAGAAATCCAATCACCCCTTTTGGGGCAAAACTCCAACAGTAGGCAGTGGGAGGTGTGGCTAGCCAGCACGGTGCGGGAGGACCAACTGGCCCTTCTCGACCAAGCCCGGCGTGCCGCTATCGCCAGTGGGGCCCTGGACTGAGGGACCCACCCACTGGACCTGGATGGAATTTTCTTAAAAATAAAAGTTATACTACTACTACTTTTCTCTTTTTTTCCCCATCTATTTCATCTGTTCGCTTCTTGCTGTCTGCTGTCTTTTGGACCCTCTGGTTATTAAGACTAGTCAAGTTGCTGTTTCTAGCAACTTTTTTCCTAGTGATTTGGCACCTTATACCACTTGTTTACAAGAATATAAGAATTATTATTATTATTATTATTATTATTATTATTATTATTATTATTATTATTATTATTATTATTATTATTATTCCCCGCAGGGGCGTCTGCGTAAGCAGGCGTTTGGTGTGTTGCGACACCACGGACCCGAGCGCACGGGGGTTGGACCCTCCCACGCGTAGCAGTGCGTGGCTTAGCCGTGTCTGGGGAAAGGGGGATCCTGGGGGTTGAGCCGACGCTGGGTGTCCGGACCTTTAAGGCCCCCCGGCGGAGGCAACACACCTCTTCGGCCTCTGCTTCACATAGACGGCACCTCCAGACTGACCCACCTGGAGGGAATCGGCAGTCGCCTTTTCCTGTCCCCCTCTTCAATCTTTTGTCTTTCTCTCTCACTTTTCCATCTCTCCTGTCTTCTTGTCACTTCTTCTTACTTCCGAATTTCCGGGCGGCAAGGGTTAAGCGTGTGTAATGTATCCAGTCTTGGGTATGTACATTAGGTTATAGTGCCGGTGCATAGCTGGCGTCTGCAGGTTCCTCGTAACCTGTAGCGTCCCCTTGTTGGGCTCGGTGGTGGGTGGCTACCACCGCCGCCGAATTTTGAAACCATATTATGGCAGAAGCGTTCCCCCGACTTTCAGATCGGCCTCTGAAAAGAGGTCGCACCGATGCAATCTTCCAATTTACCCTCCGAAGTGACCTAGACACCTTCCCAAAGTACCATGTCCTTCATAGTGAAGGCAACACAAGCGTAAGAAAATCTCACCCTTCCTTGTATCGAAATGCCTCGTAAATACGATTGGACCTGACTACAAAGCCACAAAGATGGCTAGCGGAGACCTCATCCTCGAACTGAAAAGAAAAGACCAAGTTGAAAAGCTCGCCCAACTAACCAGTATCGGTGATATTAATGTAACAGTCTCTCCACATCGCTCCCTAAATACAAGCAGAGGAGTAATATCAGAAGAAGATTTCCTGAATCTCAGTGATGAAGAGCTGCTTGAAGGCTTACAAGAGCAAAATGTAATAAAAGCACAACGAATTACACTTCGGCGAAACGACCAACAGATCCCCACGAAACACGTAATACTATCATTTGGAACCAGTACTGTGCCCACTTCACTCGATGCAGGATACCTGAAAATCAATGTCCGACTATACATACCGAACCCGAGGCGATGCTTCAAGTGCCAGAGGTTCGGTCATGCATCACAGTCATGCAGAGGCAAAGAAACATGCGCGAAGTGTAGTGCCAACGACCATCCTTCTGACCATTGCAATGCTCCAGCACTTTGTGTCAATTGCAAGGGCTTACTCACGGAGCTGCCCTTGCTGGAAAAAAGCAAACGAAATCACGCTATCACTGTAAAAGAAAAAATCTCATTCTATGAAGCGAGGAAAAGGCTAGGGCACTTACCTCATTAGCTATGCCAGTGCGGCGCGGCAGGGGGCAGCACCACACCGGTTTCAGGAGTCTACAGGGTCCGCGCGCGGTACTCCTGCAGAGACTCCATCCGCCCCCTTGGTGGTAGCAGCCAGTGCTGCTCCATCATCATCGAATACGGGCCGGCAGACCGCTGTGTCGCAGGGCACAAAGTTGAACAGAACCCCAAAGCCCGAGACGCGTGTTTCGGCGCCTGACTCTCGATCATCCAGCGCCTCGGAGAAGGCGATGGAGGTCGACGCGAAAACCCCGGCGTCATTGACGCCAAAAGATCCGCACTCTCTGGAGCGCACCAAGAAGGACAAACTTCTTGTAACTGCGCCGAGAAAGGGACCAGTAACCTGAATGGTTACCGCTCTCGCAAATAGCACATCCCTTTTAACACATGTCACCTACAACTTTTGAATCCATATACATCAGTTAATATTTTCAAAACCATCAGTATGGCTTTTATCATACATTGGAATTGTAGAAGCCTGATCAACAATTTAGGTGACATTAAACACTTAATAAACAACCTCTCACCTGTAGCATTCTGCTTACAGGAAACAAATCAGGCCCTAAATATACACATTTCCTTAAAGGTTTTACTGCCACACGAAAGGACCGCGAACACTCCAGCAGTCTATCTGGGGGAGTCGCTATTGTTGTGAAAAGCGGCATCCCTACACGAAACGTTTTATTAAATACCCGAAGGTATGAAGTAACAGCGCGTAATGAACAAGGACGAGAAAGGAACGAAGACCACAGGACAAGCGCTGATTTTGAGTATGTATAAAAAAAGGGTGGTTTTCTTGCAATAAACATTCAGTTGGCAGTCAGCGCTTGTCCTGTGGTCTTCGTTCCTTTCTCGTCCTTGTTCATTACGCGCTGTTACTTCATACCTTCGCTCAACTATGAACCAACTAGCCCTCATCAAGTTGTTACTAATTAAATACCCCGTACGAGGCTGTAGCCGTCACCGTTTTATCCTATAAAACTGTCACCATTTGTTCACTGTACATTCCACCACATACCCATTTCACAACTCGAGACCTGGAAGTTGCCGGAGCCTTTTGTTTTAGTAGGTGATTTTAATGCGCACTGTACCCTTTGGGGCAGCGATGAAAATGATCAAAGAGGGCAACTTATCGAAGATTTCGCTTTAACTAATAACATTTGTCTTTTTAACACAGGTGCGCCAACATATTTTTCACCAAGCTCCCGCAATTTTAGCTGCCTCGATTTAGCCTTTTGCTCACCGTCTGTTTTTACCGATTTTAAATGGGAAGTACTGGATACCTCGTATGGCAGTGACCATTTCCCTGCCATCATCAAACTCGCATCATCACCACCAATTATAAGTTGTAAACCGCGTCGCTGGAAAATACACCTTGCTGACTGGACACTCTTTACAGAAAATGCAAAGCTCGAACAAGTGTTTTCAAGTGAGCTAAGCGTTAACGAAATAAATGAAAGGTTCACTGCGATTTTAATCTCAGCGGCAGAAAAGGCCATTCCCCAAACATCCAGCCTTGTACGCAAAAAACTTAAACCCTGGTGGACACCAGAGTGCACAGAAGCAAAAAAACAACAAATCGGGCCTGGGGAATCTTGCGAAGATACCCGACCTATACAAACCTCCTACATTTCAAACAGGCCAAATCCAAAGCACGATTCATACGAAGGCAGGCGGAAAAATCATCATGGAGGAAATACATATCTTCAATAAACAGCTCTGTCACCTCTAAACAAATGTGGGAAAAGGTGAGGAAGTTTAAGGGAGATTACTCGTCTTATACAATACCGCTCCTTACAAGTCCAGGTACACAAACAACACTACAAGAACAGGCTGACATACTTGGTGAACACTTCCACAATGTTTCCAGTTCGGGTAATTATTCAAAAGAATTTTTAAAGTAGAAACAGTCTGCTGAAAAACAGAAGCTGCCTACTACTGGCGCGACAAATGAATTGTACAATGCCCCCCTTACACAGCAGGAATTAAACATAGTCCTTTCAGCTGGCAAAAAAACAGCGGTAGGTCACGACCGTATTCACTACTCCATGCTGGCACATCTATCCCAAGCATCTGTAGAGGCTCTCCTTGAATTTTTCAATTTAATCTGGGAATCTGGGATAATGCCAGAAGAGTGAAAAAAAGCAATACTATAGGCCCATTTCTCAAAGCTGGTAAATCCCCAACATCAGCAAGCAGCTACAGACCCATTTACCTGACCAGCTGTCTGGCAAAATCATATGAAAGCATTATTAATATAAGGCTCTCGTTCATTTTAGAATCAAGAAACTTAATAGACCCTCACCAGTGCGGTTATAAAAAGGGTTGTTCAACCACTGACCATCTTGTCCGACTAGAGCATGAAATTCGATATGCATTTTTACACAAGCAACATTGTCTGGCAGTTTTCTTTGGTTTAGAAAAAGCCTATGATATCTATATATGGAATTTTAAGAGACCTAGCTGACCTCGGCATCCGTGGTAAAATGCTTAACTGCCTAGCTGATTTCATGTCTAATAGAACATTTCAGGTTCGTCTCCGCACAGTACTTTCTCGCACATTTGCACAGGAAAATGGTGTTCCGCAAGGCTGTGTTCTCAGCACGACACTTTTAATTGTAAAAATGAACACTGTTAATAAGGTTATACCGTCGTCTCTTATGCACTCTATATACGTCGACGACCTGCAAGTGGCTTGCCGTGCCTCAAATTTATCAACTTGTGAGAGGCAGCTTCAGATCACAATAAATAAACTTGCACAATGGGCTAACAAGAATGGCTTCTGCTTCTCCACCCAGAAAACAGTTACTGTTTTATTTTCTCAGAAACGTGGGCTATACTGCGACCCAGTCCTGAAATTAAATGACGCCACACTACCCGTCAAACAACATTATAAATTTTTAGGAGTAACCTTTGACACCAAACTGAATTTCCTGACCCACATAAACACACTAAAGATTAAGACAAATAAAGCGCTGAATATCCTCAAAGTGTTGTCCCATAAGCACTGGGGTTCTGACCGAACATGTCTTTTACGTATTTACCGATCTGTTGTCCGTAGCCTTCTAGACTACGGCTGCGTAGTTTATGGTTCAGCCAGACATTCCTACATTCGACGACTTGATCCAGTACATAACCTTGGACTGCGCCTAGCAAGTGGTGCTTACAGGACGTCACCTGTCCCAAGTTTATACGTTGACTGTAATGAGCCTTCCTTCCAGCAGCTCAGAGCATTACTTACTTTTTCTTATGCACTCAAAATTCAGTCATCACCGCAGCACTTATGTTACAATATCGTCACACAATGCAACTCACGCTTACATTACACTAATAAGCCGAACATGATTCGGCCACTTCTTTTACGGCACGAGAAATACTGCAAGACTTATGATATTCCTCAAGAGGTACTGTAAGCTGCTGAAAGGCCACAAAGATTTCCCCCGTGGTGCGATTTCACACAGTTGTGTGATTGGACACTAACACATCTAAAGAAAAAGGACACCCCACAAGAACACATAATACAAGAGTTCCGAGCTATCCAAGAAAAATACAAAAATTACACGGAATTTTACACTGATGGCTCTAAAACACAAAAACATGTGGGCGTGGGAATCGCAACAAAAAATTGGGAAACTAGTATTCGAATGCACCATTCTGCTTCAATCTTTACCGCCGAAGTTTATGCAATATGGATAGCAGTAAAAACAATTATCACCGAGAAGCTGAAAAACGCTATAATTTATACTGATTCGTTAAGTGCACTGAGAGCTTTAAATTTAAATTCCGACTGCAAACCCCTACTTGGTGATATCTTAAACATGGTCTTTTGTAACAAATACGGAAGAACCATACGATTCTGCTGGGTCCCAAGCCATGTTGGGATACCAGGGAATGAAGCAGCAGACAGATGTGCGTCCATGGCAGGTCTCAAAAACTTAACTCGCGCAACACTTCCATACAAAGACAGTATCCAAGCGATTCGTAAGGCCCTTGCTTCAAAATGGCAACAGGAATGGAACTCGTGCATAAATAACAAGTTACATGTGACTAAACCCCTGCTTGGCGAGTGGAAATCATGCAGTCACCAAGAGCGGTTCTATGAGGTAATCTTATGTCGACTTCTAATTGGGCCCACACATCTAACACACAATTTTCTACTGATTCGGGGGTTGTAACCCCCCCCCCCCCCCCCTGAGGTCGACTTAACCCCCCCTTTTGTTTACCGCCTTTTCTTTCCTTACGCATTTGAGTGCTGCAACTAAGATGCAAGACGCGCAATCGTCTGCACACTCGCAAAAAGCGCATTTTTTTGACAATTTCCCGTGAAGAAATCGAAATTAGTGCTGTTTAGATGGTATTGGCAAACTGTCAACCCCCCCTGGCAGGGATCCTGGGTGCGCTACTGGCGCTGTGTGTTCCTTTCCGTGCCCCTCTCGTTATAGCTGCGCTACAAGGAAGTAGACGAACGAAGAAGAAAGCCACCACCGTTATAACGTGCCAATAAACACGCAGAACCAGTGGCGATGTCTAGCGACCGAAAAAGAGAACAAGTGAAGAGAAAAACAAGTAAAGAGAAAACAAGTTGCAGGAAGTAACAACGCATTCGAATGACAATGTCAAAGTAATTTATTAATATCTCGTGAGCACGCAGGCTTTCGCCTTCCTCCTCTTTGTGACTGTCAACTTTTCGTTCTAAGCCAATGCTTTATCTAAGAAAGTGGGGTCGGCTTAGATTCGAGGATTTGGCCCGTGTGGCCGTCCGGTTGCATCAAGCGCGCGTCGCCGGGACAGCTGCCAAGCTGCACTGCGACTGCATGGAAGGACTGCTGCCATCGTGCGCGTGTTAAGGAAGTGTTGTATTTCCCACTCACTGGACGGCACAAAAGACAACGCATTGTGGCAGGAGGAGAGCGACAAGTAGTTCAGTGATCTCCACCTGAACGATGATGATGAGTGACTGGTTGCACTCGCTAAACTGTAGCAGACTCCCCGATATTGTCACGTGTTCGAAATAACATCGTTTGAGACTTGAAAAGGTTAATGCTTTCTTTTTTGGTCGGGCACAATTCAGCGTATCTTTTTTTTTTCTTTTCTGGCTTCTCGAATTTCGGGTGTCGGCTTAGAATCGGGGTCCTCTTAGGTCCGCGTAAATACGGTAGCATTGAAGCAGTATTGTGGCGCATCGTATAGCTGAAGAGATATTCATTTAATTCATCATCTGCAATGATCAATCCGTAATTTCCATGGCTTCGTCTGTGTGCGAAAATCTCCAGGACAAGTCCATTTTGCTATTATCCAG
Organism: Dermacentor silvarum; assembly: GCF_013339745.2. Taxonomy (NCBI): domain Eukaryota; kingdom Metazoa; phylum Arthropoda; class Arachnida; order Ixodida; family Ixodidae; genus Dermacentor; species Dermacentor silvarum. Next base: position 258,196,094 of record NC_051155.1, read on the forward strand.
TGTCGGCTGTGACGGCATGACGATGACTGTATGACGACGATGGTATCGCGAAGAAGGAATGATGGGGGCAGGACGACGAGTGTATGGCGACGATGGAGTGGCCACAACAGTGCAGGCCGTTGCTGGTCCGTCGCTCCTGATGACACCTTTGTTTATCCGGGCTCCTAGCCCTCAGTCTTCCGTTCTTTGTCAGGCTACATGTTGCATACAAGGCTCGCAGCAACTCCTCCGTATGTACAGGTTCATTCACATATGTAAATTTCGCCAACAGCTTGCGGAGTCATCGACTCCAGCTCTCTCATCGCTCTCCCCCCAACAAAAGGACACAAGAATTCCACGCCTCCGCCCCTCGGCAGCGTTGGGCCGCAGCACTCTAACACTCACAAGCACACAACTGTCACGAATCAATGGTTAGCTCAAATCAGCTCAACAGTTTTTTTTTTCGGTCACTCCTATTGATTCATTTCGTCTTTAATTATTTTATTTATTTAGGAATACTGCAGACCTCAGAAGGCCCAGGCAGGAGGGGAAAAGTACATACAAAAATGAAAATACAATAGATTGACGAAGGAGTAGAAAAGCTCCAGAAAAATGTAATAGAAAGTAGGAATGCATGATGAGTAAAGACCTAAATATTGCATAGAGGGTGACAAATACAAAATGAAACACTCTTTCATAAGCACAATTTCAAAGCACTGGAAATGTATTGAGAAAAAGAGGAGTATATAATTCACAATTATTACAACGCGCACATCAATAAATAATGCATAACGATACAAAATTGAAACAATATTCCGTAACAACAAGCACTAATTTTAGATTGTAATAGACGCTATTGAGTCAATGGTGATAAGTTTGCTATAAGGTAGGCTGTTCCATTCCGTTACTGTGTGAGGGAAAACGGAATACATAAAGACGTTGGTTCTACCATTATAAGGCGTTAATGAGGCAGCGTGGCGATGTCTCATTCGGCGGGCAGTGAGGGGTGGTATATAAGGTTCGGGAGAAAGAGATAGTTTATGGTTACTCAGTAAGAAGAGACTGTGAATTTTTCTTCTTAGTTGCAAAGACTGAATATTGTGTTCAGCCATTAACTGACTGGGGGAATCACTTGAGCGATATTTGGAAAAGATGAACCTTAATGCTTTACGTTGTATCATTTCTAGCGCATCGATGTTAGTTTTAGTATAGGGATCCCATACAATCGCGGCGTACTCGAGTTTAGGACGGACAAGAGAGGTGTAGGCGATGAGACGGGTTTCAGAAGGAGCGTGTTTTAATTTATGCCTCAGGTAGCAAAGCTTTTTAAAAGCTGAGTCGCAAAGGTGAGAGATGTGTGAGTTCCAACTAAGGTTACTGGCTATTGTAACACCAAGGTACTTATATTCATTCACCTTCGTAAGAGGTTTGGATGCTAGGATATAGGTAGACGATAATTTATTAATTTTTCTAGTCATCTTCATAAATCCTGTTTTATCAATGTTAAGCTGCATATCCCAGCGGGTACACCAAGCTAGAATGTCTTGAAGGTTAAAATTTAGAGTAACTTGATCTTGTTGGCAGTGATTTCATTAAAGAGCAGACAATCATCACCAAATAGTTTTATTTGTACGGGCTGAGTAACAACGTCTACAATGTCATTAATATATATGTTAAATAATAATGGTCCAAGAACACTACCCTGGGGAACACCAGAAGTGACATGAAGGATACTGGAAGAACAATCATCAACTACTACGAATTGCGTACGGTTGGAAAGATAATCGCGAATCCAATTTACGAGAAGTGAAGGAATGTTGATATGTTCAAGTTTTTCTAGTAGCTTTGCGTGCGATACAAGTTCAAATGCTTTCCTGAAGTCCAAAAATATGTCTGTTTTCCCTGATTTGTCGACAGTGCTAGCGAGACTGTGAATTACAGTGGTCAATTGGGTTACAGTGGAGAGGCCCTTTCGAGAACCATGCTGCATAGGAGATAGAATGGCTCTATAATCGAGAAAATTATTGATTTCTGAAGCAATAATGTGTTCTAAAAGCTTGCAACAAGATGAGGTTAGTGACATGGGGCGATAGTTTGCCACTAGTGATGGATCGCCTTTCTTTAATATCGGAACAATACGGGCAGAAAGCCAGTCGTTAGGAAGCACAGACGATGAAAGGGATGCACGAATGATAATAACAAGAAAGCGAGATAGCATTTCGGCGTACCTGCCGAAATGCTATGCCGTTCCCGTTTTCCCCTGGCCATTCCTTACATTGTGGCTTCACTTCAAAGCAAACACAAACCAAAATAAACAAACCAGCATCAACAAACAGCAACAATAAAGTACACCAACTAAATCCAGGAAACTAATTTCCCTTCCATTTCGAATCCGCTATAGTTACAAGGCACTTGAGCAAGCTGCACACTGGAGAACGCGCCGTGCTTGAAAACAGGCGCTGGCCTACTCTATGTCTCGAAGACCGCCTGGGACACGCGACTCCCCTCTGCCCTCAGAACGAGCATCTGCTTTCCGACGATCAGCTTGATAGGCCAGGAACGGGCGCCACTTCACGGTAAATATCGTTTCCACGAAAGGCGGCGGTTGCCGTCGTCTCGAAGTGAGCTCTTTTGTTTTCTCGAAGCGAGCTCTTGTTTCACAGCGGCGGCCTTTCAATGGGTGCGAAAGGCGAAAACACTCGTGTACTTAGATTTAGGCGCACGTTAAAGAACCCCAGGTGGTCCAAATTTCCGGAGTCCTCCACTACGGTGTGCCTCATAATCAGATCGTGGTTTTGGCACGTAAAACCCCATAATTTTATTTTTTTTCTTGTGTTTGACTGTCACAGTTTGTGCCGTGACTGAAAAGATCGACGATGCCGTTTAGCGATGCAGGAGACCGATGACTCAGAATTCGTCTCGCCCATCAGCTCTGAGCGGTCGAACAGCTGAAGATACGAAACATAATGGCTTGTCCATTAGTCTCATTTGACGCTGATCTAGTCGCCAGCTTCCTGGCCTGGCAAAGACGTAGGGGCACGAATGGCATTTCATCGCTGCAGGTTTGTCGGTGCAGCATTCTTTGTCGAGAACAGCCGCCGGGCACAACTGTGCTAAATGACAATCGTAAAAGTGCTTAGCAGCGCAACGCCAAGAAGCAGGAAGAGGGAAAAAAACGAAAGGCAGGGAGGTCAACCAGACGCAAGTCTGGTTTGCTACCCTACGCGGGGGGAAGGGGTTAAGGGATCAAAAGAAAGAAAGGAGAGGGAAGATGGTACTATCAATGGGAACACGTGCGGTTGCGCTTCAGAGAGAGAGAGAGAGAGAATAAACATCTTTAATATGTAAATGCAGCTTTGGAGAGGCGTCCTCATTCCAGAATGCCTTGACCTCGGGTCGCCTCCTGGGCCCTCGCAATCAGCCGTTGCTGATCTTCGAGGTCGGAGCTGGCCAAGGCTCTCTCCCAAAACTCGTTTGTGTGGTAAGGGTTCGGAGGATTGAGTGGTGCCTCTCTGCAACCCACTATTATGTGCCTGAGGGACCCGGGCTCTGCGCCGAAGCGGCATTGCGGAGAAAATTGTGTAGGGGCTATGAGGTGGTTTCTGGTTGGGTGGGGGAATGTATTAACCTGTAGAGCTCGGAGGAATCGCTCCTGCTCTCTAGGTAGTGACTTGCGTGGGGGTGCATATGTTCTGCGGGTTAGCTTGTAGTGTTGTGTGATGTCTTGGTATGAGACCAGAGGGTGCATGCACTCGGGTTCAGATTCCTCGGCGTCGGCTCGGTGGGTCAAATCTCGAGCCACGTAGTTGGCGACCTCGTTGCCAGGAATGCTGTGATGAGCTGGCGCCCAGATGATCATGACTGATCTGGTTGGCGGCTTTTGATTGGTGATCTTGAGCATAGTGGCATGAATTCTGCCGCTAGTGAAGTTGCGGCACGCCTGTTGGGAGTCGGTCACTATGACTTCAACCTGTGTTTGGGAGAGCGCGAGGGCTATGGCCGCTTCCTCGGCTTGGAGGTGATTGTATCGGGTGAGCGAAATGCTGCTCCCATGTTCTTTGTTGACGATTACGGTAGCTGTTGTGGCTGCGCGTCTGGGGCAAGACCCCGCATCCGTGTAGGTTGTAGAGGGTAAAGTCCCGTATCGCTTGTGTATAACCCGAGCCCGGGCCTCCCTTCGCTGTGCGTGGTGCACTGGGTGCATGTTGCGAGGTAGAGGAGGTACGGTGATGTTGCTCCGGATGGCATGGGGTAAGCTAACAGTTTTGGGCGGCGGATGGCTGAGAGGAGCAGATAGCCCCAGGCGTAAGAGGATGGACCTCCCCGCTTCCGTAACCACCAACCTTGTTCGCTCTTCCGTAACCCCCAACCTTGTTCGCTGGCTGGATAAATGTGCCTCGATCAGCTCCTCGGCCGTGTTGTGCACGCCTAGTCGTAGTAGTCGTTCTGTGGACGTCCTGATCGGCAGGCCCATCGCCTGCTTATATGCCTTTCTGATCATTGTGTTGATTTTGTGAATTCCGTCGCGTTCAGTAGTGCGTATGGAATAGCGTAAGTTATTCGAGACCAGACGAAGGCTTGGACAAGCCGAAGCGTGTCCGCCTCCTCCGTGCCTCTTGTCTTGGTTGTTATTCGCCGGATCATCTGGGTAACTTGGGCTGTTGTATTCTTAAGCTTGTTAATTAATATTGTGTTGGTGCGATCCGACTGGAAAACTATTCCCAATATCTTTACGCTCTGAGACGGAACGACGAACCACCCTCATTCAAACTCTTGAAGCTATTCATAATTGCGCAGCACGTTTCATCTTATCGAATTATTCACGTCATTCCAGTGTCACGTCTATGAAGAAAACCCTAAACTTGCCTGACCTTTCGTTGCGTCGAAAGTCATCTCGCCTTAATCTTTTTCACAAAATCTATTAATATAACAACGATTTAAAGGACATCCTGTTTCATTCACCTAATTATATTTCTTCAAGGACCGATCATCGCTTCAAGGTTGGTCTACCGTCTTGTCGCACAAAATTGTGTAATGACTCTTATGTTCCTAGGACAAGCGTCGCATGGAACCACCTTCCCTCCACAATCGCAAGCATAACTGATGATCACGAGTTCAAGATCGCTTTACAAAATGCCTTGTATTATTTTTGTTAGTTGCACGTCTTGTCATTTTTCCCCACTCCTTTCTGTAGTGCCTACGGGCCGTGAAAGTATTTTCAATAAATAAATAAATAGATGGTGCGTCCCTCCAGTTGTATGTTGATAGTGGGCGAGTAGGATGCGGGCTTCTTTCGCGGTGAGACCAGGAGTAACTCCGACTTTTGGGGGGCGCAGCTGGGGCCGCATGACTTAGCATAGTCGCTCACCACGTCTGCTGCTTCCTGCAACCGGCTCTCCATTGCCCCGATGGACCCTGTGGACGACCAGATGGTAATGTCGTCGGCATATAGGCCATGCGGGATCCCCGGGATGTTATCGAGGAGCGGCGGGAGACCTATTAGGGCGATATTGAAAAGGAGAGGGGATAATACTGCGCCCTGAAGTGTACCGCGCCCGCCCAGTAGAAAGGGGTCTGTGGCTTGGTCCCCGACCTTTAGGATGGCTTTTCTATCTCAGAGGTAATCTCTGATATACGAATACGTCCTGGCCCCACAGCCCAGCGTGTTTAGCCTCTGTAAGATTGCTGCATGCTTGACTTTATCAAACGCCCATTTAAGATCTAAGGCGAGGATAGCCGTGGGGGAGTTGCGTGTCGCTGGTACAATCACCTCCTCTTTCAGCTTAAGTAGGATGTCTTGAGTAGAGAGGTGTGGACGGAATCCTATCATCGTCGTTGGAAGTTTCCCCGAGTCCTCCAGGAATGGTTGTAGCCGGTTGAGAACGATGTGCTCTAGGAGCTTTCCTACACACGAAGTGAAGGAGATCGGTCGTAGGTTCTCAATGGCTGGTGGCTTGCCTGGCTTCGGTATCAGACGAATCTCGTCCATTTTCCAGTCTTCGGGAAGGTTTCCTTCCCTCCATACTTCGTTAAGGTGAGCGGTAAGCTCTAGTAGCGAGGGGTTGTCAAGATTGACAAGTTCCTTATTGGTGATTTGGTCCATTCCCGGGGCTGTGTGGCGTCTCAAGCCCATTATCGCCGCTGTTACTTCATGTAGATGAATGTCCTCATCTAAGAGCTCATTCGGGGTGCCGGTGTAGGGTGGCAGAGGCTCCGATGGCTGTGTGGGGAAGTACTGGGCTTTGAGAGTCAAAAGGAGGTCCGCCTTGTTTCCTGGAAATTGGTAGATTACTCGGGCCATATTGTGGTGGGATTCCGTTTTGCTGCTGGCTCAGTCTTCCTCTCAAGCTGTCGCAGAGGGATAGCCTACTGAGGCCAGTCAATTTCATGAACCGTAGCAATCCCCACGTCGCTTTGAAAGCCTGCGACGCATGGTGCCATGATCCAAGAATCTTTCTCTCTGAAAATGGTCTGCCATCTAATCGGTCTAACACACTTTGAAGAACGTCGCTTTCGATGCCATAACTCTCACAAAGACATAACACTTGTTCGATCATCTCTTTACAGTTGCATGAGTTACAGATACGTGTGTCTGAGATTCCAATAAGGAAATAAGGAACGAGTATGCTTTCGTAAAAGCCACCCTTAACGATTGGCGGCACAATAAAGCTGCACCACGACGGGAGAAGTGCGGCAGAATTTCCAGCTTCAATGTAGGATCAAGCCGTCGGAGACGACAGTTCGAGGCAATCGGGGAGTCTTGGTTTGAGCAAGTAACAAGGACCCTTCGCAGCGTTTGTTCTGTGGTATGGGAACTGTCTGCGTTGCTTTATGGGCTGACCGGGTGGCATTATCAGCAAGATCCTTGCCGACGATGCCATAATGCCCCGGCAGCCATTGGAAGATGATGCCATGTCCCTTTATGAGGACTTGATAGAGAACTTATTTAGTCTCAAAAACCAGTTGTTCCTGCGTCTTGCGTCCTAAGGCTGACGCAGACTCTGAAGGGCTGCCCTGTAGTCACAAAAACGACCCACTGTCGAGGTTGTGCTCGTATTATGTAACTAACAGCAGCACGTAAAGGCGGCAAGTTCTGTTGCCGTAGAGGTCGTTATGTGGGGCACTTTGAAATTGTGACTTGCAAGGCCAGGGGGACAACAGTGCCTGTGAGCTGGTGGCTGAGACAGATCCATCAGTGTAAATGTGCGTTCTTTGTTCATATGCCTTGTTCAGTGATTGCAATGTCAACTGTCGTAGAGCCACTGTTGGATGACGGGTCTGCTTTGTAATTACCGGAATTGTGTAGCGCAACGCCAGTCACTAAGCAGCTACGGCAAGTGAACGACTGTATGACGCGGATGTCTTTACAACGATGTCATGACTGGAATGAGATAACGATCGAATGAGGACACCACGACGACATCACTGCGACGGTGTGACAACAAATGCGTGGCGACGACTGCATGACGACCATGCAATGACGACGGTGTCATTACAGCGGCGGCCTAATTACGATTACATGACGACAGCATGATTACAATGAAATGTCAGCGAAGAAATGACGTCGTTGGAACGACGGCGGCAACGGGATTCTGAAATGATGACGATGCTATAACAATGACATGACGATGCATGACGGCAGGAGAAGAGTACAGAGACCACAATGAAACGACGACCAGAGCATATCAAGTGGCCAATGCTAGCAGACACTCAGTCGACGACTATGCGGATAGACACAGAAGGAGGGAAATAATTCTAATGGCATACACCCGCCGAGATTCTTAGCGACTCAGCAGGCAGCCAGCCCGGAATGGTTACCGAAGAAAGCTTCGCTTTAATAACGTAAGTGGAAATGAATGTTAACTTTCCGCAGGTGCCAGAGGCGAACCCTTCCGGTTTACACGTCCGGTTCTCTATCGCTGTGGCTCTCCTCCCCGCCCTACCCTGTTGGGTTCATGGTACCTTGGCAGTGTTAGCCAGCGCGGTTGACGGCCAAGGCTGGAGATGTGGATCGTTCTTTTCGAACGTCAAGATGGGGATCGTCGGCGGATGTTGAACGGACTGCAGGCGTCCCGTATAGTACGTGACCTTACGAACTGGAAACTAGTCAATAAATCCGCACTACATTTCTGATTCTTGCTCGGTGCGCTAACTGCAGTGATTATTTCGCGCTAATTCGTTACAACTATCCTGGTGTTCTGTACCACTTCTCTCTGGTACACAAACAACACTTCAAAGCAAAAAAAAAAAAAAAATACGACATATATTACGAATATATGTCGTATGCGACATATACGAAGAATATACGACATATATTACGTGTTTGCTTAAGTTACCTTTAGTACTGTGTCTATATATGCTCAAATGTATTGGGAAAAAGAGCAAAAGGCTCAACAACATTGCGGTAGCATGCGCCTTCAGAAGAAAGATCCAACTATTTGGTTCAGTCGTTGTTTGGTTTAAGAATATGGCACTTAAATGTGTTGTCATGGTGTACAAAAGCTTGGGTGAATGCGCCAGGCGACAAAATTGCTTCCAATAATGTGACACCTTTTAAGATTGGCAACAAACCTGCCTGATTTTTATGCGCGCTCTGATCGAAGACAATTTCCTCTCGAATGCCTCACTTGTATTAATCTGAGGCAGTCCTCAAGGAAACATGTGATGCGCAAAATAGTATAACCTAGTCATGCATCATGCTCAAACTCATAGATAATATGCTCCTCTAGCGAATGACTATCACTTTTAGTTTTAGTACAAACCGTTTGTCGTTTCTCACATACTGGCGCTGCACAGCACCCTATATTCTCAATAAGGGAGGGCTGGGGCTCCACAGTCATTAAAGTTGCAATGTACAGACTTTCTAGACGGCAGTGCGTTGCGCATCGTTACTCTTACGTATTGTGTGTGGTTGTTAAGATATTAACTAACTCGAAATTACCGTATCGTTGAATAACTTTAAATTGACGTTCTTTGCTAGCCATCAGGGACTCTATATATCTTTGTAGATTGAGCGACAGGTGCGTGTAACTTGCATCTAAACTCAGACGATGATACCTGAACTAGTATATAGAAAATACAGATACTGATACCCGCCTTGACAAAAGTGCTTTGATACAGGTAGCTAAAGAGTATTTTAAGATAGTAGATAACATACATGTATGTTCCATACTGCCCATGTTTGCTTATTTCACAACGAACATAGTCTGTCACCGGCACATGCATAGGATTAGCACAGATGGTTATGTAGCCGGCTCGTTGTATATGTGCTGCCGCGCGCCTCTGGAAGTGTGCAATTAACTCCTACATTACCTTCACTCCATCTTACCCCACCGAAATCCTCTTCTCACTCCCTCACAACCCCCTTACCACATTCCTTATTTCTTTAAACCGCTCTCAGCACACTTTATCCGCGCTACACGTTCGTACGAATGGTCCATTGATTGAAGGATTGGATCATGCAAAAAATTTATGCTTAATACAGGAGGTTTGTGAACAGCAAGTATTCGATGAAATGACTGAAAAAAATAGAACTGGATTCGTTATTCGAAAATTTCGAAGATTCTGGCCTCCCTGTGTTTCCTTACAACTGCAAACGCAAAGATGACGGTGTAAAGTTAGGCGATGATGGTGATTAGGGCGATTTGGAACTTGTCGAACTCGACCGAGCGCATTGTCCAGTCTTTTTCTGTCAGTGTCTTCTTGCGGTGCTATCACAAAGAGGTTAGCTTGAGCAGAGTTTCATGACTGGCCTTCGGGAAATCGTAGCCCAAATTGTCGTCCCCAAGCGCTCGGACCTGCAGGGAGGGTCGAGACTTGCACAACAATCGTCATGAACCAAACCGAACAAAAAATAAGCCAAATATCCATGCGACGAAGAGATACACCGCGAGTGCTTCAAACTCAGCTACCCGAGGTCGCACAGCCGACGGACGTCATTTCTGAAACGTGGTCAGGCAAGACAGCCACTGTGTGACAGTGAGCAAGAATAAAAGCGGGGCTTAAGATAAACATCGAGTACGTCCTCTCGAAACCGGAGAGCGCGTGCTTTCAGTCCGAGCACCACGGCGCCACACTTGAGCGCTTGGGACCTTTATTAAAAGACCATCGCGTAGCTCATGTGCGCGTCTATAGCGTCGTGTGTCGGTGCGTGAGATCGCTTTGCTAAAGATATTGGTCGTACGTCCGCTTCCAACAAAGGTCGAAACGGTGCTCTGCAGCGCGGGGATGAAACAGCTATTGCAGTGACAGAGCGGCGTGTACTCGGGGAAAAAAAAGAAACAAAAGAAAACCGCAGCGACCGTTAAAGATACGTGGAACCTCGAGTTAGTGGGCCACTGCATTGCTCAATAAGTTTTTTGTAATCGTGACCAGTGCTACTACATTCAACTTGTCGAAGCAAAAGCGTCCCACGTAATTAAAAAAAATATATTTTTTCCAACTCACGCACGCAGTCATTTTTGTAAAAAGAACGCCGAATAGGCATGCGCCTTATAAATGAAAATCACGAGTTTATTTGGTGTGCTGCTCACGCTGTTACAGGGAACTTACGGTTCGTTATTCGTGTCTACCGGGTGTTTCATTTTGGCTGCACCAAATTTTAAAAACAATTGCCTGTGGCAGATAGCACAAGTATAATCCTTGATATAAACTACACGATGAGGCGATCATTACTTCCACGAGCAATCAAACCGCCCAATTGAATATTTAACATAATTACGCTAATTAACTCCCGAATTAATTATTTTACGGCACATTTTCAAAGTACGAATTATAGCCTCTGAGTTGGCAAGGCGTATCCATCACTCTTGAGCGCCCGTCCCTCTTACTGATTGTTTCCTCGTCGCGCTAACATGCACTCCCTCTATAGCCTGAGCAGTGCTTCCTGTGTGCTGTGACGCATTTTCTACCTTCCTGTAAGCCTGCTGCTAGAAGCGCTAGTTAGTTCTTTAATTGCTGCTCGGAGGGCTTAAGATGAGCGTTTTTGTTCAACCTGGTCTGGCTGAATGAAACGGCTAGCGGTGGGTTATCGATGGTCCCTGCTTGACAGGAAAAGCACAATAGGATAATTGATGGTCAGTGACGGATGCCTGTCACGGTGACGGCGTCAAGATGAGGCAGGCGCAGGGCTCCTGACACTGCCCGATTATACCTGACACGCGGAGGGGCGAGCCGGCTGGCACTGAGCAAACGTAGAGGGTGCGTGATGACGCCATTAGCACCCAGAGTACACAAAGCTGACCTGAAGAGGAGGAAATATCGGTGCTTCGTCACGTACATCACGTGCAGTCGCCTTGACAGCAAAGATGTCCGTGACTGTCGCTAGCTCCTGATGTGCGCGTGCCGGGCGTGTCATGGGCACAGAAAGCCTGAACGCAATACTCATTATTCACCACGCGCACCTTTCACATTATAACCGCCTTGACAACCCGTTTCGCAGACCGTCGTGAGAAGCTTCTCCGAGCAAGCATTTACGGAATAGGGAGCCCAAAGTGTCGTTTGACACCTTGCATTGACGAATGACCCGTAGTTACTACGCTATCGGTTTTTCATAAAGGTACGAGCGGGGAGGGAGTCAAAGCATAGGTCAATCTCCCTGCCACTTTGGTTTGCAGGTACTACCTGTTCATTAGGATTTTATTCTACCCATTATGTTGGGAGCTGTGGTTTTGCGTAGGAGTACGCATGCTACGCATTTGTCACCCTCCCCCCTTGGTGAGGTGTTTTGAGGGAGAGGGAGAAAGGCACCGTAAAATGTGGTGAAGGAAAGGGCACTTGGACGAAGCGCAATGCTGGAGATGCCGGCGGACCCCTCACAAGGCGATCCTAGTACAGGATTAGTGATTGGTGCGCCGGCGGACCACGCTCATAGCCACTCGGCGGCGATTGGGCAGTAAAAGCTTGGGGCAGGGCCCCGAAGGGTAGAAAACGTGGCCCCGTTGCCCCGTCCAAGCGTTCTGGACACGACTTGCGGTGCTATGCACCATCGACTATGTCGATATAGGGTCGCCCTATGCGTTCCAGTCCCGTCTTGTATGTGTATTTGTAATTTCATGTAAATAATTGTAAATATAAAGTGTTTTTTTCTCTCGTCATCTGTGTCTAATTCAATCTACGAGAAGCACCTAGCGAACCCGTCGCCGCTATTCGTAGCGGCAGTACATCCTCTACTTGCGTACACCGTGTCTGGCGGTGCGTCTCGGACGCCCAAGTAGAGGAGGGGTACGAGAAGAACCTTTGGACTTTACTCTTCCTTTTTTCTTTCTTGATTTTTTGTATATATATTTTACTTTTGTTTCTCCGCGGTAACATCCATCTTGGTAGTTGTCATGTCCCAAAGCGGCACATTTTTCTCACGAGGGTTCTGCTCTTCGCCCTCGTATCTCTGGCATTTGATTAGCAAATAATGTTTTTTTTTTTATTCCGGCCAAACTATAACCACGCCTGTGAACTTAACATTCCCGAAGTGTTAGCGACTGTTTTGGCGTCATAAAGGACATTTTTCTCGCTGTCAGTCTGGTGCACTAACAAGCTATACTCCTAAATGCTGCGAATCAAGCTATGATAGCTGGTTAAAAGTGCCTAGACGTCACGGCGTGCATTTTTTTTTTTCACACATTATGGGACATCCCCGACTCACTAAAAATCGATGAAATTTAATGCTGATGTGCATTTACACTTTTTCTCCGCACGTAAGAGAGGTGAATGAACACGCCGTTGTCGATGTTCGCAAGGTGCGATGAATATCGCAAGACTCCCACTGCGTTTTCTGCAGCGTTTCCGAAGCGTAGGTACATACAGGAGTTGCAAAACCTGCAAGTTGGCTATCTTTCACTGCGAAATTTCATATACACTGCCAGCTAGTGCAACCCATCTTCACTACAAATGTTAGGTGCAGTATAGCGTCTGCTGGTACTTGTTTGGCTTCTGGAGACTCGGGGCTCAATCTCATTGTAGTCTTTCCATTGACGCTTTCCGGCCCTTTATATTGGATTACAATTTGCGGTTCCTACTGAATAGAGCTGTCGCAATCTACTTCTGGTGTGCAGCACAAGCGGTCGCAAAGCCGAAAACGCGAGGCGCTTTGCTGCACTTGACAAATGTGCAGGCGACAGCACTTGCAAGTTCCCGGTTGGTATCGCCATACTTTCCTACTAAACGCAAAAAGGAAATCTGGCGATGCCATCGTTTAGCTATATGGGAACGATAGTTAGGTTCATCATAATGCCAGCGTTGTGATAGCGACTGCTCGAGGTCATCGAGCGGGATATTTACAGGTTTACATGGTCCGTGCATTGCACGATGTTTGTTATTTTAATTAGTGAGCAAATGTTACTACAATTCATATAGGCGATATAACCAACGTACAGACTCGTGTGAGGGCCGCACTTTTTTGCCGCAATTTTGACGAGCCTTACAAGGGACCGGGCCATTTTATCTAATTTTTCCAACTACGAGTATGAAATCCGCCGTAAACCTCCGCGATCACCTCCTCTCGTCATCTATAGTCGTGTACAACTTTAGAAGGCAGCGGCATTTGCCCCTCAAAGGTGGATGAGCACGAGCATGCATCCACCAATCTGCGCGCGCTCTAGACTGACGCCACGAGCCGGACGGCCTAGTCTAGTAACGTTGGGACGGCCGGTGACCCCGCCGACGGAGGACATGGCAGCCCACGCTTCGAGCTGGGCCGAGTCACGTCAGCGGTACTATTTCTTTAGTCGCGGTGGAAATCAGCTGCTGCGCTTCAGTGGTCAGGGCGGGGCGCCTCTCCTGTCTTCTTAAGTTGTAACCGACTTTTTTTTTTTTATAGCTGCGACGCGCGAAAGTACGCTGCGCGAGAAAATGCGCAGTGGAGCGCGATCGGAATCGCGCTGAACGCGATTGCTTCTCGGTTGGATTAAAAAAATGTCGCAGTTTCGCCCAAAAGGCGAAGCATCAATTGCGATAGCAAATTAGTAGAGAGCTATTCGCAGTAGAGAGCGCAAGACAGGGTTAATTGGAGATCGCAGGGAGAGGCCTTCGTCCTGCAGTGGACATAAAATAGGCTGATGATGATGATGATGATTCGGAGTAGGGATAGTAGTTTTATCGGCTGCATAAACTTGGACACATTCTCTTACTAAATGAATTAACAAGCGTGGTGTCAGTGCGCACAAGCAAACATGTATAGATCACGCTGAATGATGGCAGACAACGACTGTCGAAACGCTGGCAGCAAGCGCAGCCGCCGCAGCGGGCGAAGGTTCGTGCGGTCTATCGCTTCAACGGAAACTGAGCGGCGAATGCACAGCGCATACAAAGGTCAGAGCCGTGTGGAGATAAGAGACGGTGCGGGCGACCGCCCCAGCCGGGCAATGTACAAGCGCATTGTTGGCAGAGGAGAAGCTGCCCCCCCCCCCCCCTCACTCCCGTGCTGCCTTCCCGCTTTTTTGCTTTCGCGTGGGAGATTGAGTGGCCAGTTTCCCTTGCGCCCGGTTGCAAGATACGCATTTGGTGCCGCAGCACAGCATCGCCCCGTCTCCCTCCCTCCCATACCTCCACGGCCTTTCGCGCGACGGTCGCGTTTGCTTTCCGCCGTGCGTTCGCTCTCCGTGATAGCGCGCGTCCCCCGCGCGCTTTCACTAATTTTGGCTGGAACCGCGGCTCAAATCATCGGATCTCCGAAACTCTGGTACCATCAGATGCGTGATGACGAGAGGAACCTGTGGACACCAGTCTTGTGCAGGTGGACCCAATTTCGGCACTTATAGAACAATGTGTTGCCTCCGCCACGCCGCGGCGAGCTAACCCCTCATTAGGGTTCGGCTCGACTCTGCCGGCTTCGAGAACTTTCTCTCCACGGCGGCGAGCAAGATCATCAGTTATGGCCCAGCAGCCATGATTTGGGCAGAAATTGATCAAACCACCCAACATGAGTACCAGATGCTTACCGAAAATGAATGCCTTCAGGCCCTGGTGCGCCTTCGGCAACGCAAGATAACAACGCGGAAACCAACGGCGGCGCCGGCATGACGCCGCTGGCATCAACCAACGAAACGCCGGCGATGCTCGCGCTGCAGAAGAAAACGGGCAACCAGTGGAGACCGAGACATACACCTCGACTGCACTATGCAGACTTGGTTGTGGTCCTGAAGCCCCGCGGGACTCTGGACCTCAAAGCATCCTTCAAACACGGCGACATCGGTTTTGCAGTGGCCCACTACGTGGGTGAAGTGGCCTGTGGGGACCTTAGCGTCTGGCCAGTGTGGGACCAAAGCACAGTGGTGTGCGGCACACAATCAACGTAAGTGGCTGACAAACTAGCACGAGACTTCGACCTCAAGGTAGGCGCATCATCCTACCCATTCAAGGGACACTTGAAACTCAATGGCGAATTGTGTAAGGGCGTGATTAACGTCCGTGAAGAGGAAACTTCTGCCTCTTTGAAACGGAAGCTCTTCTGGAAGGAAGGCGAAATAGCCTTTGTGCGAAAATTGGGGACCACAAATGTGGCAGTGGTGACCTTCGTCGGGCGTCAGCTCACACGATATATCTACTACAACCATGAATGCGTCCCAATGAGGGCCTACAAAAAGACGATTCCTGCCTGCTACCGGCGCGGGACTATAGGACACAGGGTCGACAATTGCCCACACCCTGACGATGGAAGATGCGGTTTTTGTGGCCAACAGGTCGGCATTACGCCAGCGGGCCCCAACGAACACGAGTGCAAGCTCACCTGTATGATTTGCGAGGAAGCCCATCTTACGGGCTCCGCGCAATGCACCGGAATGTTCCGGAAACTCCACCGCCCCGTGAGCCAATCAGGAGGAGCTACCTCAATGCAGGGTCAGCAGATGGATCAACCAACTCGCGACAGAGAACTGAACAAGTCTGGGCAAGCTTCCCAGCAACCGCCATCGAAGACAGGCAAGCCTGGACAAGTCGCCCACCAAACGACGACACCCAAAAATGAACAGTCCGGGACTGGGCCAAAACCGCCAGCATGTAAGGCCGGGGAATTTCGACCCTTGGGCAAGGGGCCAACAAAACCGGCGAGCAAGTGGGCAGGGGTCACCTCTCAGTCATCTCCTGCCTCCACTCTTACCCCCTTCTCCCATTGATAACGGATTGCGGGCAGAACTCGAGATTCTTAGAGATCAGAACGCGGAGTTAGCAGCCAAAATCGCGACACTCAAAACAATAGGGCAGACACCCGCATTCCAGGAATTCACTTGGATGATACGGAGGACTCGGCGTCGGTGTGCTCGGGCAGTACAGTGACGTCAGCGCACATGCCTTTCTATGCTAATACGGAAGCCAGGTAAAGCGCCCAAGAAAACCAAATACAAGCCTTCGTTGAGCAAGTGGTCCAGCTCCCAAACCTGATTAGTCAGGCAGTACAAGCCACAATAGAGATGCAAATGCAGCAATGTATTGCCACAGTAACTCAGCAGGTGACCCAGCAGGTCAAAACCTACATTCAAAATAAACCCAAAAGCACCGGTCCCATAGGGAGGCCGGGCGCTCTAGCAAGTACCGCCTTACTGAGGAGAACGAACATGAAGAAATTGCAGACTCACTGGACACCGTACAAGGTGCCGGAGTGGTTCTAGTAATACCCCAAACAGAAATTCAATAAACAAATCGAAATGGCTATGGATGAGACAAAAATAAGCATAAAAAGCGCTCTGAACCCTTATCAATAATACAGTGGAATTGTAGGGGATTCCGGGACCTGCAAAAAAGAGCCCCTTTACGCCTCTACAGTGAAACATTAGAATTTTCAGTGACAGTCATAGCCCTACAAGAACCCGTTGCTCAAGCCAAAATCATAGGTTTCAACACGTATCAAAGAGATCCGCCTACCTGCCTGCTCGTGCACAAATCGTACACGGCACAGCAAATCGATCTGGACTCGCAAATTGATTACTCGTATACGATGGTGACAGTGCTCCCGCTGAGGCGGACTGGGGCTACAAGCGTGAGGAGGCACAAGGACGTAAGCTGGCGCAGCTTATATCCACCCTAGGTATCTCTCTGCGCACCGAC
This sequence comes from Dermacentor silvarum, assembly GCF_013339745.2. Taxonomy (NCBI): domain Eukaryota; kingdom Metazoa; phylum Arthropoda; class Arachnida; order Ixodida; family Ixodidae; genus Dermacentor; species Dermacentor silvarum. The sequence continues at coordinate 258,213,107 of NC_051155.1, forward strand.
CCGGCCAACCCCACACGTATGGGTAACTCTGTTAACAGAGATACATGCCCAGACTTAACTCACCAAGAACACCCAACATGTAAAGTGGAATAACATGGGAGACACACTTCGTAGTGATCACTGGATTATCAATAGATTAATCAACACCAGGCCTCTAAAATGACCCCTTACTAAGGTCAGACTCCCAGACTGGCAGGCCTTCTGCCAATCCAATTTCTCTGCCAACCTACTCACTCAGGGCTTCGCGGCTTGGACAAACACTCTAATAACCACGCTCAGGAAACATGAGAAATTTATTCTGCAGGAAAACCCTGCAGTAGATAACCACCTATTACACATATAGGAAGCTCACAGGGGCCTCACTAAACGATGGAAGCGACAGAAACACAACTGAACGCTCCGCAAATAAATACAAGAGGTCACCCAACAGGCGGCAGAGTACGCTTCCCACTTAGCCGACACTAATTGGGTAGACAGATGCAATGCAGCAGCATCACAAATGTCCAACAAGAACATGTGGAGGCTCTTCAGAAGTCTGATAGATTCAACGCAGACCAGGGGGGAGACACAACGACACCTCCAAAGAGCCCTACACAACTTCCAGGGCACTACAACACAACTAGCAGAGACACTTAGAGATAAGTATCTCAGTCAACAACAAGACCCGTGGGAACCGGAATATTCCTATACAGGCAGGGATAATCCAGAACTGGATCAACATTTCCAGCTCCATGATCTCAAAGCGGCTCTTGCCAAAACGAGACGAGGTACGGCGCCGGGAAGAGATAGGATCACAGTCAAGCTCTTGGCTAACCACCCGGATCCAGCGTATATTCACCGTTCTAGAATACATTAATGCTATTTGGAAAGGGAAAACCCCCTTACCAGTAGATTGGAAAACGGCTCTTGTCACCTTCATCCCGAAGGCTGGCAAATCCATCAACACAGCCAATTTGAGACCGATCCGGCTCAGATCCTGCGTGGGGAAACTCATGGAGACGATGGTGCGAGATCGGCTCTCCGAGTACTCGGAGGACAAGAATACGTTTGCCGATACCATGTTCGGTTTCCGGCCACAAAAGTCCGCCCAAGACATTCCTTTACAACTACACAGAGAGGTAATACAGCCAGTTGCAATTCCCCACAATGACAGAGTCATCCTGACGCTGGACCTTAAAGGGGCTTTTGACAACGTCAAGCACAGTGCAATACTTGAACACCTCAGCGAAATGCACTGCAGCACGAACACTTTCAATTATATCAAAAACTTCTTATTGGACAGAACCGCTTTGATCCGCATACAGAATCATGAATACGGACCTTACCAAATGGGTACAAGAGGGACACCACAAGGCGCAGTGCTGTCCCCCCTTCTCTTCAATATCGCCATGATGCACCTCACTGCCCGTCTGAGTGAGGTTGAAGGCGTCCAACACGGGTTTTATGCCGACGACATCACTCTGTGGGCTACTCAGGGCAACCTAGGATACGTTGAAGAAAGCCTGCAAACAGCGGCCCACATGGTAGAATCCTATGCGGGCCACTGTGGTCTTCAATGTACGCCGACCAAATCAGAATTTGTCCATATTAAGGCATATCCTAAAGACACCACGAACATAACTATCTCTTTGCCGAGTGGACCTATCCCCGAGGCAAGAGAGATATTTGGCCTTTTCATCCACAATCAACTGAAAGTGGATACAACATTAGACAAATTACGCAAGATTGGGTATCAGGTGGGCCGGATGGTCCGCAGGGTATCCAATAAGCGAGGCGGGCTCAGAAGCAAGGATTCTGTGCGGCTAGCAAATGCTTTTGTCACCAGTAGAATCCTCTACTCGGTACCCTACCTCTATTCGCGCAAACACGGGGAGGAGAAAATAGAGGTCATCATGCGCAAAACCATCAAGTGAGCTCTTGACCTCCAGGTTTCCACATCCAACGGGCGCCTCCTCGCCCTAGAAGTGGCAAACACCTACAGGGAGCTCAAGGAGACTCATCTTACAAACCAATACACAAGATTAGCACAAACACGATCCGGGCGAAATCTTTTGGCCCAACTACACATCCAACACGACGTACACATACAGGAGCGGGTAAGGATACCTGAACTATGGCGACGCGCCACCTTAGTTCACCCACTTCCCACGAAAATGGACAAAGATGACCATAATGGACGCCGACAAGCTAGGGCACAAGCCTTAGAAGCATACTATAGCCAGAAACACGGAGTCTATTACGTGGACATCGCCGGTCCAAACCCACGGAGGTGGTAAACGGCAGCGGTGGTTCACGAACAAAGGCAGATAGACGGACTCACTTTTAGAGCACCGGGAACAACACAGGCGGAGCCACTGCATTAGCAGCATCCGACTCTCAATCTATCATAACCGACTCGCGAAGCGCATGTCGAAAGAATGAGGCAGGCTGGGTCACCCCCCTTGCTGAGAAAATACTGCGAACCTGTATGAGGGACACACATCCCTCCCCTAAACATGTGGTATGGACACGAGGACGAAGTGAACTGAGCAAGCGTAGCTCCTTGCCTTGCTGCGATAGTTTTGTCATAGTGCAGGCTTAATTGTGCTTCTTGGACGAGAAGCCATCTGAAGCGATGACAGCCGGCACGTCATCGCTTGCGTCGAGCATGCCTCTTCGCACTCTATCCCCCAGTGATATAGTGTAAGGCTCGCCACGTCGACATGGAGATGTCCGGTTCCTGTTTCTCCAACAGTGACCCTATGGACTCCGACAACGATTACACCGTCATGGAGGGCCAGCGACTGAAGAGGAAATGCCGCAGGACTACCAAGGATGTGAGTGAGCAGCGCCCCAACGTGCCGCCTACACCGACTCACAGGATTGCTCTTGTCCCTCTCGACGTGTCTAAGAATTTAAATTCTGTGCACAGACAGGTAGTTAACACCTACCTTGGTAATGTGGCTCCGAAAGGAATTAACGAAGTGTGCTTCAACACCATAAAAAACGTAATCACAGTGGCAGTAGCGACGCAAGCCGGCCTAGAAAAATTTAAAACCGTGCCCATACTAGGACACATAGAAGTCCGGTCGTTCATTGTACACAGTGGTCACACTAGGGCAGGCGTTATTTCCGATGTCATGATTGACATCAGTGACGAAGAGTTCCAAAGGCTTCTGTCTTCAACAGTGAAGGTCCTCGACTTCATCGCTTCGGTCGCTCGACAAGCGTCAAGCTTCTTTTCGAGGGACACACGCTACCTGATCATGTTAAGGTGGGCTATGTGAGCACCCGGTGCGTCCTTATGTGCCCCGACCAATGCAGTGTCACAAGTACCTAAAGCTAGGCCATGTCAGTGCTGTCTGCACAGGCCAGACGGCATGCCTCCGCTGTGGCGGCAGCCTTGACATATCTTCATGCACAGTAAAAGAAATGAAGTGCTTGAATTGCGGTGGACCCCACGAGGCCAATTCCAAGGATTTACCTAAACAGACAAAGGAGATAAAAATACTGAACTAAATGAGGAAGACAAGTATGTCCCACAAAGACGCGGCAGCGTCAGTGAAACACCGGAGGAGACGATCGCGTCGTCGACGTGGGCAAGCTGTAGGTGTGAACGCGAGCTCCTTGGCTCCAATTCCGCAGGTCCAGCAGAAGGTAGTTCAATCGGCCTCGATCGATCGTTCCGAGCCATTGCATCAAGCGAGCCTCGGAAGCCCGGAATCGAATATATGGTCATGCTTGCCGCAGCATAGACGGGCCTTCGACTGTCAGCGCGAGCAAGGACAATGCACTGAAAAATCACCGTTGGACTCTGTCATCAAAGCGATGCTGCGTCAAATAATTGACGCCCTGCAGCTGCTACTGACTAGTTTAAATACTCCAGTGGCGCTAACAGCTGCAAAAACATTTCACAGCATATCTACTGGGTGAATGATGATGAGTGGGCGAAGCTCCGGAGGTTCATGACTCTTTCGTGAAAATTCGCCCATTACATCATCATGAAAGACGTGAGAACCAGTGTGTGAGGTTATATAAGAACTTTTATTCATTTTCTTAGATGAGGTTTGGCTTCCGTTGTCCCTTCCAAATGACTGCTTTATGGTCCGTGAAATGCAAGGAGAGCGGTTCTTGTATGTGTTGCAGTTGGACGTTCGTAAATGCAATGTCTATGCACGTCCCTCGGGTGGTTGTGGGTTTCAAGTAGTCAAAGGATGTGCACGTGAGAGCACATCTGCAAGCTATGTGTTGTATAAGCCAATTATTGTTCTTGTCTGCGATATCCACGTTAAAATCACCAGCCAGTATGAACGGTGCATTCTTGTACTTTGTATTGTAATCTTTCAATGCCGTGTCAATGTATGCCTTGACATTTCCGACCGACAGGTTGGGAGCTAGATACATGGTGAGTAGGTTGATTCCGCTGTCAAACACCGGCATGTTCCCCGTTATGGCTCTGAGTGGTTGGTTGTGAGGTTGTTGGCAAACCACAATCTGTCGCAGACATTGCAGCTGTGGCCGAAACTGTTGTCTAGAAAGTCGCGCTTGAAACGCGCATCTGCGCTTTCGGGCAGAGCTCGCTTGAGACGCTTGGCAGCAGCTTCCCGCGCTCGTGCAGCCTCGGGATCCGCCCGCCTGTACGCGCGTTTCCTCGCCGCTTCTCGGGCTCTCGCAGTTTCTGGATCCGCTTCTCAGCGTCGCCGTGCACCTTCTACTTCGTGGGCTCGAACGTCGGGATCCGTTTCTCGGCGCCTCCGTGCAGCTTCGGCTTCGCGGGCTCTCACCTCCGGGTTCAGTCTGCGAGCGCGCGCTGCAGCCGCTTTCCGTGCCCTCCGCTCCGCCGCCTTGTCTTCCATATGGCGCAGCGACTCTGAGCGAAAGAGGAAGTGCGCCAAGAGCGAGCGCATTTTATAGCTCTCTCCCCTAGCGGTCTCCCATCACACTGCATCGAAACATCTCGAACGATCGCCTCCATCCAATGATCTAGTGATCGCTCCTCACACTATGCGCTCCCATACATCTGAATGGAGCGAGCGCCACCAACGCCATCTAGCGATCACTTCACGAACTAGACGAGGTGGCTACGACGGAGGAGAGACTGACCCACGGCGTAAGGAGCTTCGCCCCTAAAATTATGCAAGCTATAGACAGTCTTCTAGCTACACTGCAGTAGCCTCTACCTCTGCCCGCGAAGGTGACTGCGCTGTTCTGGGAAGTGTGCACTTACGCGTAGCACAGAAACAGTTTGCTGTGCAGCCCTCATCATCGAGTTCACCATACCACCATCCTCCTTCCTCTTCACATCCTATCTCTGTTATTCCCCTAAACCCCAGCGTGGAGTAGCAGGCTAGAGGCACTTCACTGAGGCCGACCTCTCCACCTTTCTGCCATTAAAACGTCTCTCTCTCTCTCTCTCACCAGGTCACGAAGGCGTAAGGGGGAATGAGGCTGCTGATGCAGCTGCCCGAGCACTCATTTCCCGGGTACCTCCTAACAACCCTAATGACCTAGAGGAAGAACTATTGCTTTGATTTAAGGAGATTTCATAATATTATAAGGATAAACCTCGCATGGTACCCAGCGCCCGCGAAGGGCCTGGGGAAAGCCAACGAACGCATTCTTTATCGGCTTTTCACAAACACGACGCTCTGCCCAGCAATCCTTAAACATTTTGACCCAATGGTCACCGGCACCTGCCACTACTGTGGGGAGGTGGCAGACACCTTCAACATGGTCTGGGCCTCCCAAAGTAATCTAGCCCTTACCCACAACCCCAACCCAACCCGAGAGGACTGGGAGGCAGCCCTGCTTGGTTGCTCAGACCTCCAGGCCCAAAAGGCCTTGGTTCAGAGAGCCAGGCTGGCGGCTTCGACTAATGGGGTCCCGTACTAGGGATATCCCACCCAGTATGCAGGGCCCCACAAGGGGGCCCACACCTCTCTTTACACTCAATAAATGCTTTTTACCACCACCACCTCTTCAAGTGAAGCCAGCGTCGCCATATTGTGGTGGCCAGAAAGCTCGGCGGCCGCCGGATAGTGTGCAGCGACTGGAGAGCACAGTGAACAGAAAGCGCAGAAAGGTGCCTCCGCGGCACCTTCGTATGCGTGCAGCCCAATTGCAGCGAGCATGGTTTAATCCTGCGCCTTGGACATGCTCGCCACCCCCGAAATTATGTTGGCCCATCCCAATATTTCAACTTGGCCTACCCCAAAATTCCAGTTTTGTAATGGTGATCACTTGCGGGGAAAATAAAAACGTCGCAGTTTCGCCCGAAAGGGGAAGCATCAATTGCGATAGCAAATTAGTAGAGAGCTATTCGGAGTAGGGATAGTAGTTTTATCGGCTGCATAAACTTGGAAGCGCAGCAACAGGAAGTGGACCTGGAAAAGTGCTAATGGAGAAACAAGGAATGAAATAGACTTCATACTCTCTGCCGATCCAAGCATAGTGCAGGATGTAGAAGTGTTAGATAAGGTTAAGTGCAGTGACCATAGGTTTGTGAGGTCTCGGATTTCTCTCAATTTGAAGAGAAAGAGAGAGTGAAATTAGTCAAGAGGAAACAGGCCAACCTAGAGGCAGTAAGGGTAAAAGCAGACCAATTCAGGCTGGTGGTTGCAAACAAATATGCAGCTTTAGAAAAGGAAGATAAAGACAACATAGAGGTAATGAATGAAACCGTAACTAGCTTGATCTCAGAAGCAGCAATTGAAGTAGGCGGTAGGGCACCAAGGCAACCAGTAGGTAAGCTCTCCCAAGAAACAAAGGACCTAATAAAGAAACGACAGAAGATGAAAATGTCCAACTCAAGAGATCAGATAGAATTCGCTGAACTGTCAAAACTAATCAACAAGAAAAAAGTAAGGAATATTCGAAATTATAACGTGGGAAAGATTGAGGAAGCCGTAAAATATGGACGCAGCATTAAATCAGTAAGAAGAAAGCTTGGCATAGGACAAGGCAAGATGTATGCACTGAAAGATAAGCATGGTAATATCATCAGCAATTTCGATGACATAGTAAAAGCAGCGAAAGAATTCTATACTGAACTGTACAGTGCCCAAAACAGCCAAGCTACTTTCATTCAAAATAGTGATGAAACGGATACAGAGGCTCCTTCTATAACTAGCGCTGAAGTTAGAAGAGCCTTGAAAGACATGACCAGGGGAAAAGCTGCTGGAGAAGATGGATTAACAGTAGATTTAATCAAACATGGAGGAGATATCATGCTTGAAAAGCTTGCGGCCCTTTATACGCAATGCCTCACAACTTCATGTGTACCAGAGAGCTGGAAGAACGCCAACATTATACTAATCCATAAGAAGGGAGACGTTAAAGAACTGAAGAATTATAGACCCATTAGCTTGCTTTCAGTATTGTATAAACTATTCACCAAGATAATTTCCAATAGAATCAGGGCAACACTTGACTTCAGCCAACCAAGAGAACAACAGGCTGGCTTCAGGAAGGGATATTCTACGATGGATCATATCCATGTCATAAATCAGGTAATCGAGAAATCTGCGGAGTACAATCAACCTCTCTACATGGCTTTCACAGATTATGAAAAGGCATTTGATTCAGTAGAGATACCAGCAGTCATAGAGTCATTGCGCAATCAATGAGTACAGGAGGCATACGTGAATATCTTAGCAAACATCTACAAGGATTCCACAGCTACCTTGGTTCTCCACAAAAAGTAGAAAGTTACCTATCAAGAAAGGGGTCAGGCAAGGAGACACAATCTCTCCAATGCTATTCACTGCATGCTTAGCAGAAGCATCCAAGCTCTTAGACTGGGAAGGCTTAGGAGTGAGGATCAACGGCGAATATCACAGCAACCTTCGGTTTGCAGATGACATTGTCCTATTCAGCAACAGTGGAGACGAATTACAACAAATGATTGAGGACCTTAATCGAGAAAGTGTAAGAATTGGGTTGAAGATGAATATGCAGAACACAAAGATAATGTTCAATAGCCTGGCAAGGGAACAAGAATTCAGGATCGCCAGTCAGCCTCTAGAGTCTGTAAAGGAGTACGTTTATCTAGGTCAATTACTCACAGGCGACCCTGATCACGAGAAAGAAATTTACAGAAGAATAAAATTGGGTTTGAGTGCATACGACAGGCATTACCAAATCCTGACTTGGAGCTTACCACAGTCGTTGAAAAGAAAAGTGTACAATCATTGCATTCTTCCGGTGCTAACATATGGAGCAGAAACTTTCAGGTTAACAAAGAAGCTCGAGAACAAGTTAAGGACCGCACAAAGAGCGATGGAACGAAAAATCTTAGGAATAACGTTAAGAGACAGGAAGAGAGCGGTGTTGATCAGAGAACAAACGGGGATAGCCAATATTCTAGTTGACATTAAGCGGAAGAAATGGAGCTGGGCAGGCCATGTAATGCGTAGGATGGATAACCGGTGGACCATTAAGGTTACAGAATGGATACCAAGAGAAGGGAAGCGCAGTCGAGGTCGGCAGAAAACCAGATGGGATGATGAAGTTAGGAAATTTGCAGGCGCAAGTTGGAATACGCTAGCGCAAGACAGGGGTAATTGGAGATCGCAGGGAGAGGCCTTCGTCCTGCAGTGGACATAAAATATAGGCTGATGATGATGATGAAACTTGGACACATTTGGACTAACTGAATTAACAAGCGTGGTGTCAGCGCGCACAAGCAAACAAGAATAGATAACACCGAATGACCGCAGACAACGACTGTCAAAACGCTGGCAGCAAGCGCAGCCGCCGCAGCGGGCGAATTGTTCGCGTGGTCAATCGCTTCAACGGAAACTGAGCGGCGAATGCACAGCGCATACGAAGGTAAGAGCCGTGTGGATATAAGAGACGGTGCGGACGACCGCCAGCGCCGGGCAAAGTGCCGAGGAGTTGTGCAGAGGAGAAGTTGTTGGCAGAGGAAAAGCTGCCCCCCCCCCCCTCACTCCCGCGCTGCCTTCCCGCTTTCTTGCTTTCGCATGGTAGATTGAGTGGCCAGTTCCCCTTGCGCCCGGTTGCAAGATAAACATTTGGTGAAGCAGCACAGCAGCATTTCGGAGCAGTTGTCCGCAGGCGTCTCCAGGAAAATTCGGGAGTGGGTACGTTATGTTCTCTGGGTGGGTTGCCAAATCTGCTTCAAGTAGACCCGGCAGGGCTGCTCGTGGCACCCACTCGACGCGTATCACTAAATTAGTAGTGGCAGCAATACGGTGAATACTATTCGAAGGAAGAGAGGACCAAGATACCCTACGTATGTTGCGGATGGCTTGAGTGGTGTCCGTGCGAATGATGAGCTGAGAATATCGAGCAGCTTGAACAAAAGGGAGCAACGCGGCCAAGCCGTCCCGTATGGCGGCAAGCTCGGCAAGATAAGCCGGCGGTGCAGTATTGGCAACATACGAGCACGTCTGGCCTGCCTCTGGTATCAATGGGCACACGAGAGCTGTGTGAATCGTGGTACCATTAACACTGGCGTCAGTGTATGCTACGAGAGTCACATCGTCTTGATTATCATCCGTGAGACGAAGTCGGGAAACTTGAGCGTTCGCTTGGCTAGGAACCGGGCTATGCAGACGACCAAGAGGCTTATTGTCACTTAATTGTACCCTGTTCCACGGAGCTACATCGGGTGTCGCAGAAGCTGGATTGTCTATTTCATGTCCCATGTACCGGGCCAGTGCAGCAGCCGAGCATAAATTCGATGGCTTAAGGGCGCTCCCGCATCGATGTTACTGCACCAGTTCGTCAAGAGTGTTGAGTTGGGACTCGGCCTGTAAGGTTTGCAGTGGAGTTAGACGCGGTAGTCCCGTTATGCCCCGCATTGCTTCCTGATTAATGACCTCAAGGCGAGCCCATTCTGTCTTCGTGAAATGTTGAAAATGGGCTCTGTAGACGAATCGTGGTTGCAGTACGGAACGGACAAGAAGGCGAGCCATTTCGGTGCGCGCTCCGCCACATTTCTTCTTAATCCGACGTATCAACTGTATCGTTTCTGCGACTTGTTGCTTTGCCTTCTTGACCCATGGTTTCGCAGATCCGGAGGCATCCATTTCAAGGCCGAGTACAAGGAGAGTTGAAGCCTCGTGTAGTGGCTGCTGATCCAGATTTAACTGAAGAGACCGAAGTGCCAGTGGGCGGCGCCCATACTTGTTCGCTACTGACATGTACTTTGTCTTGTCCTTATACATTTCAAGCCCTATCTGAGCACACCAGTTGTGTGTTACGTTCAGGGTCTCTTGAAGCGCTTGTTCTTGGCGGCAGATTTCAGAATAAACTGACCAAGCGGTGATGTCATCTGCATACATTAGGTATTGTACATTACGTTTCGTCACTAGCTTCCAAGCAAGAGGAAGGATGATGACGTTGAAAAGGACTGGTGCGAGCACAGATCCTCGTGGGACACCTCGATGTGCGACGAACTGACCTGCTGCGTGGCCAGCCAGGCGAATAGAGAAGGTACTAGCGTGCAGGAAGATTTGGACGAACGAGCAGACACGGCTAGGGAACTAAGCCAATGGAGAATTCGAACAATTGCTTGGTGACTCACATGGTCATACGCTTTGCGGATGTCCATTGCCAGAATAGTGCGAATTCTTCGGGAGCGGCCTCCGATGAGATCCATAGAAGAAAGGTACTCAAGGCCATCCTCAGTGCCCAGGAGCATCGCTCGAGCCGCCATGTACGTGTCGCGAGCATACGCTCCATTAGCTTGCCTAACGTTGAGGTTAGCGCTATTGGGCGCATATAAACGATATGGCCCGGGGGCTTTCCGGGTTTGGGAATGGGGACCATCTCCGGATGACGCCAAGAATCAGAAATGGCTCCTGTAGCCCAAGCTTCGTTTATGGCCCCTAACAGCACATCGAGAACCTTGCCTTCCGTGTTTTTATAAAGTTCATACGGTATGCTGTCCGGTCCTGGTGCCCTGCCTGGCTTCGACAGGTCTATTGCCGCTAAAAATTCCGCCATAGTGAAGGCAGCTTGTATACCTTCGATGTCGGCGAGCGTAGGCGGCGTGCTTGCTTCCGTGTGATGGCGGTTTTGAACAACGAAAGGAGGCGGTGCTGTGTCCAAAGCAGGAAAAAAGGTGTGGGCGACTGTTTCGGCGAATACTGTTGGTGTCTGGCCAGATGCTAAGAGCGCGCAGGCTGCAGGTTCTGGAGGGCGCCGAACGGGTTACATTACACGGAAACTACGCTAAATAGAGGCATTGGAAGACGAAGGGTCGAGGGAAGAGCACCAGTCTATCCAGCGGCCACGTTCTAAGCGGCGTTCATGGCGCCGAGCTACTGCAGTAAGGGTTGGGGCTCCAACCGAAGGGTATTTGATGAAGGGTCACGGTCTGATGCAAGTTCTGCTTGGCGGCGCGACGCCCAGAGGCGCCGAAGTTGCAAATCTGAAGCGTTCGCGATTCATCAACTCACGAAGTGCGGGTTGCTTCAACTAGTGCCGCACTAAGACAATGGGATGAGTCCTGCATGGAGCTGGATACAGTGCTTTCTAATCACGCCCTATATCGATCCCAGTCCACCACTCGACATAGCCAGCGAAAGCAGCCTGTTCCGCCCGAAGATAAGCCAAGGTGAATCGGACGGTGGTCGCTACCCCAGCAGTCGGGTTCACATGACTACGAGATGGTCGTCCTTCCTAGCCACCAAGATAGGTCCGGTGAGTGTGGCGGCGCGCCAGGGTGGACGAGTAGGCACTGACACATTATTAAGCAGCGTGAATTGGGCGTCCATAAATGTGTCCAGCACACACGTAAAAGAAGAAGAAAATCTTTATTCAAGCATAATATACTACAAAATGGTTCACAGTATCATCTGGATCCTTAGCCTATGTGGCTAGTTTTGGATCCATACCATAAACGTCAGCATAAATTGCAATCCAAAGCAAAAAGCAAAAGTAGGTAATCCTATATACATGATTTAAAGTGATGTTTTAATGATAAAACAACATTTGGAAGCTTTCTGATTAAGCTGGGTATTTCATTCCAGATTTTTGCACCGACTAATGATAGGGAACGTTGAGCGCATACATTATTAGCTTTCGGCAAGTTGAATTTATTATGCTAAGCTTGTCTAGTGTCCCTTATAGGCCTGAGAAATATTAATGAGAGATCTGACTTGTTCGTGGTTAGTATTCTGTGGATTAGTATAGCTGTGTTATAGTCCCGAGCATAGATAAGTGGCATTATATTTAACTGTGAAAAAAGCTGTGCAGAGGGCGCGTCCTTAGTGGCCGATGCAAAAAATGTCACAGTTTCGCCCTAACGGCGAAGCAATGAATGCGATAGCAACACAGCAATGTCATACGAAGTAAGGTGAGCCTCTTTGGTAACAATATGAATTGTAGTAAACATGAGCTGATTAAGTAAGCAGGTGTGCTGCGGCGTAAGTAGACCGACATGAAGAGAGACTCGATGACCACGAGAAGGCGCGTGTGAAACGGTGGTGTTGATGAGAAGCGCTTCCCGTGGGCAGCGCGCGTGCGAAGGGACACACCTGTAGCGCTGCACTGCCGATCCGGGCAGCATTACATGTGTAGCGTGCGTTGGAAAATGTGACCCGACTATTACTAACTGAATGAACAAGCGTGGTGTGAGCGCGCACAAACAAACATGAAGAGATCACACTGAATGACTGCAGACAACGACTGTCAAAACGCTGGCAGCAAGCATACGCCGCTGCGGGCGAAGGTACGTGCGGTCTATCGCTTCAACAGGAACTGAGCCGCGAATGCACGGCTCATAAAGGTCAGAGCTGTGTGGATAAGAGACGGTGCGGCGAGCGACGAGCGCGGTTGTTGGCAAAAGAAAAGTGCGCCCCCCCCCCCCCCCCCCCCCCCCCCCCCCCGCTTCCTCCGGCGCTGGCTTCCCGCTGCCTTGCTTGCGCGCGGGAGAGATAGGAGACCGTGCGGCCGAGCGACGAGCGCGGTTGTTGGCACAGTAGAAGTGCCCCCCCCCCCCCCCCCCCCCGCTCCCTCCGGCGCTGACTTCCCGCTTCGTTGCTTGCGCGTGGGGGATTGAGTGCGTGCGTCCCAGCACGCTTGCGCTCGGGCATACGGCGCGCGGTGAAGATTTTATCTATACGGAACCTCACGGCGACGGCGACGACGACGGCGACGCCGACGGCAGAAATCCGGTTGAAGTGTCCATATAATTGCTATCGCAATAAAAGAAAACCTCCGACGTACCACACGAGGCCTTATACCTCTGTGTGGGTCAGACCTCCCTGGTGGGTTAATCCGCCGAGAGGAGGTTACGTTACGGATCCGGGCTGCGTGTCGGAGTCGCGCTCACACCGTTTCTGACTGCTCTCTGGGCACAACACGGTCCCTATGATACGTCATGCTCATTTTGTGACACTACAATTAAAAATGTTACAGTGACACACCTATTATGGACGTGCCCAGGACTTCACCAAAGCCGTCACCGCCACCTACGGGCAACAGGCCTTCGGCCTGGCCGCCCAGCCAACCTTGGATTCATGGACCATATCATCGTTCACTTCTAGATTTTTTTTCATGAGTCAAGTCTGTTCGTGTATTTTTGACATCCTTTGTACTATGCCTAAGGCCAAGCTTTCGTAATTTAAAAGTCTGTTCATCATTTTCGACGAAGTACTGTGTAATGAAATAACCATTATTAAATCATCCGCCGGCAGGATTCGAACACAGGACCTCAAGCACAGAAGCCCGACATTGAAACCATTACGCCACGGACGCATGAATCGACAAGCGGCATGTATAGAACGCCGTTATTTAATTTCAATTCATTTTATTTTCTTAAAGACCCCACGTGGGGGTATTACATAAGGGGTGGGGTCATCAAAACATGAATGACAATGCCACATGTGTTTATATGCAGAAAAGGTTATTTAAATTTTCAGCGTATGATGATGCACAGGTGATGTCGACGATATGTTGGGGAAGGCCGTTCCAGTCTTTAGCTGCACGTGGAAAGAAGGAAGCTGAAAAAATAACAGTTTGGACCCGTGGCCAAAAAACTTCAAGAGTCTGTCTGGTGCGGTGAGAAATGTACGATGCTGGCATGATGTAAGCTGCACGATTAAGTGATGAGTAATAGAACTTGTGGTACAGTAATACGATTAAGTGATGAGTAATAGAACTTGTGGTACAGTGGCTATACGACGGCGAACTGAGAGAGGCGATATCCCAGATTTAGTTTTCAAAGCTGAAACACTGACGTTATGCGAATAAGAAGAATGGATGAACCTTGAAGCGTGATTTTGGACGGCTTCTAGATCGTTTATGAGGTTAACGTGATGCGGGTTCCATATGGCAGATGCGTATTCTTGTTTAGGCAGAACGAGTGACTTGTAAGCGAGCAATCTTACTTGATGTGGGGCGAGGCGAAGATGACGTTTAAGACATCCCAGTGTTTTGTTTGCTGATGATATTACGTTAGCCACATGTGCATTCCATGTTAGATCATTAGATAATGTAATGCCTAAGTATTTGAAAGACGATACGGATTCTACGGATTCGCTAGCGATTTTGTACTGAAATGCATGAATCTTGTGTCGACGGGTAATGGAAAGGAGCTTGCATTTGCTAGGGTTAAGGGTCATGAGCCAATTTTCACACCATTGTTGGATGTGGTTAAGATCATGTTGGAGGGCTTCTTGATCAGTAGTAGTAGTTACTCGGCGGTAGATAATGCAGTCGTCAGCAAACATTAGAATTTGGCAATATACGTGCAGTAGGAGGTCGTTAATATAAATCAAAAACAAAAGAGGGGCAAGAACGGCGCCTTGTGGGACACCTGATACAGGAAGACGACTGGTTATTTATGATGACTGATTGAGAGCGATTTGTTAAGAAGGCTTTGATCCACTGTAGTACGTTAGGATGTAGGTTTAAGCGAGATAGTTTTTGTAATAACCATTGATATGCAACTTTATCAAATGTCTTGGCCTAATCCAGAAAAACAGCGTCAACCTGAAGGTTAGTGTCCAAGTCAGCATGCAAATCATTGAGGAACATGGCTAGCTGAGTTTCGCATCAATACCATTTAAGGAAACCGTGCTGGGATGGGTGGAAGAAACTGTTAGCGTCCAAGAAGTCCACAATGTGAGAGTATATGACATGTTCCATGATTTTGCAAGGGACAGTAGTTTAGAGGACAATTTTTATCACCTGATTTGTAGAATGGAACGACCTTCCCAGTTTGCCAATCATTCGGAATGAGACCTTTAGAAAGTGACTGTGAAAACAACAGTTTCAAGTACACTGCAGTATTACACTTCGTATTTTTTTGTAGTTTCGAGTTTATTTCGTCGATGCCGGCTGACAAGGACAGTTTCATTTTCTAAATTAATGACGAGATACCGTTTGAAGAAAAGGTTAGCGCGTCCATCGGTGACGTTGTTTTAGTAGGTGGCATCCATGAAGGCGGGTTGTGTTCTTGTGTGAGAACTGTTGAAAATGCGGTATTGAAGATGTTAGCGCAGTCAGTATCGGAGATTGGTTCACCTGACGCATGAGCGAGAGCGATTGAGAGCGTCGGTGCAGGGTTGATGACTCTCCAAAATTTCTTTGGGTTATCGCATAGCATGCGCGGCAGGTCGTTATTAAAGAATGAGTGTTTTGTGTCGGTGATCGCGGTCAAGTATTTATTTTCGGCTGAGTGGTATTTTTCCCACGCTTTTTCCCACGTGGTTTCCTTTTAGCTTTGCAGCGCGAAAAAACCACTTCTTTTTATTTTCGAGCTTTTTTTTGTGACTTAGAAAACCAAGGTTTAGAGCAATTCTGGAGGTAGATTTTTGTGTTAGGTCCTGTAGTTTATTCTTAAATATCAACCAATTGCCGTTAACCGAGCTCTGGTTTAAATTGGCTTCGAAGAGTGGCAAAACGATGCTGAGTTCGTGATTAAAGGCGTTGCGTTGAATTTGTTGCGGGCAAGCCAGCGTCCTGCCGCGTTTCGATTTGGACACCTCGACAGGTCGAGCCGCTGTTAGTAGCGATTGTGCGTGTTCGCAGAGTTGTGCGATGTTAATAAACGCTCATTTTCATAGTTGCTGGCACAGTGATCTTTGTGTAGTACTTTTACAGCTCCGTTGGTAGCCCCCATTCACAGAGTGGAATGACTGCGATTTTTTTTAACTAAGGCTTTCCCAAACTACTATTTCCAACACTAACTGCGATTTTTTTTTTAACTAAGGCTTTCCCAAACTACCATTTCCAACACTAACTGCCATAAGCTTAATGCATTTATACCTTCCTTGCCAAATTTCGGGAAAGAATTGTTTACATAGCTCTTCACATTTTGCTTGGTTGGCATTCTTTGCAAAGTGCTCAAGGTACAGTGAAATCTTAAGGGACATCATAGGTGTATATAGAGCCTTCTAAAAGAATAACATATTCACCATTCCATCTGGCGTGTGGAAGCTTATTTGAAGGAGTCTGTTGCGGAGGTTCTTCACAAGATGAGGGAAATCTAACAAAAAGTGCAGGAACCTCTTGTCATCAAAAGGGTGCACCCTTTTAGCAATGACTTCTTTCCACCTTGCCTTTACACTCATCACCCGCCACATCTTCGTGTTCCACGTTGCGGCATCACACGTGACATAGGTTACAAAAAGCCCCGCTTTCTCTGCAAAATTCTGCCCTCCAACACTATCGTTCCAAGCAGCCTCCAACACTGAGCAACAAATGAGCATGTATGCTGGGCATATCATTCCAGATCTTAGAGAACCGTGTTACTCTATGACAGTGCACAATCAAAACTGATTAAGAGCGGCATAGCAACCACATGCATTAAGACAGCACTAAATAAGTCGTGTGAGCACGAGTGTGAGCGAAGTTTTTTAAATCAGATAGCACGATTACAGAACGCAGGTTATCCCCGTTCTGTCATCACTTCAGTATGCGAAGCCATATTGCCGAAAGAAAAAAAGAACAAGTTTGGAACCAGCGCACAAAGGAAAGAAATGTGAGACCAGTGCATGTGGTGCCGTACTTGCACAAGTTGTCGCACAATCTAAAGAAGGTCTCCGACAGACGTGATGTTAATTTACTTTTCAGTGCAAGCTTTCCTCGATACGCGGTCGTATGAGAACGCTCAACAAGCGCCTGTGCGCCATCGATGCGGTTTCACTGAATGCACGTGCAACGTTATCCATAAGATACCGCTGAGCTGTGGAAGAACTTATATTGGACAAATAGGACAGTGTTTCAATCATAGAGCTCGTCAGCACAGCAATAACTTGAAGAATGGCTATGGAAGTCATTTCGCGGGACATTGCAAAAGGTGTCCGTGCACTCTTATTTTTTAAAAGACGAAATTCATAGGGAAAGGAAGAAGAGAAATAATAGACGCATGTGCACACTCGAAAGGAAAGCGACAAATGTGTAACTTTTCCCTCTCTCGCTTTGTCGGAGAAAGAAGTAGGTTTTTTGCATGAAACATTCTGATGTTGTCGCTGATGTGACTGCTGTACGCATGCCTATGCTGGAAAATGTATAAATGGCCGAAGAATTTGAAATAAACTTCCATTTGGCACAGTAGGCAAGCAGTGCTTCTCTGTGGTATTTGTTTCTTCGGTACCTTGTTTTATTCGCCGTTATTCAAACCTCAGTTCCAAATATGAACCGACTAGCCCTCATCAAGACCTTATTGAATTGGTTCTAACATGGTAGTTAAATAGTTTTGATGAGGGGACCAGATCGACGAGGAAAATTCGAGTTGTGGGCGGAGCAACGTTTGGAATAAAGCAAGCTTACGAATGAGAGAGGGGGAGTTTCAACAAATACCACAATGACCTGGCTGCTTCTTAAATTAAGTATTCTTAAATTAAGAGACCTCAGATAATCTGCTGCATTTCATATTGAAGGAAAAGTTAGAATTTGAACGATTTCTGCTAAAAGACATTACTTTGCATTTAGCTGAGTTTAAATTCATTAGCCGTATTTGTCACAGCAATCGGTAATTGGGCTGAGGTCATCTTGAAGAGTCTGGTGGTCTGTAGAAGTGTTAATGGGTCGACACATAATGCAATCATCAGCAAATATGCGCCTGCAGGATGCTATGTTATTGGACGGGTCGTTAATATCCAGGGTATTTCAGTGAACACTTTCAAAATTTATTTACGGTTGCCTGTGGCATATAGCCCAATTATAATTAATGAGCTGGTCTATTCGAAGAGGCGGACACTATTTGCACAAAAAATTGATATGCATAATTGACTAATCAACAGAAATTCACTAATTAAGTTTTTAACTAATTACCTGATGACCCATATTGCAATTAACAAATTGTAGCCGTGGAGTACGCAAGGCGGATCCACTTGGAATTAATTCTCAGGATGACACCAGTTTCGAGATAATAATTCCCGAACTTTGCGGAGAAATGCATTGGCGTTCCAGTAAATTTTGTGCTTGAATGCTTAAAGCGACATTTTTTTAAGAAACTAATTGGAACGCCAATGCATTTCTCCGAAAAGTTCGGGAATTATTATCTTGAAACTAGTGTCATCCCGAGAATTCGTTCCAAGTGGGTTCGCCTTGCGAACTCCACGGCTACAATTTGTAAATTGCAATATGGGCCATCAGGTAATTAGTTAAAACTTAATTAGTGAATATTTGTTAATTATTCGAGTATGCATTTCAATTTCTTGTGCAAGTAATGTCCGCCTCTTCGAGTAGACCATCTCATCAACTAGAATTGTGCTATTTGCCACAGGCAACCTTGAAGAATTTTTGAAAGTGTTCGCTGAAACACCCTGTATATAAGAAACAGTAGGGGACCAAGTACGCTCCCCCCTGGTACACCTGAGGAAACATTGGAAAGGGACGAAGAGAAATTGTTAACGACAGTGAATTGCTGCCTGTTAGAAATAAAATTTCCAAGACAAGATAGAGTCAGTGAATCCAGTTTTAATGAGAATAATTTTATAAAGAGGCGACAATGAACTACGCGGTCAAATTCTTTTGAAAAATCACGAAAGATGCGGTCAGTTTGTAAGTTTGAGTCCATGTAAATGTGCAGATCTGTCGTTAATTCCCAGTAGTTGGGTCTCCCATGACAAACCTCTTCTGAACCCATGCTGCTTAGTGAAATAAAGTTATTAAATTCCAGATGATAATAAACACGGGACGTGATAATGTGTTCCATCATTTTACAACAAATGCACGTTAGTGATATGGGTCGATAGTTTACAACTAGGTTACTGTCGCCGATTTTAAATATAGGTACTACTTTGGTGGTCTTCCAATCAGTGGGAATCTGACCAGTTATTGTGACTCCTGAAAAATGTGAAATAAAATTTTGCTTGAAACCGAAACTGTATTTTTTAGTATTTTGGAATTAATGTTATCGGTACCTGCTGAAGTGGATAGTTTGAGGTTATTAATTAGGTGCGCGATACCATAAGTTGTCATGTCTGTAGGTGTCAAATACTGGTAGTCTAGATCCGTAACATCGGGCTTTCTTCTTCTTTCTGAGGTTTTACGTTCCAAAACCAGTTCTGATTATGAGACACGCCGTAGTGGAGGGCTCCCGATTAATTTGGAGCACCTGGAGTTCTTTAACGTGCACTACAACGCAAGCACACGTGCGTTTTTGTATTTCGCCTCCATCGAAATGCGGCCGCCGCGGCCGGGGTTCGATCCCGCGATCTCGTGCTCAGCAGCGCAACGCCTTAGCTGACTGAGCCACCTCGGCGGGTTCGTAACCTCGGGCAGATCACCTAAACCTTCCATCGTGAAAATCTATGAAAAGATACTTTATGAAAACTAAGCGACACTCGTATGGAAGAGGAGCACCATTAGCACTGTGCAAGGTGACATGAGTATCGCGACTAGTTTGCCAGAATTTCTTGTGGTTAGATTTGAGCAGCGAGGAAAGGCCTTGAGAAAAATATTCATCTTTTGCATCGAAAAGAGCTTGGCAGTAGTTCTTTGCAGAGTTTTATTTATCCCAAGCTGACACGTTGCACAAACGTTTTACGGCTTTATATAAACGCTTCTTCTTATTTCGGAGCTTACGAAGATTTCTGGTAAACTATTGATTGTTTTTGTCTGCTATTGTATTTATTAGATGCACGTGTTAGTCAACTAACGCGCATAGCTTGTGTTTGAACATTAACCAATTATCTTCAATAGGCATTGTGTAGAACGAGGAAAAAAGCGTATGGTTAAAGAATGAATCAAGTTCTCGGTTAATTTCGTTATAATCACGCTTGTTATAATCGCGTTAACACAACTGAAGTTGTCAGCAAAAAAAAAAAGTTTCTGCTACTGCACAATAGAGTGGAACTCCTTCCAGTGCTTCTGAGGCTTCTCGCACTGTTACCAAACGAGCCTTGTCGATTAGTTTGTCCTGCACGCACGCTTCACACTCCACATTTCGGTTGTTCGCACAGCTCAAGAATACAGCTCGTTCAATGGAAAGTTCACGAGCTCTAGAGTTCAGCGTGCATGCTGCGTACGACGTGCCATTAAACCCGGGGAACATATGCGGCGGCCAGGATTTCGATGGAAGGACAAGCCTATACGAAGGTCAGCGAGAGTGGCGACTGCATCAAAGAGAAACTTGCCTCGTCAGCTTCGTCGCCACCTGCAGCAGTTGTAGCGCCGGTATATACAAGCAGCTGTGGAGAAATAGTGCTAATCCGACGTCGTTTCGTCTTGTCATTCGTCTTGGCTCTGACGCCGCTTTGTTTCGAGCCGCGGAATTTTTCGCGTCAAATATGCAGGCATGTTGGGTAACATTGCCGGAACTGCATTAGGGACAAGCGTGGTGTTCCCCTAGGCACCCGGACTTCAACACCATTTATGGTATGAACCGCATTGATGGAATGCGGCTCAAAGTGCAAGTCGCACACAGCACAATCGCCGTCAAGCCTCTTGTCAAGCGAATGGAAATTTCTCTCCCAAAGAAGACGTCGTTCTTCGTCTTTTGTGGCCTTAAAAAGAGATAACTTACAAATGTTTTGCACGCGCGCATATATAGTTGTGCAACCTGGAGTGTAACAACGGTTTAGACGCTGCTTTTTAGCTATTTCATGAGGATAACTAAGCACACGACACCGAAAAAGACGCGCTGGTCATGTCACAGAGCAAACTAAATGGGAAGAGCGGGCGATAACAGCGACGCCTATACTTTCGCTACAAGCGGGGACAGGAGCAAGTAAGGGGAGCGCGTTTCGCGCCAGTAGAAAAGTTCACTCTCACCACCAATGTCCGTGGGCCAGAACTCGAACATTCAGCGCGAGGCGTGCGCTACTGGGTTCCTTACAGCACAAGAATGAGAAGAAAGAAATTAGAAGGGAAAATATGTATGATAACACAAAGGGCAGTGCCTTGCAATTTGAGGCTCGAGCCGGTCGCCTAAGGACTAAAACATACCGGAGCAGTTATTCGGAACTAGATGACACATTTGTCATCATCATCATCAGCCTATTATTTGTCTACTGCAGGACGAAGTCCTTTCCCTGCGATCTCCAATTTTCCCTGTCTGGCGCTAGCTGATTCCAACTTGCACCTGCAAATTTCTTAACTTCATCACCTCAGCTAGTTTTCTGCCATCTTCGACTGCGGTTCCCTTCTCTTGGTACCCATTCCATAACCCTAATGGTCCACCGGTTATCCATCCTACGCATTACAAGGCCTGCCCAGATCCACTTTTTCCGCTTAATGCCAACTAGAATATCGGCAATCTCCGTTTGTTCTCTGATCCATACCGCTCTCTTCCTCAAGCTCGTGGAGACTGCTGACCTTGAAGCACAGGGTCTGATCAATACCTTGGAAGCAAAAAGGAAAAGGAACCAGGAAGGTTTTCAGGGCAAGCTATGGTCCCAGACGGGAACAATGTAAAGGGAAAGGTTCACTCTTTTGTTTTGCACATTTTAGGGCATACTGTTGGTCGAAAATAAGACCACCTAGCCCAAAGGGGCCTCCCCACGCGAAATATCGCAAATGTGGCCACGAGGTGCATAGGCGGAAAGTTTTCACTTTCCGGGGAGCCTGACCAGTTTTCCGTGCCCCACCCATGTATGCGTATATATATACACATAACCTTTACTAACAGTTGCACTGGAAACTTCGTGTGACCTCGAAAGATTGTTGACTGAAGTGACGAGCTTATATGCGTGTTTGCAAGACCTGATTGTAGGCAACAATTCAGTTTTACAGCCTCAGTCTGCTCGCCCCGCCAAGAGACTGGCGTCAGGTGGTTGAGCCACGCGACAAGCGATTCAGTTAAACACGTTACGGAGATATATGTGTTTTCTGCGTATTAAGTCGCACAAGTACACATCTATCAAAAAAGCAATGTAACACATTGTAAAAGTTTTAATACAAAAGATACAATCAAGAAATCTTATCCTGACGAAAGGTCAGTTACTGAGAAGATAAGACATAACATACAAAAAATTAAACAATATATTCCAATTTCTGGACACAACTTATGAGCAGAATTATTAGCATAAGTATAACGTGATTCCATAACGCAATAGTTTCATCACTTCTCAAAGCCTGCCTTTTGCCACTGGTTTCTTTTATTTTCCAGAGGCAGAATAAAAAACAAATAAATAAACAAGACAGCGATATCTCAAAAGTGCGAAAGGATTTGAAAGCAAATATAGAAACAGCGTGGATTGTGTTATTGAGCTGCAAATGCAGCATATGACGAATAAACATTAATAAGGTAAATGCACAGATAGACTAGGGAGTTTTACAAATAGCGCAACCAGGCGTCTTTTATTACCCAAACGCCCTCACTTTGCTTGCGCTGTTATACACCCCATTTTTGTTCCTTTGTATAACTTTCTAGCATTGTTTTCTAAGCCAGGTAGATTGTTTTGTTTTGTAAGTTGGTGCCTTTCTCTCTCCTATTAAAGACATCAGTTCGTTGTCTGATGCGATGATACAATCATTGAAAAAATGTTCGTTCCGGCACTTGATCTGAAAATGAAGTCGTCGGCAATCTAGCTTATTCAAATTGATTTTGCGGGAGAGTTCTTTGTCGTGCAAAATTGGTCGTGCAAAATTGCCAGATGGTTCAAACGGGCTTGTCCAGTGGTCGACCGCAAGTTCAGTCGCCGAAGGCAAGAAAAGGACCTCTCGGACGCGGCCGGCGAGAGCGGTATGGCCAACGCAATTTTCGTTAGCTTGGTCATTTCCGGCAATAGGTGTTCGCCCTTGCCCCCCGTAAACATGTGCACGACATCCTCGAATGTGTGCAATGATGCCGAGCTTTGCTTGCTTAACATGTCAATCAGCACATCTCTGTGCAAAATCAGGCGTCCTGGTTCAGGGTGGTCACCGTAGAACTATGTTATATATGCTTCGTCTTCCTTCCCTATGACAAGCTGCTCAATGTGGGACTTATGCTGCATCATGTCAGGTGTATACATGTTGTTTAACGAAGACAGCACTGTGTCAAGTACTTCATAGAACCTCTGGCGGTACATGTCACTCGCTGATGGAAACACGTGAGCTGAGGAACCTTCTTGATAGCGGCGTGGAGTATTCATCTCGCCTGGCAGCTAGAACACACGGGTTCTCAACTCCTACTTTTCCTGCCTCCGCCATACATACGCGGGTCACGCGCTTTATTTTGGAGTTAATCAGCGCCGAGTTCAAGCTTGGGCCATCCGAGATGGCTGGTCCCTTCGCGTGCGCTGTCTCCCTGCGCGCCTACTGTTATGTTTCCGCTGGCGCTTATACGGTGGAAAATACGCTTCCTTTTCATCGTGAGAGGGTTCTGGCGAAATACCGATAAGCGAGGTATCCGCTATTGGTTTTGTCGTTGGTGCTCATGCTGTGTTTGTAGCAGGTGCATATTGCAACGTCCGCAGCCGCGGTAGAAGTGAGCTCGACACCTGTTTTCAATTTATCCTTTTATTGGGACAGCAATCGTATCGACACTCGCTGTCGTCGCCGTCGCGATATTTCGTATAGAGTCCAAAAGTCATATGAGGGAGCGACCCATACACTGTGGGCGCGAGAAAAAGCCCGTAGCACTGAGTCGAAAAGGTTGGCGGCTTGATGGACATTATCTTCCCACGCGCTCAATATTCGGATTAGTTGGAAGTCATGTGATGAAACGCGCGCATGGGGAGGAGAGCACGCATCTTCTCATATAGCCCTGCCGCAGCTGCGAATGACTGTGAGCGGTTGACGCTTACGCGGCCCGCGTGCCGTATCCATTTGTTGGTAGCCATTGGGGGTTGCAATGATCAAGGGCGAGCAGGGATGGCTGCTAACTTCATGCGCGCTGTCTTCCTTCTTATGCTGTTTTTCCGCGCCCCAAGTGTTGCAGATCGCATAGTCTAAGTTAAGAGACAGGGTAATTGGAGTTCGCTTACAGAGGCCGTCCTGTAGTGGACATAAAAATATGCAGATGATGATGATAAATCCAATTTTGGGGGTAGCGGTGAATCGCATGGTTGTACGTACCATTCGGCCCCGCTGCCGACGTCCTTCATAATGCCAGCATTGTGACAACGACTGTTCGTGGTCATCCAGCGAGATATTTACAGGTTTACATGGTTAGTGCATCGCACGATGTTTGTTATTTTCATTAGTAAGTAAATGTTACTACAATTCATATAGGCAATATAACCAACTTACAGATTAGTGTGAGGGCCGCACCTTTTTGCCGCAATTTTGAAGAGCCTTACATGGGAGTATGAAATCGAGTATATGAAATCTGCCGTAAACGTCCGCGATCGCCTCCTCTCGCCATCTATGGTCATGTACAACCTTAGAAGGCAGCGGCATTTGCACCTCAAAGGTGGATGCACACGAGTATCCACCAATGGGCGCGCACTCTAGACTGACGTCATGAGCCGGACGGCCGGTGATCCCGCCGACGGAGGCCATGGCAGCCCGCGCTTCGAGCTGGGCCGAGTGGCGTCAGCGAGACTATTTCTTTAGTCGCGGTGGCAAGCGGCTGCTGCGCTTCAGTGATCAGGGCGGGGCGCCTCTCCTGTCTTCATAAATTGTAACCGACTTTATATATATATATATATATATATATATATATATATATATATATATATAGATGCAACGCGTGAAAGTACGCTGCGAGGGAAAATTCGCAATGGAGCTTGATCGGAATCAGCGCGGAACGCGATTGCTTCTCGGTTGGACTTAAAAAAAACTATTTGCTTTCAAGTTGGGGGTGCGGCTCTTACGCAGATTTATACGGGTACTAATCTTCCTTCGTGTAGTTGTCTTATGCTTCGCTATCACTAAAATTGCTTCGCCTTTCCGGCGAAACTGCAGCCGCAGTTTTTTTTTTTTTTATTATTCCGAGTCCTAGTAAAAGCTCTGCTGCGCATGACTGCTATTGATTCTGATTTCAAGTGACTCCGGCTTGGCCTCACTTCCGCTACTAAGTTAATTATATTGTACTGTGAAATGAGGAGCAGTGGGGATGTGGCTATGAGAGGGAGAACGACGACGAGGGAGATAAACCTTCTTTCAGTGCTCGATCGGCTGTGCTGCCTCTCGCTGCTTTATCGTTGCTCTCGCTGCTAGTCGCGAACGCTGACTTCCCGAAGGGGTTCGTGACATTTGGTGGAGGTGCTGGGCCTGTTGCGAACCTGGAACTCCGAAGCCGGACGATCCCTGTCACATCTCTCATGCCTGATCCACCCCCGGCACCGCGTCCGGTCGTCTGTCCTGGTGCGCCACGCCAACGGGATCCTCCCATCTTCAATGGCACTGACGATGATGACGTAGAGGACTGGCTGTCATCGTACGACCGAGTGAGCACCCACAACAAATGGAATGACGCTGACAAGCTTGGTTACGTACCATTCTACCTTTCCGGGGTCACCCATATTTGGTTCCGCAACCATGAGGCCGAGTTTTCTACCTGGACAGCATTCCGAACGGAACTTCAAGAAGTATTGGGTCGCCCTGCTGTGCGCAAACTTCGGGCTGAACAACAGCTTCGCTGCCGTGCCCAACAAGAGGGCGAAAGCTTTACCTGCTACATTGAAGATGTAATTGACATTTGCCGGCGTATCACCCCAGATATGACCGAAGATGACAAAATCAAGAACACATTGAAAGGCATAGACGATGACGCCTTCCAAATGCTCTTGGCAAAGAATCCTCAGACGGTCAACGACCTCACAACGCTTTGCCAGAGCTATGAAGAGCTACGCAAACAACGGACGTCGCACTTTCAGCTCTGAGTGACGGCGTCAGTGCTACTCCTTGCAGTTCAGAGATCTTCGACGCAATCAAGCAATCTGTCCGAGAAGATATGGCACGCCAACTCTCTCTTCTGCCAGCCAGTCAAGCGTCAGAGTCGCCCTTGTCTCCCGATCTCGGTCAGGTGATACAAGACCAAGTCGCTAGCGCCGTAACCCTTGCTCATCAACCGCCTCCTACGCCTGTTTCACTTACGTACGCTGCCGTTGTCGCAAATCCAAGGCCGCCGTCGGAAGCTATTCAATCCAGACCTACCAGCGCCTTTCCCTCCCCTCCGCAAGTAGCTGCACCATATGCACCTACAAGCAGCTACTGGCCGCCACAGCAGCCCGTGCGCCCACCTCGCCAATATCTCCATCCGACTCAGCCCGCTGTTATCAATCCATGGCGCACCCATGACAACCGTCCTATCTGTTATTCGTGCGGCCTGTCGGGGCATGTATCACGGTTTTGCCGCCGGCGCGGATGGTATCCTTCGGATTCACCGAGGGCACAAAGCAACGGTTTCGACTCTCCGTTCCGCTACTGCCGCTCAGCACTTCGAAGCCTCACCTCCTGCTTCCCGAACCTTCAATACCCGTCGGTCTCAGTCGCCCCGTCGGCGTTCTCTGTCGCCGCTTGTCCGTCGCGCTGAAGCTATCCGAGAGGAAAACTAAGGAACGCAGTTCCGGGGGCAAGAACTGCGATTTCAACTAACTCCTCAAGACCTAATTTATGTCCTGCGAACATCCTTGAAGTTTATGCGGAAGATAATGCCGTTCATGCGCTTGTAGACACGCGGGGGCAGCAATACCAGTGATTTCGGACCAGCTTCGTCTTCAACTAAGAAAAGTCGCGACGCCATATTCTGCCGTTTCATTACGTACAGCAAGCGCTGCACCGATTCAACCCTTAGGGAAGTGTACCGTGCGTGTTGTTATAAGCGACACTTTATACTGTGTTGAGTTCGCTATTCTGCCCCGCTGCTCCCATGCCTTGATTTTAGGATGGGACTTTCTGTCATCTCAGCATGCCGTTATCGATTGTGCCCGTGCTGAACTCGCTCTGTCACCATTCCGCACCAACGTGTTTGAAGATACTGCTGACGGTTCCGCTCGTGTGTTCGTCACCGCCGACACGGAGATTCCTCCATACTCTGCCGCATTTGTACCCGTTTCCTGCGTTGCTTTTTCCGACTGCACAGTTATTTTCACGCCGTCTGAACTTGTTGATAGCCGTCATCCATTCTTCCTTCCTTTTGCCCTTCTTGCCATTCGACAAGGTTCCATCGCACTTTATGTTTCGAACCTGTTTCCTTGCCCTGCTAGCCTACTCCACGATGAATGTCTTGGTTATGCGGACGCAATCGAGCCAAGCTTCCTTTACGATGTGCCTGATGACCCGGCTTCTCCTCAGGTTGACGCTATGGCCCTTCAAGTTTCTCCTCCGACGACGCCGTGTGACCCAGCATTTTCCCGGTGTATTGATCACAACCTCACTCCAGGTCAGCACGCCCAGATCGTCGATCTCCTTGACCGCTTTCGCACGTCATTCGACCTACAACAATCTCACTTAGGCCGTACTTCCACTGTGGTCCATCACATCGACACCGGCAACCATGCGCCTTTACGCCACAGGCCGTGTCGTATATCCTCCACGAAGCGTGGCGTCATCGCTGAGCACGTTGGAGACATGCTCCAACGCGGTGTCATACAACCTTCCCACGGTCCCTGGGCTTCTCCGGTAGTGCTGCTCAAAAAGAAAGATGGCACAATTCGCTTTTGCATGGACTACCGGCGCCTCAATAAGATAACCCGCAAAAACGTTTATCCACTACCCCGTATTGACGATGCGCTAGACACACTCCAAGGCATCGAATTCTTCTCATCTTTAGACTTACGATCCGGGTACTGGCAAGTGCCAGTGGCCGAGTCATACCATCCAAAAACGGCCTTCATCACAGCTGACGGTTTATTTGAATTCACCGTGATGCCATTTGGCCTGTGTAACGCGCCTGCCACATTTGAAAGAATGATGAACAACACCTTGCGCGGCCTCAAATGGCACATATTTCTGTGTTATCTGGACGACATCGTTATCTTTCCGGACTTTCCTTCCCACTTACTTCGACTTGAACGCGTCCTCAAATGCGTCGCCGATGCTGAACTCCAGCTTAACTTGACGAAGTGTCGCTTCGCCGCCCGGCAGCTGGTCATCCTCGGCCATGTCGTGTCGAAAGAAGGTGTACTCCCGCATCCGGCAAAACTACAAGCTGTTGCCCAGTTTTCACGAACAAAGACCTTGCGTCATACTTCCGTCTCTTCATCTGCAATTTCGCCACCATAATAGCACCTTTAACGCAGCTTCTTCGTGGTGACCACAACCTTTCGACCTGGTCACCAGATTGCGATGCCGCATTCACGAAGCTGCGTCTTCTCTTGACGTCGCCATCAATCCTGCGCCATTTTGACCCAAGTGCTCCAACAGAAATACACTGGGATGCGAGTGGCGTCGGCCTTGGTGCCGTTCTCGCTCAGAGAAAGGCTGGCTTCGATGAGTACGTCGTCGCCTTCGCCAGTCGTGCACTCACTAAACCTGAATCGAACTACTCTGTAACTGAACAAGAATGTCTGGCTATAATTTGGGCCATATCCAAATTCCGCCCATATTTCTATGGCCGCCCATTTGACGTGATAACTGATCATCATTCGCGGTACTGGCTGTCGTCCTTAAAAGAACCATCCGGTCGTCTTGCTCGATGGGTGCTTCGACTGCAGGAGTACGACATTCGAGTGCTGTACCGTTCTGGCCGAAAACACTTGGATGCGGATGCCTTGTCTCGTTCGCCACTAACAGACGAGGTTACCTCCCCGAAGGCCCCATTGTCCGAGTCTTCCCTTGCTGCCACGGATATTCTTCCGGAGCAGAAGAAAGACCCGTGGATTATGACAATGCTCAGTTTCTTGTCCACCCCATCGACAACCACTACCAATCGCGCATTACATCGTCAAGCACATCACTTCTTCATTCGCGACGGGCTCTTGTACCGTCGTAACTACCTCCCGGACGGCCGCCAATGGTTGCTTGTCATCCCTCGGCATCTACGTTCGGATATTTGCGCAGCGTTCCACGACGACCCTCAGTGCGCATATGCAGGTGTACTAAAGACATACGCACGTCTCCGCCTTCGTTACTACTGGCGAGGGATGTATCGATTCATCCGTCATTAGGTCCGCTTCTGTCTCGTTTGCCAACGCCGCAAAGATCCCCCTCGTCGTTCAACCGCTCCATTGCAGCCTTTGTCTTGCCCAGCACGTGCTTTTGATCGAGTAGGTGTCGACATTTATGGACCTCTGCCAACCACATCAGACGGCAACCGCTGGGTAATCGTGGCCATTGACCATCTTACGCGCTATGCGGAAACTTCCACTTTGTCCAGCGATTCTGCACGTAACGTCGCCTGGTTTCTCCTGCGCCACATCATCCTTCGCCACGGAGCTCCCAGGGAATTACTCAGTGACAGAGGCCACGTCTTCCTCTCCGAAGTCATCGAGGTTCTCCTCAAAGAATGCCGCATCATTCATCGCAGCACTACTGCATACCATCCGCAGACAAATGGCTTGACCGAGCGCTTTAATCGAACTCTTGGTGACATGCTGGCCGTGTACGTTGCATCCGACCAAAGCAAATGGGACCATGTTCTACAATTTCTCACCTACGCTTACAATACCGCCACACAGGCTACCACGGGATTTTCGCCCTTCTTTCTCCTGTACGGACGCGAACCTTTTTTCGCAATGGATACTATCCTTCCGTACCGCCCTGACACCACGGAAACCACTATCTTGTCTGAAGCTGCTGCACATGCAGAAGAGTGTCGCAAGCTATCCCGTCTATTTACGTCAGAAGACCAGCAACGCCAAAAGCACCTTCGAGAAACTTCCCATGCTCCTGCATCCTATGCTCCTGGCTCGCTAGTGTGGCTTTGGGTTCCAGCCCCTACCCCTGGACTGTCACCGAAACTCGCATTGAAGTATCAGGGCCCATACCACGTGATCAACCAAACGTCTCCAGTCAACTATATCGTGGAACCCCTCAAGCTATCTTTGGATCATCGCCGTCGAGGACGTGACATTGTGCATGTCCAGCGTCTCAAGCCATACTATGATCCGCCTGTGTTTTCCTACCCCTAGGTCGCAGTGACGGCTTCCTTATCCACAAGGGGGAGATAGTGTACTGTGAAATGAGGAGCAGTGGGGATGTGGCTATGAGAGGGAGAACGACAACGAGGGAGATCAACCTTCTTTCAGTGCTCGATCGGCTGTGCTTCCTCTCGCCGCTTTATCGTTGCTCTCGCTGCTAGTCGCGAACGCTGACTTCCCGAAGGGGTTCGTGACAATATATATTATTGCGATAGCAATTATATGGACACTTCAACCGGATTTCTGCCGTCGGCGTCGCCGTCGCCATCGCCGTGAGGTCTTGTATAGATAAAATCTTCGCCGCGCGCCGTATGCCCCAGAGGCAGCGCGCGGGGACGCGCGCTATCACGGAGAGCGAACGCACTCAATCTCCCACGCGCCAGCAAGGAAGCGGAAAGCCAGCGCCGGCACATCTCAGCCAACAACCGCGCTCGTCGCTCGTCCGCACAGTCTTTTATCTCTCCCACGCGCAAGCAAGGAAGCGGGAAGCCAGCGCCGGAAGGAGCGGGGGGGGGGGGGGGGGGGGGGCACTTCTACGCTGCCAACAACCGCGCTCGTCGTTCGGTCGACCGCACCGTCTCTTATCTCCACACGGCTCTGACCTTTATGCGCATTCGCCGCTCAGTTTCCGTTGAAGCGATAGACCGCACGTACCTTCGCCCGCTCCTGCGGCGTATATATCCGCTCGCTGCCAGCGTTTTGACGGTCGTTGTCTGCAGTCATTCAGTGTGATCTATTCATGTTTGTTTGTGCGCGCTCACACCACGCTTCTTCAATCAGTTAGTAATAGTCGGGCCACATTTTCCAATGCACGCTACACATGCAATGCTGCCCGGGTCGGCAGTGCAGCGCTACAGGTGTGTCCCTTCGCACGCGCTGCCCACGGGAAGCGCTTCTCATCAACACCACCGTTTCACACGCGCCTTCTCGTGGTCATCGAGTCTCTCTTCATGTCGGTCTACTTACGCCGCAGCACACCTGCTTACTTAATCAGCTCATGTTTACTACAATTCATATTGCTACCAAAGCCGCTCACCTTACTTCGTATGACATTGCTGTGTTGCTATCGCATTCATCGCTTCGCCCTTAGGGCGAAACTGTGACATTTTTTATGACCTCTGCGTACACCTTGCGATGTTTCCATCCCCAATAAACCTCGTAAATTATTAGAAGTTTTTTCATGAGTCACTAGCATTACTTACTGGAAATAGAAGCAATGCTGAGACACATATCATTCACGTGCATTTAAGACACCGTTGATAAAAGGCTCTGCCGAAGGGGTCACTGAAGTCTGCAGGTCTTTTTCCGGGTCAAAAAAGTGCGCGACGCAATTTGTAGCGAGTTGAACATACAGCAACATATTCGTTCTCTGGACATAGGCTATGCATTTAGAAATAATTTTAGTTGGCTGCCTCTTTCTCTTTAAAAATATAATAAATTTTTTCCTGTGTGCACATTGAAATATAATCTGTCTGTGCATGGTGTTCGCACTGGAAATTAAAATAACACGTTAAAGTGAAAAAATACGGATGAGGCATTGGGTGCTTCTATTGCGCTTGTTTTCCTATTGTCATGATTTTGAGAAATAAAGCGAAAGTATGAATAAAAGCCGTGCACGTCTGCGGCAGCAATGATGCCGTTAGCGTTTAGCCACAAGAACATTTGAAGGGAATAGGTAGAGACAACGTAAAAGAAACGATAAACGATCTGGGTAATAGAACTCTGGTAATGACATTTTACGAGCGTGGGGGGGGGGGGGGGGGGGGCGTTGAGGGCTCCAGCATCGCCGGGGAGGGGGGGAAGAGCCTCCCCCCCCCCCCCGGAAAACTTAGGAGGGAGCTCGAGTCCCGGAGCGCCCCCGTAGTCGGCCCCTATGGCAAGGAGGAAGCCTGTCCTTATGACGCGGACACAGGTGGCCATGCATAGTGCACTACGACCGTTGAGAGCGCCTTAAGGGCTTTTGAGGCAAAAGGCACCTCTCACAGTGGCAGATCAATTGAGAAGCAAGACGGAAAGAAAACGAATCGCAAGTGAACAGAATGCCAACGGCCGATGGCTTGCTGGAAGGACGTGGCGTAATTGTATTACGGAGCACGAGGATACAAATCAGTGATAGTGAATCGCTCACTGGTGCCTGAAGAGAAACTGACCGCAAATGGTCATGTCATTACCTTTCTAGACCGGTCAGTCATGCGTCTGCCTGAGGCTGAAGTAAAATCTTCAGCTCCCCATTTCTCGCCGGCAGAGTGACCGTGACGTACATGGAGAATCCACTTTTTGATGTGGTTGTGGGAAATGTTGAGGGCGCGCGAGATGCTTCTGCTCCTGACCCTGGCTGGAAGAGGCCACATGATTCTTTGATGATAAAGAGCGCACTCCAGCGGAAAGAGGCTGCTGGACGGGAGAATCAGCTGAACTCGATGACAGATGTTATCCGCAAGGCCGCTGCCAAGAAAATTAGCCACGAGACTACGGTTGCCGTCGTCACAAGGACGGCTTCTTACACATCGAATCCATTACGCGTATCGCCAATCAATCACTTGCAAATGAACCCTTCTGATCTGACAGTGAAGCAGAAAGACGATCCCATGCTGCCGCGCTGCTTCCAAGCAGTCGGTAACAAAGTTCCCACCAGGTCAGCCGAGATTGAGTTCATAGTGATGCAGGGTATTCTCCTCAGAATATATAAGCTGCCATCGACGAACGAGATGGCATAGCCTATTGTGCCAGCTTAACTGCGCGAGTTCGTTCTAAAGATGGCGCGCGGGCGAATTCTAGCTGGTCATCAGGGAACCAAGCGGACGACAGATCGAATGCTCGAGAAATTTTATTGGTCGGGTGTGCATTCTGACGTCACTCGTTTTGTAAGGTCTAGTGATACCTGCCACAGGACTGTCCCGAAACACTTGGTGGTCGAGTTCCACTCAGAAGCATGCCGATAGTCCAGACTCCTTTTCAGCGAGTTGCCACAGACATTGTTGGCCCATTGTCACCAACTTCCGAAAAAGGAACTCGATATGTCCTTACCATGCTTGATTACGCGACCCGTTACCCGGATGCTGTTGCCCTGCCAAGCATTGAGGCAGAGAGGGCCGCCGACGCTCTTCTTGAGATGTTCTATCACGTGGGAATTGCCCGACAAATAATCACTGACCGAGGAACAGCGTTCATGTCGCGAGTTTTAAAGGACCTGAGCTCATTGCTCTCATTAAAGCAACTCCCGACTATACCTTACCAGCCCATGGCTAATGGATTTGTGGAACGGTTTAACGGTGCACTTGATCAGGTGATCCGCTGAATGTACCAAGGGAGCACAAAGAATTAGGGTTGATATTTGGCCCCGTTGCTGCTTGCATACTATGAGGTACCTCAGAGCAGCTTAGGTTTTGCGCCATTCGATTTGCTATATTCCCGACACGTCCGAGGGCCAATGGTCTTTTTAAAATGACTTTAGACAGGGGATCATATTGTTGCGGGGAAGAGAACGATAAAGGTGTCTCGAGAAGAGGACGAAGCTGCTGATTGAGCGCCACTTAATATCTCTAGTAAATACACTCCCGTTCGCATCTGTGCGCCTGTCGCTTTCCTGCATCAATATGGATAGCAAAGCGATCACATCGTACGGATCATCATCATCATGATCAGCCTATATATTTAAGTCCACTGCAGGACGAAGGCCTCTCCCTGCGATCTCCAAATACCCCTGTCTTGCGCTAGCGTATTCCAACTTGCGCCTGCAAATTTACTAAATTCATCATCCCACCTGGTTTTCTGCCGTCCTCGACTGCGCTTCCCTTCTCTTGGTATCCATTCTGCAACCCTAATGGTCCATCGGTTATCCATCCTACGCATTACAAGGCCTGCCCAGCTCCATTTCTTCCGCTTAATGTCGACTAGAATATCGGCTATCCCCGTTTGTTCTCTGATCCACACCGCTCTCTTCCTGTCTCTTAACGTTACTCCTAAGATTTTTCGTTCCATCGCTCTTTGTGCGGTCCTTAACTTGTTCTCGAGCTTCTTTGTTAACCTCCAAGTTTCTGCCCCATATGTTAGCACTGGTAGAATGCAATGATTGTACACTTTTTGTACACGACAGTGGTAAGCTCCCAGTCAGGATTTGGTAATGCCTGCCGTATGCACTCCAACCCAATTTTATTCTTCTACAAATTTCTTTCTCATGATCAGGGTCCCCTGTGAGTAATTGACCTTGATAAACGTACTCCTTTACAGACTCTAGAGGCTGACTGGCGATCCTGAATTCTTGTTCCCTTGCCAGGCTATCGAACATTATCTTTGTCTTCTGCATATTCATCTTCAACTCAATTCTTACACTTTCTCGATTAAGGTTCTCAATCATTTGTTGTAATTCGTCTCCATTGTTGCTGAATAGGACAATGTCATCAGCAAACCGAAGGATGCTTAGATATTCGCCGTTGATCCTCACTCCTAAGCCTTCCCAGTCTAAGAGCTTGAATACTTCTTCTAAGCATGCAGTGAATAGCATTGGAGAGATTGTGTCTCCTTGCCTCACCCCATTCTTAAAAGGTAACTTTCTACTTTTCTTGTGGAGAACCAAGGTAGCTGTGGAATCCTTGTAGATATTTGCTAAGATATTCACGTATGCCTCCTGTACCCCTTGATTACGCAATGCCTCTATTACTGATGGTATGTCTACTGAATCAAATGCCTTTTCATAATCTATGAAAGCCATAGAGAGAGGTTGATTGTACTCCGCAGATTTCTCGATTACCTGATTGATGACATAGATATGATCTATCGTAGAATATCCCTTCCTGAAGCCAGCCTGTTCTCTTGGTTGGCTGAAGTCAAGTGTTGCCCTGATTCTATTGGAAATTATCTTGGTGAATATTTTATACAATACTGAAAGCAAGCTAATGGGTCTGTAATTCTTCAATTCTTTAACGTCTCCCTTCTTATGGATAAGTATAATGTTGGCGTTCTTCCAGCTCTCTGGTACACTTGAAGTTGTGAGGTACTGCGTATAAAGGGCCGCAAGCTTTTCAAGCATAATATCTCCTCCATCTTTGATTAAATCTACTGTTATTCCATCTTCTCCAGCAGCTTTTCCCCTGGTCATTTCTTTCAAGGCCCTTCTAACTTCATTGCTAGTTATAGAAGGAGCCTCTGTATCCGGTTCATCACTATTTCGAATGAAAGTAACTTGGCTGTTTTGGGCACTGTACAGCCAGTATAGAATTCTTCTGCTGCTTCTACTATGTCATCGAAATTGCTGATGATATTACCATGCTTATCTTTGAGTTCAAACATCTTGCCGTGTCCTATGCCAAGCTTTCTTCTTACTGATTGAGAGAAATGCTAGACCTCACTAACCTATGGTCACTGCACTTTACCTTACCTAACACTTCTACATTCTGCACTATGCTTGCATCGGCAGAGAGTATGAAATCTATTTCATTCCTTGTTTCTCCATTAGGGCTTTTCCAGGTCCACTTCCTGTTGCTGCGCATCCTGAAGAATGTATTCATTATTCGGAGCCTATTCCTGTGCGCTAATTCTACCAACATCTCTCCTCTTGCATTCCTAGAATCGATGCCGTAGTTGCCAATTGCTTGCTCACCAACCTGCTTTTTCCCCACTTTTGCATTGAAGTCGGCCATGACTATAGTATAATGAGTTTGCACCTTTCTCATTGCTAATTCAACATCTTCATAAAACTGTTCTATTTCTTTATCATCGTGGCTGGAGGTTGGGGGCGTAGGCTTGTACTACCTTCATTTTGTACCTCCTATTCAGCTTTATTAAGACGACTGTTACCCTCTCATTAATGCTGTAGAATTCATCAATGTTGCCCGCTATGTTGTTATAGACTAGAAATCCTACCCCGGATTCTCTCTTATCTGGAAGACTTTTGTAGCGGAGGACGTGGCCGTTAGTCAGCACTGTGTAAGCTTCACCAGTTGTTCTAACCTCACTAAGGCCAATAATATCCCAGGCAATGACTAATAACTCCCCAAATAGTCCTCTCAGCTAGCCTCACTCGATAGGGTGCGCGTGTTAAACGTTGCCAGGTTCAGTTTCCATTGGTGGCCTGTCCGGACCCAGAGATTCTTAGCACCCTCTGCCACGTCGCAGATCTGACCGCCGCCTTGGTCAGGTGCTCCGCAGCCATTGGGACTGAGGGCCATAGGTTAATTATCGGAGTCATGAGGCAGGTAGTGGCCGAATACTGCACCAGGGAGGCCAATTCCTGCTCTGGTGAGGGAGTGACTTTGATGAAGCTTAGTGGGCCTGCCTAGTTTGGTTGCACCTGATCTAATATGGCCCCACTAACTCTCGGCAATATGTTTTTTTTTTTTTTTTTTTTGCCGCTGTCAGGCACCACTCCATGCCTGAAAATGTATTGTACTGGAGTAGGGTTCGAACTTACGGCCTTCAGATTTGAAGTCGGGTGTTCTATCTGACGGAAACAAGCTGATATTTACGTGGAATGGTCCATTGACAGTTCTCGAAAAGCGTGACGAGGTGGATTACGTCATGGATCCTGGAACACGCACAAGCCTGTTCCATGTTAATATGCCAAATAAATACCAAGAGAGGTCGACAAGGGACGCTGAGCACAATCAGGCTTTATTGGCACTCGAATGCGAAACTTGCGAAGAAGAGAAACCTCTCTTTCTTGCAGCTTCAAAAGCAAGAAACGTTTAAACGTTGAAAAGGCAGGGCACTTGACTGCTATCTTTTGGCGCTGAGACAGAGTTGCCTGTGCTTTTTTTTTTTTTTTTTTTTTTTTTTTTTTTTTTTTTTTTTTTTTTCAACGCCAGCTGTCCGCGAGTTTCCCGGTGCGGGTTTTTGCGCCACCTCCTTCGACAGATGGCGCGCCGCTGATGTTTGTGTGGTGCGGCGGGGTGTACCCTTGCGAAAATGTAGTATATCCATTTTAAAATTCTGGCTAGTATTATCTCCGACCAATCTGATTTGCCGGTAGCCACTTAAATCTGCTGTCGACTACGGGAGGGCCATTATGTTTGTCATATTTCTAGCCTGCACTTTGATTATTGATTCCCAATATAAGTTTCGATTGTGTATTTGTATGTGGCGTCGCGTGTCCATTCTCTTCACGTGGCACACCTGCAGCCGTGACACTAAAGTTCCTTACAGGCGGCATCGAATTCCGGCGTCGGTTTGATGGAACGTTTCATCGTTCTGTCTGCATCTGGTGCCGGGCAGCCGTCTGGTGCGGATAAGTAAATATCGCACACGCCCTCTCTACCGTAATGATGAAGCAGTGCCCATTTGCATGTGAGGCGCGACTTCAGGAGACAAGAATAACCGGGAAAATATCACGTCTCGGTCGGTCTTCCAGGCAGTATGGTGGGACAGATTGTGTCATTTTGTATCGGCGAGGTGGCCACAAGCTTGCACAATTCTGAGTATGATTATAAGACTGCCGCACATTAACCTGCGTGATTATGATGCAGTATTGCGCAGGGAGATGATGGTGTACCAGGGCGCATATATGCTGCAATGGAAAAATTAACGATATGGGTCTTGTGTTATAAAGCACTCTATAAAGTGCTCACCATTGACGGTTTTGTGATTTTTGCTTTAAGTTATTCTCATTACAATGCAAAAACGACCATCCCCTACCGTAAGTCTTTCTAAAGTACACTTTCATCTATATGAAGACACTCGGAATGCATTCGCAGTAACTTTACCGGGGAAGATTACAACTAACGACATTTCAATATGCGTGCTACGATGACATGCTACACGCATCGGCATATGAAAACAACTCCTAAACAACCATCCCACCGGCTTTCTTTAAAAAACTCGTATAGATAATAACGCGACAGGTAGAGCGCTGTGTTGTCAACGAAAGGGTTTGTTATGCAATAAGGCAACTTCTTTTAAGAATGGCCAAAGACGGTGCGCTAAAACACAGCAATTATTCCTTTTTTCTTTTTTTTTTTTCATGTGGTATGCTTCAATGAAATTACAGTTGTTAGTCAGTGCTCCTCCTATCGATTTCCTCCTCCGGCGGCGCCTTCTGTTCCTTCAGTTCGCGTTTTTTACAGCGTAACCTGTTATGGGCTCATTCCAATAGCCGTTTCGGTTCGCGATGGTGGCCAGCGCCGCCGCCGCTGCTGGCGGCCGGAAATGCGACAAAAAGAACCCGGTCCCCGCCGGTATCGAGCCCAGGCCCGCTGAGCGGGAGTCCGATACTTTACCACAGAGCCACGCAAGCGCTTGCTATCAGGCAGCAAAAAAAAATGACCTATAAAGACGCCCTATGCAGGCGCGCACGCGCAGACGACCCGAGCCTCTGCCAGTATGGTGGCGCCATCTAGTTAAGGCGCGTGCAAACGCAGCGTGCGCAGGCGCAGACGACGAGATGTGATTCATACGGCGTGCAATCAATGCGATTCCGAGCGTCCGCCGGTATGGTGGCGCCATCTAGTTAAGGTGCCTGCAAACGCAGCATGCCCGACATGTAATTTGTATATAGCAATTACATGCTGCATGTAACTGGACCTGTTTAACTCAAGTAGGCTAGGTGACTATTTGTCACCAGCCCATTTTGAAGATTTCAATAAACAATCATTATCATCATCATCATCAACAATAACATCGTACCATGCCATGGGTCAAGGGATGTGAAATGTGCGCCACGTATTCTGGATACCTCTTCGGTACACGTTATAGCGTCTCCTCGCAAGGTACGAACCGCTGCTGAAGAAGCGAATCGTAGAGCTACGTGCGCGTCTACAACCAGGCATCATCGGGCTCCGCAGACTGCTGTGCAGAGAGCATTACAAGCCGCAGCTCGCCGGGGACGGCTGGGCGGACAGTTCAGATCGTTCTCGTCAAAACGAGGCGTAGAGACTTTGCCGCGAAGACCCTGTTGTGCGTGATGCCGAAATTGGAGCTACTCTTGAGCCGCTCTGCCAGCTTATGCTGTGACTGTGCTGCGTGTGCCGCGCAGGTCTGTGACTTTTTTTATCATGTACAACGCATACAAAGTCGCCCATGTTTCACTTATACAAATTTCCCTTCATTGTTCTAGTTTATGTGCATTCAGGCAATGTTAGATAGTATGTTCCCTGCTTTTAAAAGATTCTTCGATGAGCAGTTATAAGCGGCTATTGAACCAGCCGTTTTACTTGCGAATCACATTGTGTTTCCACCTTTAAATAAATAAGGGAAATGTCAGCTGATCAGCCTAGTAATTTCTGGCATTAACTACATGCGAAGGTACCTACTATAAGGCATCACGACATCTCATTTTGCTGTTGATATAAATGATGCTACACACAAGCTGAGAAACACCATCACTACTTTCAAAGCGAAGCTATATAGGCTCACAAGTGGTGGTGGCGTCATGCTGAAAAGTGGGCCGATCCTGGTGATAGTGCAGGAAGAGTCCAAGCTTAATGGCACATACCCCTGTGGGCTCTGGGACCTGTAACACGCCCTTGAACTACCCTTGTCACAAGTGGGACCCAAAGAGACAATTTCACCAGCCCTTCCACTGTCGAGAAAATGGGGGTAGGCGAAGGTTGTCGTCCGATTCTAGCGTGAGAGCTTCCGAAGCCTAGGCGAAACGTCAGCGAAGAGCCGCCGATCCTGAGTTTAGGGCAAATGAAGCGGAACGCCCGTGACAGCGTCGTCTTGCCACAAGCTTCGCTTACCCCCATTTTCTCGACAGCGGAAGGGCTCTGAATTTTTTTGTAGCGAGAGCTACACTGGCCATATTCTCGCCGTTTCGCTGTGGCCGATGGCCGCACCGCGAGCTGAGCCGTTGCCTAGCAACCGCCGCAGCTGGCAGCGCCGCTTGCCGCGCCATTTCGCATGACGTCAGAGGAGGAGCCGGTGGAACCGCGTTGCAACAACAGAGGAGGAGCCATCGTTGCATCATATATATAGAAAGGGTGGCTCGTTGGGATTCGTCGGCAGATATGGAAAGTGAGTCGGAGAGACTGAAAGAAGCCAGGCTTCATCGTCGGAACGAAACCAAGAGGAGGCAGTGAACCGAGGAGGCGGAGGAAAAAGGAGCCGCACGCCTCGAGAAGCGTCGTAAGTACGAAGCGGCCAGGTGAGTGAATTCAGATGAGGATAGCACCCGAAACGTGTTCAACTCACTGGACGACAACCCCTTGTCCTTCCGCCTCACTGACACTTGAGAAACAACAAGATGAAGGCTTTCAAAATAAATGCGTTACACATTAAAAATGTCTATTCTTTAATGTAGCCATAACTTGACGAGACGTAACAACCAAATCTAAACACTCAGACGTACGAAGCTAAACAATAAAGATGTAACCCTACACAGAAACAAGCTAAACAATGATATTCACGGTACCTCTCGCTACGCACACCCAGGCATAACTTAGTTAAGCTACAGCCAACATTTTTTTAGTCTGTTAAGGGCAGCACGACAGTCAGCATGGGTGGTAATCATCAACGCATGTGGTAAGCCAGTAAGCAGTTGCAAAACAATAGCGATGACCATATTCAAGTCGGGTCCTCAAGGTAGGCAATTACGCCGTACTGATACAACGCAAACAAAGCAATAGCGATCATGTGGCGTTTTTGATAATACATCTCTGATGTTTGAATATCAGTAATATTAAATAGTGATAATTAATTTACTTACACAAACAATTTTACACAAGGTTGTAGGAAATATGACAAGGAGATGTTTAAGACAACTAGCAGGAAACTTCTTCACAACGGCTGCAGCAAAGTGCAGCGTGAAAACAAAAATCGCATACTGATAGGGTGACAACAAAACTGAAAATTTCAGGCGTATCTGACATGCAACTACATTGATTTGGCTTTGAAAAAACCTTTAGCTCCCGGGCCTTTGTCTAAATGCATGGGAAAAGAGAAATCACTTTTTCTCGACAACCACTTCACCGACCCAACTGAGATTGGGTGCACTTAAAAAAAACGTAAAGATATAGTGCATGAAGCATATTTTTTATTAACGCTGTCCATTTATAAGTAAAATTATGGAAAATATAAAAAATAAGAAACCGAACTCAAGTATTGACTATGCAACAATGGGACCCAGCAATAAAAAGTTCTGTAAACTTCCCTTAATAATGCATCTAAAGCGGACAAAAACAGCGTATATAATAGACCGAACTGAAATATACCGCGTTGTTGTGAGTAAGATTTTTGCAAAACTCTCGTAAATATTGTAATATTTTCCCAAAAGCTGTAAATTCATATATCAAAGTAACAGATGCAGTTTACAGAACAGCGATATGTTTTTGGTAGAGAGTTACTGATTTGTAAACTTCGTGGTTCATTTTCCTGATTTGGGAGTTTATGGAAATTTTTGTAGAGGATTCCAGGCCCTAAACCAATATTTCCCTGCATAGAAAAACTAGAATTTACTTACCTCTGTCAAATGCAATAAATTTATTTCGATACAGTCGAGAACTTTTCTCATAAGAGCATTTCTGCGCTTTAGGTCTACTTGAATAAGAAACTCTGTGGTGGCCCTGAATTAAAGCTCCTACTTGAATTCGTTGAGCAGGCTTCGTAGTCAGTGGCTCATTATCTGCACGCCATATTGTGTATGTAATTTCGCTATAGTCAAGCGCTCAGGGTGTTACATTTATGAAGGCAGTGCATTTTCTTGAATTCAATTCGCTGTAGAGGTAAAATGCTATACGCGATTTTTCGTGCGTTTCTTGTAATACAAGACGCTATGAAAAAAAAAATCCGGCAGATCCCACGCCCCGTGGGAATCGATGTTATGCGAAGCAGTGTGCGGGCAGCCTACCAAGTTAACGAAACGACCATGAGAGCACCTAGACGTCGGTGGCTCTTTCATGACCTACATGACACGCATGTGATGAAATTCATGCTATGAG
Source organism: Dermacentor silvarum (assembly GCF_013339745.2). Classification (NCBI taxonomy): domain Eukaryota; kingdom Metazoa; phylum Arthropoda; class Arachnida; order Ixodida; family Ixodidae; genus Dermacentor; species Dermacentor silvarum. The sequence continues at coordinate 258,255,330 of NC_051155.1, forward strand.
TCCTCAGGAGTCCCTTCAGCTACACCGAAGAAACCTTAAGGCGAAAGCCTTAGTCATGCTCATGACTATGACTTCGACCGTCAAAATGCCTTTTCCTTCACTTAATGTCTACGTCCGAACACATTGCCGTAATAATCTTTTTTCACTGAGTCATTGCAATTTTTCCTGGGTCATGCCCATGATTATGACTTCTACCATCATCTTTTAGTGTTTCCTTCACTTAGTACCCACGTCCGAACCCATTTCAGTGGTTTCTGAGTATTAATCTTTCTTCTCTGAGTCATTGTCATTTTTCATCAGTCATGATCATGGCTATGACTTCTGCCATCATCCTTTAGTGTTTCCCTTAGTACCACGTCAGAACCCATTTCAGTGGTTTTTAAGTGTTAAGCTTTTTTGCTGAGTCATTGACGTTTTTGCTGAGTCATGCTTATGACTATCACTTCTGCGACTATCCTTTAGTGTTTCCTTCACTTAGTACCAACGTCCGAGCCCATTTCAGTGGTTTTTGAGTGTTAATCTTTTTCGCTGAGTCCTTGTCATTTATACTGAGTCATGCTCATGACTGTGATTTCTACCATCATCCTTTAGTGCTTCCTTCACTCAGTACCCACGTCAGAACCCATTCCTGAGGTTTTTGAGTGTTAACCTTTTTTCGGTGAGTCATTGTCATTTTTGCTGAGTCATGCTCATGACCATGACTTCTACCAGCATCATTAGTGTTTCCTTCACTTAGTACCCACGTCCGAACCCATTTCAGTGGTTTTTGAGTGTTATTTTTTTTCGCTGGGTCATTGTCATGACCTATAAGACAAGCACGTCATTACAAAAAAATATGGGTTTTACATGCCAAAACCACGATCTGATCATGAGGCACGCGGTATGGAACTCCGAAAATTTGGACCACCTGCGGTTCTTTAACGTGCCCCTAAATCTAAGTACACGGGTGTTTTCGCATTTCGCCCCCATCGCAATGCGGCCGCCGTGGCCGGGATTCGATCCCGCGACCTCCTACTCAGCAGCCCAACACCATAGCCACTGAGGAACCACGGCGGGTGCATGTCATGACATTTATGTCATGACCTGTCACTTATGTTCGTCATACACTTTAGTCATACTATGCCAATTTTGGTACCTACCAAGTTAACGGAACAATCATGAATGCATCGAGACGTAGGCGGCTGATTCATGACCTACATGACACGCATGTAATGAAATTCATGTCATGACATATCATTTATGTTCGTCATATCCTGTTGTCATAGTATACCAATTTCGGCACATACAAACATACAATGTTACCGAAACGACCATGAGAGAGCAAGGACGTAGGCGGCTAGATAGAGAGATAGATAGATACTGTCAAAGTAGCAAATGTTCGCAAAGAAATGCTTCGCCTTTAAAAAGCTTCCACGTTATTGCTTCAGAGCTCACAAAATAGAGGAGCTACACAGAAGTCAGCAGGGATGTTTCACATACCTTGAATATATATATACGCGTGAGGCGGGCTGAGAGAACGCTCCGCTCACCAGCCCCGAAAGCCTTCCTGCTAGAAAGTCGACAAAACACTCTCTATGATCAAATTGCACGCCTGTGCACTTGCTTCGTCGGACCAGGGAGGTATTCTGTATGAGTCCACCTACTGGACATGTCCATTATGTCTGCTGCTGAAGTGCTCATTGGCTGTGATGCGTGGCACGTGCTAATACGCACCCCAGCCCACCAGCCAATGAGAACAGCAGACGAAATGGCCATGTCCAGTAGGTGGACTCATACAGAATACCTCCCTGGTAGAATTGATTTCTCAGCTGTCTAATACACGTTGCTGGGCCAGTTGGTGCACGTACCAGAGTGGCGGCGCAGCAGTATGCGAGGGTTGCTTTCCTAGCTGACGTTTTCTGTTCGCCTCTTGAAGGCGCCATTTGTTGGCGCCCACGTCACTGGGGCGCTTGTGAGGGCACATCGATAGCAGCGACCCCTCCGCCGCCGCTCTCCGGCGCGCGCGCTCATTGCGTTGCAGAACGGAACCGCCCGTCAGTGCCGCCGGACGACGCGCAGCGTGCGCGGTTGCTGCTACCGCCGGCCGTGAAGCGCCCGCCTCGGACGCGTTCTGCCCTGACTTGCCACGCGCTTCGCCGCCCCTCGTCTCCGAGCGCAGCGAGCCTCGTCTCCTGTTCGGTGCTGACGGTGTTTTGTGTGACCCATCGGCGATTTCTTCTCATTTACTCCGCTGAGCGGACCATTTACCAGCAACAATCGGCAGTCACTGTGTATCGTCAGAAGACGCGAGCAGCCGTCTCGTTCCACATCCGGCAGCAATTGCCTCCACTTATGGAAAAAAGAAATTGGGGACATCTGCACAGCTTTTATAGAAACATATAGTATAGTGCCGTGAAAAAGTAAATCTTAAGGCCTTCGTGTAGCTCTAGTGTTGTGTCGGCCATTAAGTGTTTACCTAGTCCCACCAGCGAATAACGCAGCAACATCCGTTTTTCGCAATAAGCACGGAAAAGTTGGCCCCTACCCCTTTTACTACAGAGTATGACCGCCAGTTGAAAAGCAGACGACGCCGAAGTAGACAGGTCGCAGAAAAGGTTGCAGTGGCCACCCGGCACCACAGGAGGGCTGTGTACACCGTTCTGAAGAAGCGAGGCAGGAAAGAAGGCAACTGACTCACCAACGTGAAGCTATAGAAAGAATTCTCCGCTGTGCACCGGCTTGCAAAAATAATAATAATAATGCCGCCTTAGACACCTCGCAACACCAAACCACCTCAACTGTATAAGCAGTGTCAGTTCGCTACGGACACTACCCGAAATGTGAAACAATCGCGGGACCAGTCGCCCATATTGGTCGCTTGTGCTGTTAAGAAATCGCTAATTGGTCACATGAAGGGGCCCATTTCAATACACGTCCTCCCAAAATATATTGTGTCTGGGCTACATGGTGAGAATGGTCCGAGTTTTCTCATAGCTGTGCTTTCTGACTCCGTGCGCCAATAGAGTTCCGACCCATTGAGCTTTCGACGCCCTATACGAACCACAACTTTAAACAAAGGCCGGCCAACAACGCTTTTACGCTGTGAGTGGATCCTACAAGTTTGGACCTTCTTCGAGAGAAAGCCTCCCTCACTAGCTTCGCCATTGTCAAGACAACACAAAGTCTTCTAATTTCGGACTCAGGTGAGTGACGTCGTAGTACTTTACATCATCAGACAGTTTTCTCGCGTGCATGAGAGATTAACGGAAGACAGCTTACTGTTTTTTATCCGAAAAACACGCATTGTACAACTTTCAAGGGTGCATTGCGCCTAATTCCACAAGGTAACCAGACGATGGCGTTTCTCAGTTATACAGAACATGACGCCGTTTCAAACCAGTGATACTGGATTGAAATACACAAAGAATACGCGCTTTCTAAGCAAACCATGTCCGGAAAAAACAAAAACTTTGCTTATCGGTCAAGTCAACGAGACTACATTGCTATTTCCTTCCTCAGCTTTTGGTGACAATGGTGATTTTGCTTCGGGTTTCGTTTGTACGTCTCTAAGCATCTTTGTTCACTTTCGTTACTCTTTTAGACCTGACCTGAAACAGCCTTCTGAGTGCGTTTTTCGAAGGATACTAAAACATTTATACTAGTTTGAATTAATAAATATCCTAATTTTCACTATCATTATGCAAGTTGTCCACAAATACTTTCTTGAACACTCAAGCAGTGTCGTGTGGTTCTCTGAGCGATACCTGAAACCGCCGAGATTTTCTCTCGTGCACTCTGCATGTGACTAATTCTTTATCGACTGTTCAAATTAACTCGTTCGCTTCCAGGCCCGCTGCCTTTTTCAGGGGCAACTCATAAGCTGACACGAGGAACTGCGTTCTATCCTAGAGCTTCACCAGGAGAGTATGGACTTGATCTCTAACTTATACGAGCTCTCTGGCTTCACTAAGCAAATTATCATCAATTAGAGATTAGATTATGGGGTTTTACGTGCCACGATCTGATTATGAGGCACGCCGTAGGGGGGGACTCCGGAATAATTTGGACCACCTGTGGTTCTTTAACGTGCACCGAAATCTAAGTACACGGGTGGTTTTCACGTGGGTGTTTTCGCATGAGTGTTCTCGCACGGGTTTTTCTCACTCTGAATGAAACAAAACCATCCCCTTTCGACAAATCCAGGCGTTCAAGTTACATAACAGAAACTAAGTGTGTTTTCGTGAACGATACTTATGCAAACGGGAAAAACATCTTGCAGAAATGCGCCGTGTAATATCGCAACAATGTGGCAATTATTGCTTTAGGTATCGAGAGTAGCGGAATACTCAGCATTCGCAACGTTGCCCTAACAATTCGAAATGTTTATATCCGGTCACTGCAAGTCCTGCGTTGCACATAAAAAGATTGTTAAATGCGAAGCATTTCTTGGCGAACATTTGCCACTTTGACAGTATCTATTCATCTATCTAGCCGCCTACGTGTTGGTATCCTAATGGTAGTTTCGTTAATTTGGTATGTACCAAAATTGGCATACTATGACAAGAGTATATGACGAACACAAATTATATGTCGTGACATGAATGTCATGACACGCGTGTCATGTAGGTCATGAAACAGCCGCCTTCGTCTTGGTGCTATTATGGTCGCTTCGTTAACTTGGTATGTAGCTGGAATGGGTTCGGACATGTGTATTAAGTGAAGGAAAGACTAAATGATGCTGGTAGAAGTCATAGTCATAAGCATGACTCAGCGAAAAAAGATTAACACTCAAAAACCCCTGAAATCGATTCAGACGCGGGTACTAAATGAAGGAAATACTTAAAGATAAAATAGTAGTCATATTCATGATCATGACTTAGCAAAAATAACAATTACCCAGCGCAAAATTAATAACACTCAAAGACCACTGAAATGGGTTCTGACATGGGTCTTAAGTGAAGGAAGCACTAGAGGATGATGGCAGGAGTCATAGCCCGGAGCATGACTTAGCAAAAATGACAATGACTCGAAAAAGATTGACACTCAAAAACCACTGAAATGAGTGCGGGCATGGGTACTAAGTGAAAAAAAAACAAATGATGATGGTAGAAGTCATAGTCATGAGCATGAATCAGCAAAAATTACAATGACTCAGCGAAAAGAGATTACCACTCAAAAGCCACTGACATAGGTTTGAACATAAATGATAGGTCATTCTATGAATGTCATGACATGCGTGTCATGTAAGTAATGAAACAGCTGCCTACGTCTTGGTGCTTTCATGGTCGTTCCGTTAACTTGATCGGCTCCCCGCACTCTGCTTCGCACAACAACGGTTCCCACAGGGCGTGGGATCTGCTGGCTTTTTTGTTTTTACTTTTAGATAAAATCATAATTACATGTTAACATCTTGTTTTGTCGATGGAAGCCTTGCGCTAGGTCGAGTAAAAAAATCCTACTGCATTGTGCCATTAAATGAACATAACATTCAAAGCGATGGAAAGAAAAAGGTTAGGCGTAACATGAAGGTACTTTCAAACAGTCTTTCAACATATTAAACTATTATTTTGCATTGTAACTCATGTACACGTGCTTCATGTGCTTGTTAATATGTTGGCGACTGGTATATGTAATCCATCTCCTCGATAGATTTCCTAATTTACAAATGAAAGAAAAATATATAGAAACTATTCAAGGACAAAGTAATCAAATCGTCGCTCAGGGTATCCCACAGGGCAGTGTGCATAGCCTGTTTCTCTTCGATTGTGCAATGGTAGAAGTCCATGTAGAGATGGGCTTCAGTAGATATTGACACGTATACATGTTTATATTTCACCGGTGGCCGCTTTCCGCCGGCTAACAAATGTAAAAGGTTGTCGCTCGGCGCAGGACGCGCCTGTATCAGAAGTTTCTAGAACGTTATCGATGCTTCTTTCCATTGCCCGTTTTCACCGACGCTTATGTTATCTGATTGTATGACCGACGCGAATTGTCTAGAACTTTCTGGAAGACACATGCGCGTACCAGGGATTAATCTGGAACATTCGATGACTCATGTATAAAAGCCGGCGCGTTTCACCGCAGATCAGATTTTCGACGATCGTCGACTGTGTTCGCCGCTATCGTTGTGCTTTGAGTGTAGCTTGCTTTTGTGGGCACAGGTTCGCCCTAAAGTCCCTATATAAGAAAAGTACCGCCATCTACTCTTTCCTCCGCCGCCTCCTCTCCTAAAGCGCTTGCTTTTTTCTTTACTTTTTGCTTGCGAAAGCCAAGTCGACGGTGGCGCACCTAGAAAGTCCACGTTGAAGCTTTCAGGCCGGGCGCGCGCTGCCGACGCCGCCGGCGACTGCGGCTGCGCAGAGGACTTTCAACATGGCTCTGAGGCGGAAAAAAAGAAAATATAAAGAAGTGAAAAGCGCGCGCTATCATCGTCCCATCGGAGATACAGGAGAGAGAGAAGCGGCGTTTATCAAAGGATGGCGGTACTTTTCTTATATAGGGACTTTAGTTCGCCCAATAAAGAATCAGTTTCGTCATACACAGTTTTACGACGGTTTTCTTCAGCGTCACTACTACGTGACAATATTGCAAAAATGTATTTCTGTCATTGACAACTTCCTAAAGGAAAGGGGCGTGGCTCTAGCTTATGCTAAGGTTGCTTTGCCTTTCACTACGCGGCAAATGGAACATTTTCATTTTCAAAGGCAAAGCATCATAACTGTGAAGCAACAGAAATCGCTTGGCGTTATTCTAGGCCAACAGCTGTCAGGAGCTTACGCATCAGTGCATTTGAAAAACAAGCGAACTTTGTTATAAAGTAACAAGGGTAGCGATGGGGGCTTGTTCGTGATTCATTAGGAATGCTTTTGATGCAGCGCGAAACGTATCATGGACACAAGAAGGAAGAAGGAAAAAAAAAACACACACACAGCGCTATTAGCAACAACGATGTTTATTCTCAAAAGCAGACCACTTATATACCACATGCGCCATAGCAGACATAGATCACGTGGAAGCACTGACAAACATGCGCGAATAAATTCACACTATCGAACCATATTTATGACCCGCGATAACTTACCAGAACAACTTGTCACCGCTTACGCAGGAAATCTAAGTCCTTAGGAGAAAACTGTTGCGTCCCGAATCAGCAGCGCGCATTCTTCGGTTGTTTCCATCGAAGCAGCCCTTTCATTCCTTTTGAGCCCCTTTCATCAGCGTCGCTCAGACGGCAACAGTACCCGACACCGACGGTGACAGGCAAACAAGCGCCCCAAATCGGCGGAGCGCATCCTTTGGGTGCTTCCCCCGATGCCACCCCCTTCATCAGCGGCCGTCTACCTGGCGACGAGACCCGACACCGGCACTGACGCGATGACAAAGGTCACTTAAAAGCGACTACAACTGCCACCCTTCGTGGAAGCGGGGACCAGCGCGAAGGCCACTCTCCTGACCCTGGCAAGGTCACTGTCACGGAGAGCAAGTAACCAAGTCATCGAATTTTCTGGAAGGAGTGCGAACCCCATGTTTCAGGATAGAAACACTAAAAAGAAAAAGCCGGCAGATCCCACGCCCGGTAGGAATCGATGGTATGCGAAGCAGTGTACCTACCGAGTTTACGAAACGACGATGAGAGCGCGAAGACGTAGGCGGCTGTTTCATGACCTACATGACACTCATGTCATGATATTCATGAGAGTGACTTGTTGGGCTAGTTGGTACATGGTTATACTAGGATAATGCCAGCAAACTTGAAAGTAGACGACCGTGTTGTCCGTGTTTGTAGGTATGTTGATGATTTCCTTGTTCTCTTAGATATCGGACGAAGTTATTGTCTCACTGACATCATTTGCAGTATTTTATCGGTTTTTCAGCATTGCTCTCGACTTCTTAGTTTCACCCTCGAAGCACCACAAGAAAATTCCATCAGGTATTTAGATTTGACTCTAACCTTTCATACTCAAGGTCACATATGCTGGGCTTATAGTCCGCGAACTAAAAAGACGTTGCTACCGTACCAATCCGCTCACTCGAAACTGGTCAAGCGTGGCATAAGCTTTTTGTGTATGTCGAATGCGGTGGAAAATAGTTGTACGCATCTAATGCAAGACAGTGCCTCCCAGCAAGAGAGGAGACTGTTAGCGGCAGGCTATCCAAGGACTTTGATCACTGCAGTGGCTGAATCTGTGCACAAGCGTTTGAAAATGAAAAACAGAGGGGTTCGCGAAGAGCGAGACAAAATAAAAAACAACTTGGTGGTTATGCCGTATGTACATGGCATTCCACACAGATTGAAAAAGGTTGCGGCAAGAAACGACGTCATATTGGTTTGTTCTGCGCCTTGTAAGCTAGCAAAACTGTGCATGAAGGTCTCGCAGCACAGTTTGCGAAAGAGTACGTGCAATACCAAGCATGTCGCGAAGCACCGCACGTGCGACACATGTGTAGTGTACAGTATTCCTTTGCAATGTGGTAGAGATTACATAGGACAAACCGGTCGCTGTGTGAATGATCTAATACCCACAGGAGGTAATCTTCCGCTACATTGTAAGGAGCGCGGTTGTAATCCCATCTTCAGTGACGTTTCAATCTTGGGGAAGGCTCGGCAGGAAAGGGAGCTGATTGAAGCCTATCGCATTCATCAACTTGGCCCCGAGAAGTGTGTGAGCGCGCCATCTGTGTTCCTTACCAAGAAAGAGCTTTTGTTTCTTGATCAGTGTAGACGTGTATAGATAAGGTGTTGTCTGTGTTTTTGTTATGCTGTGCCTTGCGCATGTTCAGTACGGACTTAGGGGACGTCGTTTTCATGTATGAAGTTCAGTTGTTAGTAGAGCCACCTTCCTGTCGCTTTGTCTATGTCTGCTTCTCGATTTTTTCTACTTTCAAGTTTGCTGACATTCTCCTAGTATAACCGTGATATTCATGTCATGACCTATCATTTATGTTCGTCATGCACTCTTGTCATACTATGCCAATTTTGGTACATACCAAGTTAATGAAACTACCATGAGAGCACAAAGACATAGGGAGCTAGATAGATAGAGACTGTCAAAGTTGCAAATGTTCACCAAGCAATGCTTTTCATTTAACACTGCTTGCGGTTCGTCGGTCGAAAGCAAGACCGTAGTGGCAATGCTCCTCGCAAAACCAAGCTGCGATATAACGAGTAAACTGCCCGGACCCTATGGAATTCTTTACAGATCAGCCGACAAGCGATCTCGCATTTGGCGCACTTTGAGGACGTGATGTGGCGATATTTCAAACAATAGAACAGTCATATCGGATTTATACGCAGCTATCATGCAGTGACAGAACTGTTTGCTCCATCGGCAGCCTTGCGGCTCAATTCACTTAAAAATTTAGCCGGAAAACTACGACTCAGTGCCGAAGCGGCGTCCTTACTGAGAGATCATGTGACGTTCACGTCGTGTGCGTTCTGTAACTCTGTCGACGACGCCCGCGCGCGGATGTCACACAAGGGTGGCGCTTCGCTGGAAAGAAGGCTCACCATCACGTCAATCGGCTCGACAGCCAGACTACCTTCCGCTCTGGCACACGCACTAGCCATCCGGCTGTGCATTGGTCGAGGCAGTAAATCCCTTCGTTCCACAAACGCCGACGATATTGCATTGGTCTCGTGCGTGGTACCATCCCGCTTGCGGTGAGCTGCCAGGTCGCTGTTGCTTCCGCGCATCGGATGCACCGCGCGTGTCCGACGAGCGCAATGCTCTCGGCGCCTTCAGGCAAAACTCCAAGCGGGAGATTCGAATGCGGTCATGCTGAGGCCGCAATACCTCCAATCACGAGACACGTATAGCGTGCACGCGTGATCGACGCGGAGAATGTGCAGCACCTGTCTCAAGCCAAAAGACCCGTTTTACGAAGCGCCAAGCAATGGCACCCTGCTCCGTAAAGTAAGACGCGTGCGCGTACGCGATAAGTGCTACGTACTAAAAGAACACTCGTGCTTTGCAAAGTACTGCGCGTTAGGCAGCTTTGTAGACGAAAACAGTTCGCTGGCGTTAAATCAGTCCAGCTCATACCTCTTCGGGTTTATACTTTGATTTAGCTGTAGTTATGCATAGCGCACATTCAGAAAATAATGAAGCACACAGAGATGAAGAAGGTAAAGGTAAAGGCACCTTCATTACAGCCGGCGTTTTCTCTGTCTCATAAGTTACTGCAGTGATGGAGCTGCGTGAATGAGTTACGCGAGTCATATCTGTCGTTGCACTGACGTCATTTGGGTAGAATCAGATTAAAACGCGCGCTCTGGTGTCGCTACCAACGCAAGGGATGTTTAACGTTAGCGAATCGTGTGCCCTGATCTATTGCGCAACAAACCTAGACTTGGCCAAAATGAGCCTGCGAGGAATTCTGAACGCATTAGCTTCATTCAAGCACAATATTAAAATTATTTCCAAGTGCGATTAGATTACTTCAGAACGTAGCGATACCCAGCCTAATCATGTGAAGCTATTAAGTCTCCACGGCGCTGCCCTACTTGAAAGCATTCTGCTTGGTTCTACTTGCATGAAGGACCAGTACATAATGTAAATCACTACTATATAGACGGCGTAAGCGAGTCTCGTTTTAGATGAACAGCAGAAACTGGGACCGTATTCTGTAACGCTTTGGTTTTCGAAGGATTCGGTTTGGCGGTGGCGTCACATTGGGGTGGTCCGTTGACGTAATGAAAACAAGTGGAAGTACAGAGGCCAATCGGCGCGAAGGTTTTGTTTGCGGCAGTGAACGTCACAAACCGAGTAAAAATATAGCAATGTACGAGCGCTTCTTGGTAAATATAAATAATTTGTTCATGGTATTGATGAGGTTTATATTTTTCATTACGAAACGTGTGTGAGTTGTACTGGTGGCGAGTGACCTAACGAATTTTGTTTACTTCGGTTTACCCATTTATGCCGCTAGGTGGGACGTCGTACGCTAACTTCGCGTTGCGGCCCCAATAAGCACTCAAGTTCCTCGCACAGTCGGAGCGCTGTCTCTTTTGAGAATCTGAATTGTCGCCTGAATTCCTCGTCTGTCATCTCAAAGGCGTCTTGTCGACGTCGAGGTCGTCGCTTTCTATCACGGAGGCTCGCTAAAAGCACGATAACAGGCTCCACAGGCACCGCACACGCCGTCATTTTGCTCCGAGTGCCGCGATCTCGCCCGTGCACACGGCATGCCTGCACACGGCACACCGCGCTTCGGATCAGACCGAAGCAGCGCGCGCGGCTTCGCTTCGTAGCAGACGACAAATTCGGTTTCCGCGTGATTGGCATGTGTGTGACGTCATCAAAAAATGCGTTGGCGCCCTGAAGCGATGGCGTCACCCAGGCGGCGACCAATCGCTGCATGCAAACCGAAGTCTTCGAAAACCGAAGCGTTACAGAATACGGCCCCTGGGCATAGAGATCCGAGAAGACTGCAATTCCAAAATATACTCGAATGGACTGAAGGCTGTTCTAAACTTGCATTTGCACAGCGTGTGAAAGTAAATAACATTCCACAAAGAAGCGCCCCCCCCCCCCCCCCCCTCCGCAACTAAATTTGAGAACGTGTTCGACATTTTTCGTAAAAGATAGGTGTCGCTATTTCTGTTTTTTTTAATACATCGTTCTTCTCTGCTGCATATATTCTCTTTAGCTAGACGCACGCTTCTGAGAAGCACACCAAATGTCCGTGACCTTCAACAATCTCAGAACGACGACAAGGCTCGACCTTCTGAACGTGAAGGTCTCCACGCCTTTTCATCCCCCGCTCATTAAGAGCAAAGTGTCACTTCAGCGTCTTCGCCGTGGCCGTTTCATCCGCGTAAACTTTCCTCGTTATAAGGCGCAAAGCAAGGTGCGTACATGACAGCTGCGCATATCTGTGATTCGTAGAGCCACCGCTGAGCTGTTCGTATCTATGCTTGCATCTATTGGCAACAGACGCCGTTCAGGAAACGGGCGTTGGCTTGCCACCGAACTGAACACGTGTGCTAGCTGAAATGAGTGCATTCCTAAGCTGCGCAAAGCGATCCTTGAAACGCGCTCTTGACTTATTGCACTTGTTGTGCTCACTCCTTTACTCGTGTCCTATTAAGGCATGCCAGATTCCGCAATTTCAATGTGCCTCATTTTTTCGAGCACTTTGGATGCTCTCCAACGCGAAACAGGCGCATTTCTTTTCCCGTTGTCGCGCAAATGAAGAGAAGATAGCGCATTGGTGGTTTCACAGTTTAGCAGAAGCTCACAGTAAGAATGAGAAAACGCTTTTACACACGACTGTCATGACGAAGTGCAGAAGGAAACCGAGAGATTCACTACCAGGTATACTTAGCTACTCTGTCTGCTGCACGGAACTTTGGAAACACAATATGCGCTACAGGCGGCCCTGCATACAAGGCGAGTGAGAACCTTGTTTGGGTGTCACTGCACGCCATTTAATACATTCAGCTGCGACACTGTCTTACCCTACTCAGCATCATCGGCTCCTGCCATTCGGCCTGCTCCAGACGACGTTTTCTTTATTAGCTGCTGCATTAACTGCATGCATTAGTTGGTGCCTGTTAGCGCCTGCTACTCCTCTTTTCTTATTTCACAGATAATATAAAAAATAGAGAAAAACGTCAAACAAAAAGTACAGAAAAGAGGGACAACAATTATAAAGTTGACATACAGACAGCAACAACTGTTTCCGAACAGTTCACAAGCGTCCGATGTTCATCTTGATGTATACACGGCGGTCGTCGTTGGCAGCAAACACAGCGGACACACAGAACAACTACAGGAGCAGAATAATGAGTGAGTACGGGAAACACGTCTGTATATACTGTAACGTCCCGGTCAAAAGAAGAAGACGAAGTGAAGAGAGAGACGAAGAAGAAGATGATCGAATGAAAACAGTTGGTCTGTCTCCTCGCTTGCATGGTAATCTAGTTATTGCGACATCTGCCTTTTTTTTCTTTTACTTGGCGTTTCTTGTTTTCTTGTTTTCAAATATGAATTTTCTTTAGCATTCCCACTGCCGCCCAATTCTTGGCCTATCCCCCTTAGTGTGTGCGAGCCATTACAGAGGTACATCACCAACATCATCATCAAAAAGTTGATCAGTCTCGGATCCTTTATTTTGCATTTGGCGCAGCCCGAAAGGATGTGGATAGAAGTACGAGGTACTACTACAGCCGGCCAACCGTACGTCACGTCATACCAAGCCGAAGAACAAGTCGAGGTCCAAGAGACAGCGACGTCACCCAGCCTGCTCCAGTTCATCGCAAGTAAGGCTAAAGTCGATAGGGAAACAGCGCAAAAAAACACGACAAGAAGGGAGATACACACCAGCGCTGACTGACGACTGAATTCTTTATTCAGAAAGGTCACAAACAGTGTTTGTGATCTGTGCCGTAATCCAGGACTTTTCGCAGTGCACGATCCGCAAACGCTACCATGACGCGTGTGTCCGAGAAATCTTTGAGGCTGCTGCCATTGCAAGAAATGGTGCGTCGCACGTGCGTCAGCACTCCGTCTGTGGCCTTGTCTGAGGCAGAACTAACATATTTCCGGAACCGTCATAATTCGCGGGAAATCCAAATCTAATCGGTGTCTATTTTTTGCCCATGCGCAGTGATCTACCCTTCTTTTCTTTCTTTTTCTTTTGGTATATATGTGTTCCTTTCTGAATAAAGAATTCAGTCGTCAGTCAGCGCTGGTGTGTGTCTCCTTTGTGTTTTTTTGCGCTGTTTCCTTATCGAGTATGTACCGACTAGCCCAAGCCTCTACGGTCTTGCAAGGCTAAAGTCACCGAGGCGGATCTCGTCAGCCGAGGTGTATGGAAGATCAATATCAAAATCCGACTATGAAGAGCACTTCAGACAGTTATCAAGTAGGAAGCCCTTTCGAAATGACAATAGCCAGGACATTGCTACGGTTATGGAGCAGATGTTGAAAGTACAGGCGTCTCAAATTGAGCAACATGGACAACTGCTTGCTATGCTAACAGAGACTCTGCGTGCTAACAATGGTCCCAAAGCTGAATTAGTGAAGCCGGACATGTTCGACGGGACGACCGCGTCGGCACCCACTTGGCTCAAGTTCTTTGAATACGCTTGTGAAAAGAACTGCTGGGTGACGTCAGAGGATAAAGTGCTAAATATGAGGCTGTTTCTTGTACACAATGCCAAGAAATGGTATGAGCTCCGCTTAACAGACCATCAGGACGACGCCTGGGATCAGTGGAGAGCAATTGTTATCTCCGCTTTTGATCAGAACCCGGTGGACCGATGGGACAAAGCTATATTTTTCAAACAACGCTCGAGTTCACTAACTGACTATTTCTACAAGAAGAGACGGCTGTTACTGCAAGCAGATCCTACTTTGCCTGAGTCATCTATTGTGCCATTAGTCATCCACGGTATGACAAAGGAATGCCAAAGGCAAGCGCAAATAAGGTCGCCCAAGACAGTTTAAGACCTACTGGGGTGCCTTAAGGACGTTTGCCATGAAGCCCCTGCGCCCGTTGCACAGCCTAATTGGATCCATCTATCCAGAGTTCTTGCGGATAATACACCGACAGCGATGACAACATCCACCAGATTCTGGCTATAATCCCCTTGCAACCGAAACGTCAAGGAGACAAAACACGAATCAACATGGGTGAACAGCCCCACCCGTGTAACCAAAACTAGGCTGTCTACTTGATTCGATCAAACGTTTTGCAAATGGCACTGCTTATTAACGGAAGAAAAGTAAGCGCCCTAGTCGACACAGGAGCTTCAGTGATTAATCAAACCATGGTGAAGGCAGATCACATGCGACAGGGTAAAGTGGTAATGGTTAAGAGCTACAATGGATCGTCTCGAACACTGCGCACCTGGACGAGAGTCAACTTGGCTGGGGAGGACTTCACAGTAGAAGCGCTGGTTATGCGTGATGTCGAATTCTTGTTTATACTATCAAGACCCAACATAAAGAAACTATGAATGAACATTTCTTGGAAAGATGAAGTGACTCTAGACTCCCTGGTTTCAAGTGTCTAGACACCGCCACAGAAGAGGATTGCCAGATGCGCTAATCATATATGGACAATTTTTCCCGAACTTATATGCCTCGATACATATCCACCTGCAGCTTCTGTACCCGAAGTAACTTTTGAACTTCGCGACACGACTGTTGTACGGAAGAGAGCCTACAGGATTTCTCATGAAAAGAAAGTATGGCTGAAACAAGAGCTGCAACAAATGTTGAACGCTGGAATAATAAGGCCCTCAACTTCACCTTTTACGTCTCCTATAACTATTGTCCCTAAAGAAGATGGTTCACTGCAACTTTTTACTGATTATCGGCAAATCAACACCCAAATAGAACTGTATCCATTCCCTATGCCTTTGACTGATGACATCATTTATGACACTGGAGGATGCCAATGGTTCTCACGAATTGATTTGTGCAAAGGTTATTCGCAGGTACCCTTCCAGGAAAAATTAAACAAGTACACGGCATTTATAACGCCATTTGATGTATATGAATACGACCGTCTGCCATTCGGTTGGAAGAACTCGGGTGCTTGGTTTCAGCGCATTATGAACGGGGTACTCAAAAATTTCATAGGAGATTTCTGCAATGTTTATGTTGATGACACCATCATTTACTCCCGTGCCGATGAAGAGCACTGTTCCCACGTCTCTAAAATACTATAAGCGCTGAGCAAATCACACCTGAAGATAAACAAGAAGAAAAGTGAATTCTTTCAGAGAAAGGTGGTGTTCCGTGGCAGAGTTCTAGACAGCTTCACGAAGACGACAAAGGAACAGTCCTGTCCAACGAATCAAGGAACTGCATAAGCCCTACGATGTTCACTCACTGCGCGTGTTCTTAAGACTGGTAGGACATTTTAGGGCGTTCATTAAAGACTTTGCGGCGATATCCAGGTGTCTTACAAGGCTCACTCAAAAGGAAGTTCCCTTTGTGTGGAGCGACGAGTGCGCCCGTGCATAAGAAGAACTGGTGCGCGCAATATCTTCAGATCCGATCCTCATATTACCCGATTTCGCCAAGCCCTTTGAGCTCTGCACTGACGCGTCTAATTATGGCACAGGAGAAGTATTATGCCAACAAGATTCCAGCCAAGACAGAAGCAACCAGTTAAAGGTGATTGGCTATTATTCCTACACCCTTTCAAAAGTGGAAGTAAATTACACGACCACGGAAAAGGAAGGCTTAGCAGTAGTGCTGGCGTTACGATACTTCAGGAGTTATTTGGAAGGCCGTCGGTTCAAGCTTTTCACGGACAATCAGGCTTTGACATACCTTCTGAGCCTTACACAACCGATGGGAAGAGTGGCAAGATGGATTAGCGAGATTCAGCAGTTCACTTCTGATGTTAGCCACAGACCTGGTGAAAAGCTACCTGACGCGTACGCGTTATCAAGATTGCACATACCGCCAATAAACAACGATCAAGGGGCACACATCGCAAGTGTATGGGAAGACACCGAAGAACTAAAATTAATAGACGGAAAGTTTGTTGTCCCTCAAAGCTGTATATCCAAAATATTGCGGCTCTATCATGACAGTCTACAATCAGGGGGGCATGATGGCTTTTGGCGGACCTACTGGAAGATTCAGAAACGTTTTACGTGGAAGAACATGAAAGCCGATATTGAGAATTACGTCAGGACCTGTCATCAATGTCATAATACCAAAGCCACGTTTCGCCCAAATGGAAACGAGATGGTCATTCCTTTGCATTCAGATGTCCCCTTGGAAGTCGTTCATCTCGATTTTGCTGAAATCAAAAAGAAAGGGGAGGGTGTGCGCAGGACTCAGTCTCTTATAGTTGCTGTTGACCAGTGCACACGTATGGCGGCGGAGAAACCTGGAAGAGAAGATGCTAACAGTGTGATTGCACTGATGGAAAGCGAGGCATTTAAACACACCAAGGTGATTGCTTGTGGCCTGGCACTCCGCAGCGAGAGGCTCCGTCGTTGGGCAGCAGAAAAGGGTATCACTTTGAGATTTTCAGCACCACATACCACGTGGAAGGAAATGCCCTAGCGGAACGCCTTATGCGTGACTTGAAGACCTTCATTTTTATATACGCAGAATTTCGTGGATGATCGAAGTGTGCTCTTGAAGCAGCGGTTAGGCATCACAATTAATCTCACACAGCTGGACTTGGCTGTAGCCCTCAGTTTGCTGCCTTTCAGAAGACGACGTGGTTACCAGCAGATTACGAGCTTGGCATAGTAGGGAAGGTCCATATTTCAGAACGCAAGAAGACGTCAGAGGAATACCATATGTAAAAACGTACAATGAAGAAATACTACAACTCGCGCCATGCAACTCACACGCCCAACGTACAACCTGGAGACGTGGTGCTAGTGCGAAAAGGTCTTGATCGTTCTAAGCATGCTTTCACAGGCCCTTATGTTGTCCTCAAAACGGTGAAGCAGCAAGGTATACTCAAGTCGGTGCACTTTGAAGGACCAACAGGCAAGACAGAAGTTACAACTGTAGGTAACCTAGTGCCTTACCATCCGCGGAAGGATGGCAATAAGAGACCTGGAGAATGTAATGTCCCGGTCAAAAGAAGAAGTAAAGAGAGAGGCGAAGAAGAAGATGATCGAATGAAAACAGTAAACAGTTGATCAGTCTCGGATCCTTTATTTTACACACACACACATATATATATATATATATATATATATATATATATGTATATGTTGAAAAAATGAATCACTTCGAAAATGCAGTGTCGTGATCAAAGTTACAATAATAAAATTTAATAACTTTGATGTATTTCCGATTCATCAAGAAATTAACTGTACTATATTGTGTTTTGGCATACTATACGCGGTCGTCAAATGATCACAAAACCATAAAGTCGACAGCAATGATTACATTTAATATTGTTATTATTATTGCTGTATTGTTGTTCCACCCATTATGTGGCTATTTATCGAGCTACTTTTCGTGTTATTGTTAATGCAGATAGTATTCTTTGCGTGGCCGTTTGGGCCTGTCTAGCTATTTATCGAGCCTGGCCCAAGCGACCCAACTTTTGAACTAGCTTGGGCCATTGTGCTCGTGATACCGTCATCGCATCATTCGTCACCCGACTGTTGTCATACCGTCGTCGGGATATGGTCGTTATTCTAACTGAACTGTTGCTATACCGTCGTCGTCTTGGCTGGCACACGAGTGCCATAGCAAAGTGTGCTGATACTGTAGACAGTCGCATACGAGTGTTCCTGGTCATCGAGTGAGATCTGTTGACGTTTGCCTGTGCGCGCACGACACCATGCATGCTTGCTAATCTAATTAGCAAGCGTGGTGTAACTAGTAAGCGCTCCTCCACGAGTGTAGACGGTCGCTCCTGCAACTCGTTTATACATAAATACAATAACGGGAATAAATACGCAGTTACAACTGTGGTCCAGATGAAAAATGTGCCAGGCAGGACTGTAATACTACGTAAGATGAAATCATCGTTAATTTAGACAGTACAGCACCCTTTCACAAGTTTTGCCGAAATGAAAACAGTTACTGCGGATGCACACCTCGAAGCGACGAGGTCACGAGGACGACGGTTGTCGATGGTCGGACAGTGAAGAGAGTTTTGTGCGTCTACGACACGTGTGCATACGTGCACGCATGGCTTCTTGTGGCATGTACCCACACTGTGGGTACGGCCACGTATGGGCATGTAACTATCAACAAATAACCAGTGGCCGCAACAATGGGGCAGGGAAGACAGAAGAGGTGAACATAATTAAAAAAATAAAAGCTGCTGCAAATCGAGCGGAGTTGAAGTAAATACCCTCTCCTCAATAGGATACTTTTGGGTCGACATTATGCTAACAACTTTTATGTAGCTATTTATGTTATGATTACGCGGAACGCAGCTACGCTCACTGAAACTGCTTTGTTGGTCCAAAATTTCATTCTGTGCATGAAGCGGGCCTGCATACTCATATTTAATTTCATACTGAAGTTATGCTGCGCGGCAACCCAAGCAAATAAAAAATAAATAAAAGAAGCCGGTGCATCCGATGGCACACACTCCAGAATGGAGTAGCCCAAATTCTTCGGTACTGGTCATCCGTATCATGCGGCCTTCCATAAAAGGGTATGTGTGTGCTTAGAGGTACCCAATATATATATATATATATATATATATATATATATATATAGATAGATAGATAGATAGATAGATAGATAGATAGATAGATAGATAGATAGATATGAAGTGAGGTTATGCCGGGATCCGGTAGTCGAACAGGGACTTGTAGGTTGAGGTTGTAGGCTGTAGGTCCGGCCGGATCTCGGCCGGAACGTTGGAATTAAAGTATCGTTTTAGGAACCTACAAGTTCCTATATATATATATATATATATATATATATATATATATATATATATATATATATATATATAGGATGCCTAGTGTCGCGATGCCAAACATACCCCCCACACTACCCAAGAAGACGATACGACGACGACGTATACTGACGCCGACGACGTTGCCCGTGCCGATCTTAGCATTCTGATAGATGGACATCACGTCACCGCACTTGTTGACACTCGCGCAGACTTCTCAATCATGCGGCAGGCGCTGGCCGAGCGCATTCGGAAAGTGAAGACGCCGTGGACCCGGCCACACATAAGAAGTGCCGGGGAGAATGCCTTTCGTCATTCTGCCCGACTGCTGCAGAGACCTCATCTTAGGGATGGATTTTCTGCCTGGTTAGCGAGCCACTGACCACATACCACGAAATTGCCCAATACTACCGCCTCGCAAGACGGACAAAACCCCCACCTCATCCCATGCTCACCAAGGGACAAGAAGTCACTTGGCGCCGACTCCAAACGCACTCCTTTCCCAGCCCACAAATATACGCACACTTTTACCCTGACCTGACAGACCCACACTGCTCATCATGTGGGTCCATAGCCTCCTTAAATCATATTCTCTGGGACTGCAGAGAAAATCTCCCCCCACCAGATCTCCTGGCCGCTCCCTCGCCTGAAGCGTGGGAAGCGATACTCATGAACCCGAACCTGGAGGTTCAACTTCGGGCCATCAAAAGAGCTGAGGAGGTGGCTGTAAGGCACCACCTGGTAACCACCCCTCACTAAGCAAATTAACAAAATAAAGTTGTTTCCTCCTCCTCCTGCGAGATCACGGCGCCGTCATAAACATTCCGGGCCGTATGGTGACGTTCTCTGCAAGCCCCTATGCCGACACCATTCATGACGGGCAACATGAGCGTCGGCGAATCGCCGACGACGTCACTTAAGTTGCGCATCAACCGCGCTCCTGCCACCTTGTATCTGTCTCGTGCCAGAAGCCCTACCATGCGGATGTGACTGCGGAGCAAATCGTTGCACTATTGCTAACCCAAGGCATTTCGATTGCTAGAGGCCTACTCGACATGACTCATGTGCATGCGGAAGTCCTTCTCACGAACTTCAGCGACGAACGCCGTCACATCCAGAAGGGCACCGCAATTGCTTACTGCGACGAAGTCACCCAAGCAAAAGATTGTTTGGCTGAACAACGTCAAGAAACGACTGTTCCGGCCTCGACACATTTGTCTTTCGACGTCAGCTCCACCCTGTCGCCTTCTGAGAGACGGTGCCTCTTGGAGCTGATACACCAGTTCGAAGATTGCTTTTCGACTACGTCAAAGGTGAAACAAACACCACTGACCAAGCACCGTATAATCACGGATGATACCATGAGGCCGATTCGACAAAACCCGTGTAGCTCCAAAGGCACGTGAAGAGATTCAAAACAAGTGACCAAGATGCTCGAGGATGACGTGATAAAGCCTTCAAACAGCCCCTGGGCGTCACTCGTGGTCTTGGTCAAAAAGAAAGACGGCAGCTTGCGCTTCTGCGTCGATTACCGCAAATTAAACCAAGTCACTAAGAAAGACGTCTACCCACTGCCACGCATAGACGATTCGCTGGACAGGCTGCGGCATGCACGTTTTTTTTCTTTTTTTTTTCATCAATGGACCTACGAAGTGGTTATTGGCAGATAGAGGTCGATGAGAGAGATCGTGAAAAAACGGCCTTTGTGACCTCCGACGGTCTTTACGAATTTAAGGTACTTCTTTTCGGTCTGTGCTCAGCGCCAGCCACTTTTCAGCGTTTAATGGACACCGTACCGTACTATCAGGCCTGAAGTGGCAAACTTGCTTGGTCTATTTAGACGACATCATAGTGTTCTCAGCTACATTCGAGGAGCACCTAAACCGGTTACTCGCTGTTCTTCAAGCCATACGCTTAGCTGGCCTGACGTTAAAGCCCGAGAAATGTCATTTTGGTTTCAGTGAACTGTGCTTCCTCGGCCACGTCGTCAGTTACGAGGGTGTACGTCCTGACCCAGATAAAATAGACGCTGTGGCAAAGTTCCCCACACTGGCCGACAAGAAGGCAGTGAGGCGCTTCTTGGGGCTGTGCGCCTATTACCGGCAGTTCATTGCGAACGTCTCACGTATTGCTGCCCCGTTAACACGCCTTACACGCGACGATGTACCCTTTCTGTGGGGTGAAAATGAGTAAGTAGCTTTGACGAACTACGCCAGCGCCTGCAAACGCCTCCAGTTCTCGCACACTTTGACCTGGAAGCCCCTACAGAACTTCACACTGATGCGAGCAATGTTGGTCTGGGGGCCGTACTGGTGCAGTGGCAAGACGGCTTCGAAAAAAATAATCGCTTACGCCAGCCGCACTCTCTCTCGTACGGAGTAAAACTACTCGACTACTGAGAAGGAATGCCTCGCCGTGGTGCGGGCGGTTACCAAATTTCGCCCGTATTTGTACGGCCGTTCATTCAAGGTTGTCAGCGATCATCATTCTTTTTGTTGGCTTACTAACTTGAAAGATCCATCTTGCCGTCTGGCGCGCTGGAGTCTTAGGCTTGAGGAGTTCGACATGACCATAATTTACAAATCTGGGAAAAGGCACACCGACGCCGACTGCCTTTCTCGGTCACCCGTCGAGCCCGCAGGTGCCGATGACGTGGACGTGGACGCTGCATTTTTGGGAGTAGTCGACGCCGTCACCGTGTCACAGGAGCAGCGCCATGACCCAGAGCTACTCCCACTCATAAACTTCTTGGAAGGCCGAAGTAAAGACGCCCCGCGACTCTTTGCCAGGGGACTGCCGTCGTTTTGTCTGCAGAATGATTTTCTCTATAAGAAAAACTTTTCAGCCAGCGGCAACATGTACCTGCTTGTCGTACCGGCATCACTTCGCAAAGAAATACTAACAGCATGCCACAATGAAGCCACCTCAGGTCATCTAGGCTACACGAGAACACTGTCCCGGCTCCGACGCAAGTACTATTGGCCAAAGCTACCCGCTGCTGTGAAACATCATGTACAAACACGTGCTGACTGCCAAACACGCATAGCACCTCCAGGCAAGCCTGCAGGTCTCTTACATCCAGTCGAGGTATCAGGTCAGCCTTTCACCCCAGTTGGAATGGATTTCCTGGGCCCATTTCCAACGTCTACAGCCGGCAACAAATGGATCATTGTCGCAACCGATTACCTGACGCGCTACGCGGAGACTAAAGCTACGCAGCGGGGCACAGCAGCCGAAGCGGCTCATTTTTTCATCGAAAACGTCGTCCTTTGGCACGGTGCCCCAAAAGTAGTCATCACAGACAGGGCAACTGCCTTCACTGCAGAACTTCTTGACTCGGTTCTCACACTAAGTGGTACAAGCCACCGGAAAACAACCGCGTATCATCCCCAGACCAACGGACTAACCGAGCGCCTTAATAAGACCCTCGCAGACATGCTATGCATGTACGTCGACGTGGAACACAAGAACTGGGATCAGATTTTGCCTTCTATCACTTTGGCATACAATACCGCTCGACAAGAAACTACTCGAATGACACCCTTCAGCTTGGTCCACGGTCGCGAAGCCACGGCGACGTTGGATGCCATGCTGCCTCATGAGTGGGACGACATACCTACCGACGTTGTCGAATATACTCAGCGCGCCGAAGAAGCCAGGCAGCTTGCCCGCGTACGTATCTGCTATCAGCAAGACCAAGATGCAAAACGGTACGATCTTCGACACCGGTCCGTTCTCTACACTCCCGGCGATAAAGTATGGGTTTGGATACCCATACTCCGTCGTGTACTTCCTGAAAAACTGCTAAGACGGTACTTTGGGCCGTACAGAGTGATTCGACGCCTGAGCGACGTGACCTACGAGGTCGTTCCTGACAGTGACAGTAGCTCCAGTCGCCGCAAGCACTTACCCGAAGTGGTGCATGTGGTGCGGATTAAGTCGTATCTGTCGAACTAAGTTTCGTTTGTTCTTTTCTGTTGTTTTTTTTTTTCTGGTTTTGTTTTGCGCGTCTTACTCTGTGCCATTTATACACCGCCCTCATATGCTTAAGTTGCGCATCGGGACGATGCTTTCTTCGGAGGGACGCTAATGCCGCGCCTGTACTCCGATGAAGAGGAGGGAGAAGAGAGAGTGTTACGTATCAGGGGCGGTGGAAGATTATCGTCTTTCGACGTCATTTACAGCGAAGCAAGCAGATATGCGGCCAATTTTTTTTATGTTGGCTAACTTGGTGTTCTACCTACAAAGCACGCCGAAGGTGTGGGATGACAACCACGAGGAAGACCTTAACGACTGGAACACGTGCAAGCAGAAGCTGGAGGACTTGTTCGGCCGTCCCGCTGGTCGGAATAGCGCCGCAAAAAAAGAACTAGCGACCCGCGTCCAAACGTCCACACAATCATACGTCTCTCACATCCAGGCCGTGCTGGCTCTCTGCCGCAAGGCCGACCGCGATATGGCTGAGTCAGACAAGGTTGGCCATGTCGGATCGCTGACGATGCGTTCAACCTGCGCATGTGAAAAAATTGTGAAACAGTGCAGGACATCATAAAAGAGCGTCAGCGCTTTGAGGAGGCCAAGAGACGGCGCATCGCAGCGCCGTTCGCACGTCTTCCGAACGCAGTTGCGAGATCCTCTTGTGACGACAGGCTAGGAATGCAGCGAGTCAGCGACCGTCATCATCAAACGACCTGACGCGATTAGTGCGGCGATAAATTGAAGCCGTGGCTCCTGCAGACCCTTTTAGGGGCGAAGCTCCTTAGGGTGTGGGTCTGTCCCTCCTCTGCAGTATGTAGTAGTAGTAGTAGTAGTAGTAGTAGTAGTAGTAGTAGTAGTAGTAGTAGTAGTAGTAGTAGTATAGTAGTAGTAGTAGGTAGCCACGTCTACTTTTATGAAAAAAACACCGCATATCCACGGGGTGAATGAAGATGAGTGGGCGAAGCTCCGGAGGGAATCATCGGTAAACCGTGAATCTTCCGTCTGATGGGCTGCAGAATTAAGCGTCTCTTCCTTGTGTATAATAAACACCTCCCCCCCCCCCCCCCCGTGTAATTCGCCCAGTCTCGCCGCATTAGATCGAACGATTGACTTCCACCAATGACACGCGCCATATGTGACGTCATTCCTATTTTATAACAGCGCCCTTCATTATAATTGCACCATCTCCCGCTTAACGGGACGCTAGCACAAACGCGTTAGAATCGTGCAGTACTCTCTAGTAAGGGGGAGGGGCCACAGCGTCTTACGCAGCCGTTTACACATGCCGGAACATGCACCGCGTTTGCCGACGCCATCACATGACTGCTGAGAGAGTATAACCCCCGTATTCATAAACGCTCCTCGACTTGAACTTGACTTGCCACCGCCTTCAACGCGTTTCGAACGCGCTGCCCAAGGCGGTGGCAAGTCAAGTTCAAGTCGATGAGCGTTTATGAATACGGGGGTAAGGCGGAGAGGCCACAGCGTCTTACACCAGCTTCTTACACGGGCCGTAACGCGCTAGCACAAACGCGTTAGAAACGCGCAGTCTTTCGTTAATGTTGGGTATTTATTGTCATCGTGGTGCGTGTGTCCATGTGCGCTTCGTGGCGTAGTGGCTAGCGCCGCGCGTTCGGAAGCGAGGGATCCCTGGTTCGATTCCGCGCTACGGACACAACTTTCGGAAGTACTGCTCGCATCGACATCGTGGGGCGCCTAACCACTGTATTGTTTGCCGTTTTAGAACAATGCCCCTACGACGCTATACTCGGCTTAGACCTTTTATCGTCCCATTCAGCCCTCTTTGACTGCGTGTCTAGTGTCATTCAGCTTGAGCTACCCACGGCTGCTATACTCCACCAGTCACACAGCCACGCTCTGCTGAAGACATCCGCATGTCGCCTCAAGCCACTACCGTGCGCCACTATCATGTCGTTTCCATCTGTTCCTGACGGCGTCTATGTGCTATGTCCCACCAATAACATACTGTTTAAAAAGAATTTGGCCGTTCCTTGGTTATCTGAACTATTAAAGAATGAGAAATATATATGATCCAGTGGTCTTCATTTATTTAGTGACCACAGGGACCATGGCCTTGTGGTCGCTACGGTACACCGCCATAGGGTGTACAGCAAAGGTTGGCTCGTTCTTCATAAACACATCACCAACGCCGCGCGCATTCGGTGCGAACGCGGGCAAAACGCCGCCGCCGTCGACAACAGTTGTGCGCGTTGTTTGTGTGACCGCACACAACCGCTGTCAAAACGCTGGCTAGGTGACGAACGGCTAAACGCCGTTGTAGACACTGTTAGGTGAGAGGCGGGCGAGAGCCCAGTGAGTCGGTGGCAGAGGCCGGCAGAGTTGCCGGCATGCAACGCAGTGGGAGTGTGGGCACGCACACCCACAGTCTAGGTACCTCGATCACAGAACACCCATACAAACATACAAACCCACCACTCCCCTTCTACTGGGAAGTCGGGTTTGCTCTGCGCCGTGCGTTCGCTCCCCGTGAAACCTCGCGTTCCTCGCCCTCGCGCACTTTCACTCGCACATAAGCCGCGTTTGCGCTCCGCCGTGCGCTCGTTCCCCGTGAAAGCGCGCGTCCCTCGCCCTCGCGCGCTTTTACTCGCACATAAGGTAAGTGGTTCTTGAGGGAAAGGGAAAGGTTGGCGCTATCTTCTGCAGCCCTTGAGGGAGCACGGCTCAGCGCCAAAAAGCAACACCCCCTAGACTAGTTGACACATGTCGCGTTTGCTCTCCGCCGTGCGTTCGCTCCCCGTGAAGGCGCGCGTCCTTCGCCGTCGCGCGCTTTCTCTCGCACATACAGCATACGGCTAATGAGAGTTTTTTTTTTTCTATTGCCGGACGCGACAATCGAAATGTGAGCCCTTAACAGCTTCGCTGTAAAAAAAAAAAAAAAAATACTAAACTCGTGTTCTGCGAGGTGAAGAAGTGGTTTTTGCGCGCTGTGCTCGGGAGAGAGATAAAGAAAATGAAAGCGAAAGAGAGACGCAGCGGGTCTGCTGGAACGCGTTATCGGCATTGCAACGCGGTGTCGCTGTTGCAAGCTGCGCTATGCAACGCGCAGTGACGGCCGTAAGTCCAAGACGCGGGAAAAAAATTATCATCATCATGAGTAATATGATGAAAAGTTCGCGTGCACTTCCGGAAAATGCTGGGTTACGATCGCCCAGCTTCGCTGTTTCAAGCGTTGCGTGGCCGAGTGCAAGGTTAAGCGAATTTTGAAGCGAAAGCTTCATTACGCTACCTCGCGCAGCCGTCGTCGACTCAACAGTTTTTACCTTGAGAGCTAGAGGTCAAACCACAAGAGTCCGACGTTATCGGCACGCGGGCGAGCGTCATCAGAATCCGGGCGCGTCGGAGCGCATTAGCCCCGCGTCCGGTTACGTAAACGCCGGGCGCGTCGGAGCCCATTGGCCGCGCGTCCGTTTTTACGTTGGCGGCGCCAGTACGTCGAACCATCGGTCGAATTATAGGCGCTGTTGTTCTTGCCAAAGTGACATAACGTGTGCGCGCGTTCACGCTACGTCGGACTATATTTAGGCCTTTACGGAGCCCTGAAAGGGAACAGTTGCCCGTGTAGAGTTGGGTGCGGCTGCGAGTTGCAACCAAGTCTCACTACTTTACTGATCCCCACAGTGTCTTCATAGGCCTAAAAATTATGAATAAACACTGTATTCATGGCAAACATGTCTGTATATCATTGCGAAACGCCACCTCGGCCACAGCTCGACAATGGGCCTAGCCAGGGCTGTGAAGCTTTCGCTATCAACCAGAGCTAAACCACCCCATTTTTTTGTGGAGTACGGGCAGATGAATCCATTGCTGAACTGGCGCATCCGGAAAACAGACAGGTTGGGGATCTGCGTCGTGCACACACATGGAGCTGCAGTTGTGCGCAGTGGTCATACGTACGGTTGGAACCTCGTACGGCGTAATCGGAATAGGGTCGGCGATGGCGTGCTGATGCACCTTTGTTTACGCAATGCACACCATATATGTGTATTTATATAAGTTTTCAGTGCTGTGCTTTTAAATTTGAAAGCAAGCTATAGTTCTTTCAGTAATTGTAATTAAAGTAAGAAGCAGTACATATAAAATCAAGATCACGAGAAACATTACGGAAACCCAAGCACGAATGGTTCCGCTGACGATAATTTAGCGGCTCTCCGTGGTGGTACGCGCAAGGAAGTGCGCACTTATGCGGATACGCGCATGCGTGTGGCTGCCCTCCTCTTGCACAGACCATGTAACGTATACGCGAACCTAGAAGCGCTGGCCGCATGGTCGGGCCTTCATAGTCGGGCGTGTCAATCACTTGAGAAGTAAGTTCCTTTAGGGTGGTCGCGGCTCGGCTTGCTCGCCAACAGATCTGCGACTGAGGCCGAATTAGCTGCACGCCGGGCCGGTCTTTAGGAATAGCGTTGTTTACTGCCAGAGGCATAGGTTAGGTGTCATACGTTATAGCCAGTGCGCTGCCGGACAAGTCAAACACAACATATGAAATGCCAGATTGCAGCTGGCCGCTGAGCAACGAAGAGCTCCTGTCGCATTCAGTAGCGGATGGAACCAATGGACACAATAGCCGTCAGTGTTCTTGGCCCCAACAGCTTGGAAATATCGGAGCGACGGCCGTTATGGCGCTTAGTGCAACAAAAGCGCGCAAATTAAATTATGGGGGCTTACGTGCCAACACCACGATCTGATTATGATGTACGCCATAGTGGGGGACTCTGAAATAATTTGGACCTCCTAGGGTTCTTTAACGTGCACCTAAATGTAAGTGCACGGGTGTTTTTCACATTTCGCACCCATCGAAATGCGGCCGCCGTGGCCGGGATTTGATGCCGCGACCTTGTGCTTAGCAGCCCAACACCATAGCCCCTAAGAAACCACGGCGGATAAAATCGCGCAGATACAACTACTATATAGTAATACTATATTTCTTGGAATACTATACTTCCTGGACACCTCTATAAAAATTAAGACAGTTTCACGCTCGTGAAATCTGATGAAACAGCGGAGCTCTGTGCGTGGGTGTATAGCGTAGTGGTTATGAAGCTCGCCTTCGGACCGTGCATTTCTCTCTCTTACTTTCTTTCTCTCACTTTCTCTCTCTCTTTCTATCTGTGTTTCTCTCTTTCTTTTTCTCTCCCTCTCTCTGTGCGTGCGTGCGTGCGTGCGTGCGTGCGTGCGTGCGTGCGTGCGTGCGTGCGTGCGTGCGTGCGTGCGTGCGTGCGTGCGTGCGTGCGTGTGTGTGTGTGTGTGTGTGTGTGTGTGTGTGTGTGTGTGTGTGTGTGTGTGTGTGTGTGTGTGTGTGTGTGTGTGTGTGTGTGTGTGTGTGTGTGTGTGTGTGTGTGTGTGTGTGTGTGTGTGTGTGTGTGTGTGTGTGTGTGTGTGTGTGTGTGTGTGTGTGTGTGTGTGTGTGTGTGTGTGTGTGTGTGTGTGTGTGTGTGTGTGTGTGTGTGTGTGTGTGTGTGTGTCGCTCTCATTTAGTCTTTCTCTCGCCCATAAGAAGTTGTGGTACAATCGTTGGTCTAACGCAATCATATGGTTCCCATAAATGCATGTTCTGCAAGCGTGGGTGTATAGCCTAATGGTTATGACGCTCACCTTCGAGCCGTGGGTACCCGGGTTCGAATGCCGCCTCGCCAAGAAAGTTTATTTTGTTTTCTCTCACTCTCTGTCTGCCTGGTTTTCTTTCTCTCTCTGCACCTCCTCTCCTCATGCCACATTGTCTGCACTTCGCTTGAAACTGCGAACACCATCGCTCCGTGGGGACCAACCTCGACCTTAAACAGCTCCGCTGTTAAAAAACAACTTCTGACTTTGTGGCCGTAGCGCGACTTTAGCCTTCAATGCGTTTATGAATAAGCGTGGCATTCACAAACGCACTGCTTTTCACATTGCCCTGAAAGACAGCCTTGCCTTAAATCATACACCTTTACTTAAATCATACACTTTAAAACGCTGCCCCTATAAGACTGGTCCATTTTAAACAATGAGCACATATGACGCTTTAGAGCACTTGCTAATAAAATTTTTAGCAGCAAAGCTGCTTTAGCCATCAAATCTGCTTTAGCCATCCGTAATTTGTGGTTCGTCTATAAGAAACTATCATCATCAGCAATGAAGAACGAAATGAAAGGAAATAAACATTCTTGCCGATGCGTGATTCGAACCCGTGTATCCGGTCCCCAGGCGAGCGTCGTAACCACTATGGTATACTTCTTTTTCTTTATTTCCCCACTAGGCTATATATCCACGCTTGCAGAACATGCATTTATACGAACCATATGATTGACCTGTACAGTGCCCAAAACAGCCAAGCTACTTTCATTCAAAATAGTGATGAACCGGATACAGAGGCTCCTTCTATAACTAGCGCTGAAGTTAGAAGGGCCTTGAAAGACATGACCAGGGGAAAAGCTGCTGGAGAAGATGGAATAACAGTAGATTTAATCAAAGATGGAGGAGATATCATGCTTGAAAAGCTTGCGGCCCTTTATACGCAATGCCTCACAACTTCAAGTGTACCAGAGAGCTGGAAGAACGCCAACATTGTACTAATCCATAAAAAGGGAGACGTTAAAGAACTGAATTATAGACCCATTAGCTTGCTTTCAGTATTGTATAAAATATTCACCAAGATAATTTCCAATAGAATCAGGGCAACACTTGACTTCAGCCAACCAAGAGAACAGGCTGGCTTCAGGAAGGGATATTCTACGATGGATCATATCCATGTCATAAATAATGTAATCGAGAAATCTGCGGAGTGCAATCAACCTCTCTACATGGCTTTCATAGATTATGAAAAGGCATTTGATTCAGTAGAGATACCAGCAGTCATAGAGGCATTGCGTAATCAAGGAGTACAGGAGGCATACGTGAATATCTCAGCAAACTTCTGCAAGGATTCCACAGCTACCTTGGTTCTCCACAAGAAAAGTAGAAAGATACCTATCAAGAAAGGGGTCAGGCAAGGAGACACAATCTTCTCTCCAATGCTATTCACTGCATGCTTAGAAGAAGTATTCAAGCTCTTAGACTGGGAAGGCTTAGGAGTGAGGATCAACGGTGAATATCTCAGCAACCTTCGGTTTGCAGATGACATTGTCCTATCCAGCAACAATGGAGACGAATTACAACAAATGATTGAGGACCTTAATCGAGAAAGTGTAAGAATTGGGTTGAAGATGAATATGCAGAAGACAAAGATAATGTTCAATAGCCTGGCAAGGGAACAAGAATTCAGGATCGCCAGTCAGCCTCTAGACTCTGTAAAGGAGTACGTTTATCTGGGTCAATTACTCACAGGGGACCCTGATCACGAGAAAGAAATTTACAAAAGAATAAAATTGGGTTGGAGTGCATACGGAAGGCATTACGAAATCCTGACTGGGAGCTTACCACTGTCGTTGAAAAGAAAAGTGTACAATCATTGCATTCTACCGGTGCTAACATATGGGGCAGAAACTTGGAGGTTAACAAAGAAGCTCGAGAACAAGTTAAGGACCGCACAAAGAGCGATGGAACGAAAAATCTTAGGAGTAACGTTAAGAGACAGGAAGAGAGCGGTGTGGATCAGAGAACAAACGGGGGTAGACGATATTCTGGTTGACATTAAGCGGAAGAAATGGAGCTGGGCAGGCCATGTAATGCGTAGGATGGATAACCGGTGGACCATTAGGGTTACAGAATGGATACCAAGAGAAGGTAAGCGCAGTCGAGGTCGGCAGAAAACCAGATGGGATCATGAAGTTAGGAAATTTGCAGGCGCAAGTTGGAATACGCTAGCGCAAGACAGGAGTAATTGGAGATCGCAGGGAGAGGCTTTCGTCCTGCGGTGGACATAAAATATAGGCTGATGATGATGATGATGATGATTGCGTTCGAGCGTCGCCGTCTTCATCCACAGCTGGCGCGTTCTCACGCACTTGCGCCAATGCTCTGCGAGGTGAAGCAGAGGTTTTGCGCGCTATGCTCGGGAGAGAGATAAATAAAATGAGAGAGAGAGACGCATTCACGAAGCGGGTCTGCTGGAATGCGTTGTCGGCATTGCAACGCGGTGGAACGCTTTGTCGGTGTTGCAAGCTGAGCTATGCAACGTACAGTAACGGCCGTAAATCCGAGAGTGAGAGAGAGAGAGAGAGACACGCATTCATGGAGCGGGTCTGCTGGAACGCGTCGTCGGCATTGGATCGCGGTGTCGGCAAGCTGTGCTAAGCAACGCGCAGTGGCGGCCGTAAGTCCGAGACGCGCGGACAGACAATATAATCATCATGAGTAATTTATAAGATGAAAAGTACGCGCGCACTTCCGGAAAATGCTGGGCTACGATCGCCCAGCTTCGCTGTTTCAAGCCTTGTGAGGCCGACTGGAAGGTTAAGCATTTTTTCCGATGGCAGTACTTATGTTACACGCATTTGTCCTCGCACTCATATATGCCATGCATCCTTACTCATTTACCTCCGTCAAACCTGTCAAACGGCGACGAGCGCGCCCCCGCTCGGCGGTACAGGGAAGGGTGACATCCGTGGCACCGGAATTGGCAAACTGAAAGAGGTAATCTAAAGCATAGCTGCGAGTCGGCCTAGTTGGAACAGATTCATTTTCTCAAAAATTTTGCGCGCAAATAAACAGGGACGAAGAAAAGGAGACACAAGGACGAGCGCTTTCTAACAACTGATGTTTATTATTGAAGAACCACCGGCTTAAATACCCACAGATCTGCGCGATCCTGTCAATAGAACATGTCAAGAGCGCATAAAATAACGCTTGTCATGAAATGCCGCTACGCGGTCAGCATAAAAAGCAGCAATGTTCATAAAACAAGCACAAAAGGCGAAAACGCGTTAAAGATATGATGACAGCAGCGAATTCTCTTTATCTAACAATGAAACAGAAGGATGACTGATGCATTTTTCTTTTAGTTTTTCAATCCAGTGAGCTTCCACAATTTCTCTCGCGGTTTGATTTCTATGCCTAAGCAAAATGGCGGTGCTTTCAAGACAAGGTGAGCACGCATGTTCTTCACAATGCATCGCCAAATGCGTACTAGGGCGACCTTTGAGACTAGACAAGTGTTCCCTTAGTCTCGTGTTAACGCATCTCGAAGTCTGCCCTACGTACACATGACCACACGTCAAAGGAATCTGATAAACAACGTTCATCGCGCAATCGACAAATTGGTTCTTACGTGGATGTTTTATACTACATCCTTTCTTAGCATCACCCTTACTTTCATACTTACTTTTGACCTTAGAACACACACTGCCTATTTTGTTTTTTGCTGAAAACACCACTTTTACTTCGTAACTCCCAGCCACCTTCTTAAGTCTGTGTGAAAGGCCATGAACATACGGAATCACTGACACCTTAGAAGCTAAATCTTTCTGTCTTTGATTACTTGTGCATGATTCTTTATCCTGTTTTAGTTTTTTCATTAATCTAGAGCATGACGCCAGCATCACAGCGAGCGGGTATCCAGCCTTTCTCAACCGATTGACTTGTTCAAGAAATGCAATGTTTACAGTGTGATAACATGATTTCAACAACGCTGACCTGAAACATGAAATGACTATACCATTCTTCACAAGCCTGGAATGGTTAGAGGCATAGTTCATTAGCGGTTTTCCATCTCGGGGCGAGAATGACCAACACACATGTTCCGGTAGAAATTCTAACTTGACATCTAGAAACTGTAGCTTATTATCTACTGGTACTTCAGAAGTGAAAGTCAAGCCCTTGCCCAGAGAATTAAATGATTTTACTACCCTATTTCTGAAAACATCTTTGTCTACATGACAGCCCAAAATCAAGTAGTCATCTACATATCTGTATACCTTATATACTACA
Source organism: Dermacentor silvarum (assembly GCF_013339745.2). Classification (NCBI taxonomy): domain Eukaryota; kingdom Metazoa; phylum Arthropoda; class Arachnida; order Ixodida; family Ixodidae; genus Dermacentor; species Dermacentor silvarum. The sequence continues at coordinate 258,288,531 of NC_051155.1, forward strand.
CCTTCTAGATCTTTTGCCAGCTCTCTGTCTATGCTTCCCAGAAAAATGCTACTAAGGATGGGAGCTACCTTTGACCCGATGCACACGCCCCCTGCCTGTATATACGTTTCATCACAGAATCCTACGTGTGTATTAGCTAAATAAAAATGCAGAAGTTTCTAATACTTCTAATACTTCTTCTAATACTTCTAATACTTCTAATAGCCTTCTAATACTAGGGGGCGCAACGGTGGAAGAACGGCATCAAGAGGTACTCAAGTTGGGGCCAAAGTTCTGCGTGGAGCCAAGGATTGGCATCGTCGACAGATTAGCACTTACAAGGGACATTGCCAGGAGTGTACCAGAGAAAGAAAAAGAACGATGTGTGGTGGAATGTGTGGACGTGGTGGCCAAGGCTTCGGTAAGCGATAGATCCAGACCTAATATTGATAGGACTGCTAAGTATTTGGTTGAGAATAATCTGCGTGTGGTTCAAGCTGACAAGGAAGGCTTTCTGGTTGTTGTACCAAATGATTGTTATTTAGAAAAAGCTTTCCTAGCGGTGAACAAGTGCTTTAGAAAAAGTGATGTGAATGTAGAAATTGTAAAAAAGAAGGCGGTGGAGCTATTGAATAAATGTAACCAAGAAAAGCTCGCGTCACATGTAAAGAACTCAAAAGGAATGATATTGGATATATTTTTTACTGCAAAAACACACAAGCAAGGAATCCCGTTTAGGCCAATTGTGTCCGAGCGAGGGTGTTGGCAGGTTGGCAGGTTCTGGTCGCAGGATTCTTGCAGAAAATGTTGAATTCCTTAGAAGTACAGGATCCGTACTTATTAAAAAACTCTGAAGGCCTTGTGAAATTTTTGGCATCAGATAGTACAAGTTGCAGCTGGGGATTCAGCATAGATGTTCAAGACCTCTATTATTCCTTGCCGCATGGGCCCTTAATGCGCAGTGTTAATGATTGCATAACAAATGAGAATGACGAGGTGTCATTTCGCAACACGTGCGGGATGACTGTTGAGTCTTTTCTTGAACTTCTGCATTTTTATTTAGCTAATACACACGTAGGATTCTGTGATGAAACGTATATACAGGCAGGGGGCGTGTGCATCGGGTCAAAGGTAGCTCCCATCCTTAGTAGCATTTTTCTGGGAAGCATAGACAGAGAGCTGGCAAAAGATCTAGAAGGTGTAGTATATAAGGTATACAGATATGTAGATGACTACTTGATTTTGGGCTGTCATGTAGACAAAGATGTTTTCAGAAATAGGGTAGTAAAATCATTTAATTCTCTGGGCAAGGGCTTGACTTTCACTTCTGAAGTACCAGTAGATAATAAGCTACAGTTTCTAGATGTCAAGTTAGAATTTCTACCGGAACATGTGTGTTGGTCATTCTCGCCCCGAGATGGAAAACCGCTAATGAACTATGCCTCTAACCATTCCAGGCTTGTGAAGAATGGTATAGTCATTTCATGTTTCAGGTCAGCGTTGTTGAAATCATGTTATCACACTGTAAACATTGCATTTCTTGAACAAGTCAATCGGTTGAGAAAGGCTGGATACCCGCTCGCTGTGATGCTGGCGTCATGCTCTAGATTAATGAAAAAACTAAAACAGGATAAAGAATCATGCACAAGTAATCAAAGACAGAAAGATTTAGCTTCTAAGGTGTCAGTGATTCCGTATGTTCATGGCCTTTCACACAGACTTAAGAAGGTGGCTGGGAGTTACGAAGTAAAAGTGGTGTTTTCAGCAAAAAACAAAATAGGCAGTGTGTGTTCTAAGGTCAAAAGTAAGTATGAAAGTAAGGGTGATGCTAAGAAAGGATGTAGTATAAAACATCCACGTAAGAACCAATTTGTCGATTGCGCGATGAACGTTGTTTATCAGATTCCTTTGACGTGTGGTCATGTGTACGTAGGGCAGACTTCGAGATGCGTTAACACGAGACTAAGGGAACACTTGTCTAGTCTCAAAGGTCGCCCTAGTACGCATTTGGCGATGCATTGTGAAGAACATGCGTGCTCACCTTGTCTTGAAAGCACCGCCATTTTGCTTAGGCATAGAAATCAAACCGCGAGAGAAATTGTGGAAGCTCACTGGATTGAAAAACTAAAAGAAAAATGCATCAGTCATCCTTCTGTTTCATTGTTAGATAAAGAGAATTCGCTGCTGTCATCATATCTTTAACGCGTTTTCGCCTTTTGTGCTTGTTTTATGAACATTGCTGCTTTTTATGCTGACCGCGTAGCGGCATTTCATGACAAGCGTTATTTTATGCGCTCTTGACATGTTCTATTGACAGGATCGCGCAGATCTGTGGGTATTTAAGCCGGTGGTTCTTCAATAATAAACATCAGTTGTTAGAAAGCGCTCGTCCTTGTGTCTCCTTTTCTTCGTCCCTGTTTATTTGCGCGCAAAAATTTTTGAGGTAATCTAGTAACGTTGGCACCAACGCCCCAGCGCCCCAACGCCCGTTCCCCCTGCGTTTATCCGATGACCGGACAAGCTAAACCTCTCTTTTATTACTTACCGCGTCGTTGATGGGCGGAACGTTACAGTACTTAAAAGTTATTGTGTAACTTTGATCGCATCCTGATGATTTTTTCCTACATGCTATAGAAGTGCTCTGTGTTGTAAATATAGGTTATTCATTTTCGTGAGAGCTTAGCGTGAAAAGATCGTGTACAAACGGCGTCGTTTGTTACTCGCGCCAAGGATGCCCTACCGTGCGCGAAATTCTCACCAGAACCTGTAATTACAGCTTGTTGTACTTAAAAGAAAAATTTTAAACTGTTGGTGGCACATTCTCGATTTAGGTCGTCAAATTTTTAATACAAATTGCCAAAAATCGAACATTTTCATAAAACGAAACTATCAAGTTTACAACTCTTAAACTGAGCAATGAAAAATGATATCAAAATTCTTTAACTTGCATCTAATAGTATATTCTAAGCGGAAAAAAAATCATATATTATGCCTGGCTCTAAAATAAATCAGCAATATGTGAGTAGAACTATTGCAATACCTCTGTAAGCGAAGTAACAAATTTACGTAAGATATAAATTGACATCTCGAATTTGTCCGCTTTGTGTGCTCTAACTGATGCAGTTGGCAGAACTGCCATATCTGTTCTTGGTGCAGAGCTACAAATTTGTAAACTTCGTTCTTCTACTTTATTAAAGTTTGCCAATTTTTAAAAATTCCTTTAAAAGAATTCATGTCCTAAATCGAAATTGACCTTCCAACAGCCACTAGCATTTACCTTTCTCTCTCAAGCGCAACAAATTTCGTTAAAATCAACCCAGTAGTTATCTGAGAAAAGCATTTCTGCGTTTTACATGTATAGGCGGCATCAGAGTTGGGCCGGAGCTAAAGCATCCTCTGAGAACGCTAAACTTACGCGAAACATCCGAGCTAAATTGCCTGCCATTTCCACTAAATATAAACTTTGTGGTACTCAAAGTATTCTCGGGACACTGTAAAACGAAACGGCCGCGTGGCACTTTGAAACATTTGCATTAGAAATGCATTGCAAAAAAGCCGGCAGATCCCATGCCCTGTGGCAATCGGTGAACCAGTGTGCCGGACTCCTACCAAGTTAACGAAACGACCATGAGAGCACCAAGACGTAGGTGGTTGTTTCATGACCTACATGACACGCATGTCATGACATTCATGTCATGACTCCTCAGGAGTTCCTCAGGAGACCTTAAGGCGAAAGACTTAGTCATCATCATGACTTTTACTGCGACCATCAACCTTTAGCGTTTATCTTCACTTAGTACCACATCCGAACCGATTCCATTGGTTTTTGAGTGTTAATCTTTCTTCATTGAATCTTTGTGATTTTTGCTAAGTCATGCTCATGAATATAACTGCTACCATCATCCTTTAGTGTTTCTTTCACTTAGTACCCCCTCCCCATCCATTTCTGTGGTTTTTGAGTGTCAATCTTTTTTCGCTGGGTCATTGTCATTTTAGGCGGCTATTTCATGACCTACATGACACGCATTTCGTGACATTTATGTCATGACCTATCATTTATCTTCGTCATACACTCTTCTCATACTATGCCAATTTTCATACCTAACAAGTTAACGAAACGACCATGAGAGCACAAATACGTAGGTGGCTGTTACATGACCTACATGACACGCCTGTCATGACCTATCATTTATGTTCTTCATACACTCTTGTCATACTATGCCAATTTTGGTACATCCCAAGTTAACGAAATGACCATGAGAGCACAAAGTCGTAGGCGGCTAGATAGATAGATAGATAGATAGATAGATAGATAGATAGATAGATAGATAGATAGATAGATAGATAGATAGATAGATAGATAGATAGATAGATAGATAGATAGATAGATAGATAGATAGATAGATAGATAGATAGATAGATAGATACTTTCAAAGTGGCAAATGTTGGACAAGAAATGCGTCGAATTTAATAAATACGCTGATCCAGCGTTCATGTTGGTATCTATGTGAAGCGAGGCTTTAGTAAAGCAGTTAAATAAAACATTTTACGGCTAATGCGTAATATTAAGGTCACTTGCATGCTATATACCAACTGTATTCTTATGAAATGGTTTTGTTTATCTACCACACAGGTAAAAACTTTATTGGCATGCAATATTGATGTTTATGCACTACATCCCTCTCAAGCTATATACCGAAATGCAAGCGCCAAATCAGATATATACATAGCGATAGCCTTATGCGCAGCGATGTCAAGATGACGATGCATAATGCTTGTCGAGGGAAGCATGATGACGGCAGGTACAAAAAAGTATGCCACATATTTTGTACTTCTTGTGCCCATTCTGGCGGATTGACCGTGGATGGGCACACATCCGGTGACACACAAGGAGTGGCTAAGGCAAATAAAGTGAAATACATCAAGGAATCAGTAACGATAATTCACCATTCCATTAACAGGTCGGTGTGCGCAAGAAAGTGCCTGTAAGCGGACATCAGGTTTTATGCAGGAATTGTCTTTTTTCAGGCGAAGCTTGAATTGGCTCAAGTTTCGGTGGCATTCTAGTCACGCAAAAACTCACGTGTGGCGCATACCCGCATTGGATGTGCGGGAATGAGCCAGGGATATGCAGGTACAAGAAAGAAGGAAGGGAAGAAAGAAACAAAGGAAGAAAGAACAGATGCGGGGAAGCTGCGCCGGCACCGGCTCACGTGACGCGCGCGACCAATCAGGATCGTTTGGTGTGTTTCGTGGAGGGAAATGGAAGGAAAGAGGGTCGGCTTGCGCTCCGCCGGGCTTCCCTCTCCTCAGATCAGTCTCGGCGCCCGGACGGGAAGGCACGCGTGGTGCGTTCCGCCAAGGAGCGGGCTGCGTTTGAGCGACGGCACCGCGAACTCGCTCGGTAAAGGGCTCGTCGTCGACGTGCTGATTCTAGCGTGAGAGCTTCCGTAGCCCAGGCGAAATGTCAGCGTCATCTTTCCCTCGAGGAACCCAACAGCGGTGGTGCACGCCTCGGCAACGCTAGCGCCAACTTCTCCGGCGCGACGGCCAGGTTTCAACGCAAGTTTCTCAACCGGAACTTCGTAGCCAGCTGCAGTGCGTGTGACCGGTTGTGGTTCGAGCACAACGTGGTACTCGTCAGTGCAATTTGTTCCAAGGAACACCGAAGAAACACACGAGAAGCTTCGCTTACCCCCATTTCCTCGACAGGGGAAGGGTTGCTGATTTATTATTATTATTATTATTATTATTATTATTATTATTATTTCGATAGCAATTATATGGACACTTCAACCGGATTTCTGTCGTCGCCGTCGCCGTGAGGTTCCGTATAGATTCCAAGGGCGATAAAATCGTCGCCGCGCGCCGTATGCGCGAGCGAAAGCGCGCGGGGGACGCACGCTATCACGGAGAGCGAACGCACGGTGGAAAGCAAACGCGACCGTCGCGCGAAAAGCCGAGGGGGTATGGCAGGGCGGGAGGCGGGGCGGCGCTGTGCTCCGGCACCAAAGGCGTATCTTGCCACTCAATCTCCCACGCGAAAGCAAGAAACGGGAAGAGGGGGGGCAGCTTTTCCTCTGCCAACAACTTCTCCTCTGCCCTTTGCCCGGCGGTGCCGGTCGCCCGCACCGTCTCTTATCTCCACAGGGCTCTGACTTTTGTATGCGCTGTGCATTCGCCGCTCAGTTTCCGTTGAAGCGATAGACCGCGCGAACCTGCGCTTGCTGCCAACGTTTTGACAGTCGTTGGCTGCGGTCATTCAGTTTGATCTATTCATGTTTGCTTGTGCGCGCTGACACCACGATTGTTATTTCAGTTAGTAAGCCAATGTGTCCAAGTTTATGCAGCCGATAAAACTACTATCCCTACTCCGAATAGCTCTCTACTAATTTGCTATCGCAATCGATGCTTCGCCTTTCGGGCGAAACTGCGACATTATTATTATTATTATTATTATTATTATTATTATTATTATTATTATTATTATTATTATTATTATTATTATTATTATTATTATTATTATTATTATTACTCAATACAGATACTTGGTCAGCATGCAAAGGTTAAATAAGCAACTTGCGAGTACTTTTGTTGTAGCTGAGTGTTGTTACGCGATTGATGGTACTCGACTCACATCAGGAACAGAACCATTTATTCCGCCGTGGTCGGTCGGTGACGCTTAAACAATACACACACTCACTGCTTGTTCCTCCAGTCCGAGTGTGTCCTTCCTGATAACCGCGCGCAAGACTTTGGCGCACCACATGCCGTGTGGTGTTGCCCTGATCAGTGGTCGATGGTCCACGACTACTTTTATACAACCTCTGTATAAATATACACAACTATATTCGGCGAGATAGCGACACACCCAGCAGCCAGGCAGCCACGCCAAATTGGAGAATCTAGGCGAAGAAAGCTCCGCTTTAAAGCCGTCTTTTATCCACACACATTTAACGTTGCACACAGATTTGCCATAATCGTCCGTTCCTTCTTGCTACGTTTGATCATGGAGGCATTTATAGTTCTGCCATGGCTACGTGGTAAATTTTAGTGAACTCGTAAAATATAGTCATATACGCTGTGGAGAACTTGAATATCTCAATTTATTGCACCGGTCTTAATTAAACCAAAGACAGTTTTGCCTATATACACATGAAACATGACATTTCCGTTATTTTACCAAATATAAATTTCATGTAACATAGAATTCCCTCGGAACACTGTAATATAGTGCTGTCAAGATCTTCAGGAACGAATTTTTTACTAGGGCTGTGTTTAATCCACAAGCATTTGAGTTCCTACACAAGTTCGCCGTGTAGACGTTTTCACGAGGGCGCTTCCGACGGTCTGGTGTGGAGAGTATGTGTCAGTGTTGCCCGTTTGGTCTGGACTGTGAGGTTGCCTTGCGCTTGCGTTGCGGAGTGGTAGCTTTCCTTTTATGTTTCCGTTTATTTTTGTCACGAATGACTTACGCTCGTAAATAATGGTATATATATATATATATATATATATATATATTGCGAGACAAGGTTTAGGCAGTCAGACTCTCCTTTATTCTCTCGAGTGAGAGTCCCACTACCAGGCCCCAAAACGGTGATGATGAGTATGTACAGATGAGAATATGAAACGTATGAATAATGCTCACACTAATTTCCCCGCGCGCGCAAGCGGCCAGCGAGGCCGCGACTTAGCCAGGAGGGAGGCGCCGAACGAATCGTTTGAGACGCGAAACGTGAACGATCTCCGAACCACGATAACGATGGTCGGAAGAAACCTCGATGGGAGTAACGCGATAGTTCACTGGGGATGTTTGTTCATTAATAATGTAGGGGCCAAGAAAGCGCGATTCAAACTTCTCACACAAGTCGGGTGTACGAATGGGCGTCTAAAGGAGCACTTCATCTCCAAGACGAAAGGAGACGTCTCGACGAGAGATGTCGTAACGTTGCTTGCGGTCTAGTTGACTAACTTCTGTGTTGAAGCGAGCATGGTCACGACATTCGTTAAGTCGCGAGACGAACTGTTCTGGTATACTGGCCGAGGTGTTAATTGGGGCAGTTAAGAAAGCGGCGTCGATGGTGAATGTCGGCGAACGCCCGTAAACTAGGTAGAAAGGTGAGTACCCTGTAGTTCGTTGGATAGCAGTGTTGTGAGCAAACGTCACAAACGGTAAAAGTTTGTCCCAGTTGTCGTGGCTTGGCCCGATATACATTGATATCATATCTGTTAGCGTGCGATGAAATCGCTCTGTTAAGCCATTTGTTTGAGGGTGGTATGCGGATGTCGTCTTATGAATTGTGCCACAAGCTCTGAGTACTTCTTCGATCATTTGTGACATGAAAGTCTTCCCGCGATCACTCAACAGTACACGAGGTGCACCATGACGCAGCACAATGGCATCCAGAAAGAAGCCGGCAACGTCTGAGGCTGAACTAGAGCGTAGAGGTGCGGTCTCTGCGTACCGTGTGAGGTGGTCGACAGCTGCCACGATCCATCGATGACCTGCTGGCGTTATGGGCAGAGGTCCGACCAGGTCAATTCCAACGATGGCAAAAGGTGTCTCGGGACATGGGATGGGCTGCAAAAGGCCAGCAGGAGGTGAAGTCAGTCGTTTCCGCCGTTGACACTGGACGCAAGAAGCGACGTACTTGGCCACAAAGGTAGACATGCCCGGCCAAAAGAAAGTGCTCCTAACGCGGTGGTATGTTTTGTGGAAACCCAAGTGGCCAGCAGATGGGTCGTCGTGGAAGGCTTCAAGGATTTGCGTGCGCATCGAACGTGGAACAACAGGTACCCAGCGGTGGCCGTCGATGGTGTAAATGTAGCGGTGCAGCACATCGTTGTCAAGGATAAATAGTCGCAGTTGTCGACGTAATCGGGCATTTGGTGCAGAAATAGTACAGCACAGACATTGGATGATGCTGCTGCAGTAGGGATCAGAACGCTGACACGGGGCGAACTGAGTTCCGCGATTAGAAGATGGCGTGTCAGTAACCGCTAGAGGTAATGATGTAAGTGGACACTTAGTCTCATTATCAAGTGGCGAGCAATGAAGAGACGTGGTCGAAGATAATAGTGGCAGGGGGCAGCGAGACAAAGCGTCGGCACCTTGATGCTTTTTCCCAGACTTGTAGACAACGTCAAAATCGTACTCTTGTAATCGGACCACCCAGCGACCAAGGCGTCCAGACAAATGTTTCATTGACGACAACCAGCATAAGGCATGGTGGTCGGTTATGACTGTGAAGTGGCGTCCATAAAGATATGGTCGAAACTTTTGTATGGCCCAAACTACTGCGAGGCATTCCTGCTCTGTTATCTAGTAGTTCTTTTCGGCACCCGTTAAGGCGCGACTGCCATAAGCAACGACTCTCCCTCGTGTAGTGGTATCACGCTGTAGAAGGACAGCACCGATCCCATGGCCACTAGCGTCGGTGTGCAAACAAGTTGGTGCATTCTCATCGACGTGACACAGGACGGGGTCGGATGTCAAGGCTTGCTTGAGGGCTTGGAAAGAAAACTCGCAGTCGTCTGTCCAAGTGTGAGCAGTGTCCGACGTCAGCAACTTGTGCAGCGGCGACGCCATGGCAGCAAAATGACTGATGAAGCGGCGGGAGTAGGATGCCAGGCCCAAGAAGCTTCTTAATTGTTTTTGATTTTCGGGGCGAGGGAAGCGAAACACGGCAGCAACCTTGTCGGGTTCTGTCGAACGCCATCTTTACTGATAAGGTGCCCCAACACTTTGATGTTCTTTCGGGCAAAATGGCATTTTTTTGTGTGTGTTGAGTTGGAGTCCAGCGTTGGAAATGCATGTGAAAACTTCGTCCAAGCGCGCAAGGTGCTGACGAAAAGTTGTAGAAAAAATAACGATGTCGTCTAAATAACACAGACAGGTCTTCCACTTAAGGCCGCGTAAAACTGTGTCGATCATGCGTTCAAAGTTGCAGGAGCATTACATAAACCGAAGGGCATCACGTTGAACTCGTAAAGTCCATCTGGCGTTGCAAAGGTTGTCTTGTCCTTGTCCGCTTCGTGCATGGGTATTTGCCAGTACCCGGATCGAAGGTCGAGACTTGAGAAATATTCAGCGCCCTGGAGGGAGTCAATGGCATCGTCGATTCTTGGCATCGGATATACGTCTTTGCGCGTGATCTTATTAAGTGCTCGATAATCGACGCAAAATCGTACAGAGCCGTCTTTCTTGCGGACCAACACAACAGGAGACGACCAAAAACTGGACGATGGCCGAATGATGTCTCTTTTAAGCATGTCGTCAACGTTGTCCGCAATGCTTTTCCGTTCTGCGGAAGACACGCGACACGGGCGGCGGCGTACAATAGAACTGCCTTCGGTTTCAATGCGATGCACTGCGACAGAAGTGCGCCCCAGAAGTTTGGAGTTAACGTCAAATAAGTCGCTGTGTTTTTGCAGTAGGGCCAAAAGGTCTTCTTTCTGGGCAGCAGTCAAATCGGGATTTATCGCGTCCTGTAGAGCAGCGGCTGCAGCATGATCATCAGTTGTGGTAGAAAAAGGTGGTGATTCGGTGTGAAGAGGTACTAGCAAAAGAGGTTCGGTGTCTGTAAAGCAAGTCACAGTGGTGCCCTGGGAGAGCACAACTGGCGAAGAAGTAGGGTTATGAACAGCGACGAACGTTCTACCGTCCTGAAAACGCACCAGGCTAGGAGTAATGCTAAGCCCACCTGAGATGCAGTGACTGCTGGGTGCAAGGAACACATCACCATTAACAATAGTGTCGGAAGTCAGCGTTAAGATATGCTCATTGCCCGCGGGAATTAAACAGTCGGTAGACGTGACGAAACGTAGTGTGTGAGCATCGACAGAGGACGAAGGTTCAGTGTCCGTCATATGTATAGTGCGCTGACGACAAGAGATGAAAGCGGAAGCGGAGGACAGGAAGTCCCATCCGAAGATCATCGCGTAGGTACACGAAGATAGCACCACAAATTGAATGTGGTGAAGGATGCCATCGATGAAAACACGTGCAGTGCAAACACCGGAGGGCTGAACAAGAACTGCATTAGCACAACGAAGGGGAGGGCCATTATATGGTGTCTTCACTTTTCGCAATCGAGAGCACAAGTCAGTACTAATAACCGAAAGCGATGCACCCGTGTCAACCAAAGCTTCAGTCCGTACACCTTCAACAAACACCACAAGTACATTTGACGGGCGCTCCGGAGGAATTTCAAGTTGTCCAAAGGATGCAGCTTTCCCTCCTGAAGCTGCACTATTTAGTTTTCCGGGCGGTGATCGGAGGACGAAGTAGCCGGTCGAAGAGGGGAAGAGGAGCGCCGCATCGGTGATGGAGAGCGACGACGCGGGAAGCGCAATGAACCGGCAGCGCTGAATTCCTGTGGAGATGGGGAACGTCGAGGATAATAATTGTAGTACGAACGCCGACGTTGTGGTACAGAAAACTCATCCCTTTCAAAACCGTCGTAGCCACGCCTTTCATCTTGCTGACGGCGTCGGCAAAACCTTGAAACGTGGCCACGGATGCCGCAGTAGTAGCAAACAGGTCGAGGTGGGCTCCACGTGTTGTAAGATTCAAGAGGTGGTGGTCGTGCAGTGATGGGATTCAGGGACCCGTGCATTGCAGGCGCCTGCTGTGGTGGCTGCTGCAAGGGTGGCATCAGGGAGGCAACCTGAGCATAAGTTGGCGCAGGTGCCTGCTGTGGTGGCTGCTGCAAGGGTGGAACCAGGGAGGCAACCTGAGCATAAGTTGGCGTAGGGATGGGTTGTGGGCTCGGGACTTGTGGTCAAGTCACGGCAGCTATCTCTTCCCTCACGATATGGCGGAGGCCGCGACCAGGAGGGGTCATATGGACCTCAGGAGGGGTAGACGATGCGTGGGCATGCAGTTCCTCACGGATGATGGAGCGAATTAGGGCACGGAGTTCGCTGTCGTTGCACGCCTTGAAATCAGAAGTGTCAGGGTGTAAGCGAAGCATATTCAGCTCATCGAGGCGCTGACACGTACTGATAATGTAAGCGATGGTAGTGGGGTTCAGCCCTACAAGAGCATTGAATGCCAGCGTCCCAATACCCTTGAGCAGGTGGCGTACACGGTCACTCTCTGGCATCGAGGTGTTCACGCGGCGGCAGAGGATGAGCACGTCCTCTATGTACGAAGTGTACGACTCGCCTGAGCGCTGGACACGCTCAGCAAGCTTCTTCTTTGCAATATCGGAGCGGACAGAAGAGTTCGCGAAAATCTGGCGTAGGTGGTGTTTAAACGTGGTCCAGTTGACGAAAGCGAGCTCATGGTTATAAAACCAAATTCTTGCGACGCCGGTGAGGTAGAAGGCGACGTGCCTAAGTTTTTCAGATTCGTTCCAGTGGTTAAAGTCACTCACCCGCTCGTATAGCTCCAACCAGTCTTCAACGTCTTGACCGGGAAGTCCAGCAAACACCGGTGTATCCTTCTGAGGGGTGGTGACCGTCCACGCAGGGGTTCCCGCCGGAGCAGGCAAGGTGGATGTCGCGGTAGTGGCCTGCTGGTCTTGAGTGCAGTTGGTAGAGGCGGCGACCCGAGCGGAGCTCCAGGGATGTAGCGTAAGTGAAGCTGGAGAGAGACCGGTAGCGAGAGGACGAAGGAACCGGACAGCACACTCCACCACTTGCGAGACAAAGTTTAGGCAGTCAGACTCTCCTTTATTCGCTCGAGTGAGAGTCCCACTACCAGGCCCCAAAACGGTGATGATGACTATGTACAGATGAGAATATGAAACGTATGAATAATGCTCACAATATATATATATATATATATATCAAAAGCTACAGGCCAGCACTGTGCGATTTATGGGTGCACAAACAACCAGCGGAAAATACAGGTATTGGGGACTATAGTGTGTCCACAACACAGCACTCCTCGAGACCACTGCCGATGTGGTATGTTCACGCTTCACCGGTTTCCTGCATCACCTGAGTACTTAGTCTTTCAGTCTAACGTGAACCAATGCACACATCAGTAAAATAATGCATTTTGGTAAACACTTTCCGGCATATTTCCCAATAGGTTGCGAGAATTGTCAGCTCTTCGATGCAATATTTTCTATGTATGCAGTGGCAGAAGCTACATTTGTTATTCTTTCGAACACGACTCCGATCTGGATCGAATTTCTCGGTCGCGATAGGCTTTTTTGCTCAATCTGCGGAAGGGCTCAATCGGGGTCGAACATTCTGATTCAGATAGGGCTCGATCACGATCAAAAGTGGCTGTGTGACACCGGTATGAGACAAATCGAAGCATTCTGCAAGAGAACTAGTTGGTAAATACACTTCGCAACGATCTGGAAAAATCGTGTCCTATGGAAGATGTATGTAGCCCCGTGTCCACCAAAACATTGTCTCTGCGTTCACACGTGCCCTGCGCGGCCCTGCAAATAAAGCTAATTTCGAAATCTAGTACCTGGGTTGTATCAATTTCAGCGCAAATACTGCGATGCTCGAGCGCCACGCTTCTGCTTTGACATTTGGTTATAAGCACCCTGCGATGCACCAGATTTAATAAATGTTGCATGACTGAGATGTTGAGAAGCGTATGGAGTAACCACCGCATATCTACCAACCGCTGACACGCGTCGGCGGGCCGCGGGCGCCTGGTTCTAAGCATTGCCCGAGAGCTACGTACGCGCCTGCTTTCGCGGAGGTAACCCTCAACCGTGAGACGTAATGGCGATCAGATTCAATGGACGACTACAGTCACATGTGCCCAGCAATAACAATGGATGGATGGATGGAAAACTTTAATGAACGTCCTGAGGTACGCGACTCAGCGCGCAGCGGGCCGCTCCCACGTTGGGACAGTCAGGCCATGCCCGACCGCCGCATCGTGGGCCCTCTGGACAGCCCATAGTTGAAAATTATTTATTAGATTCGAGAAGCAGCAAAGAACGGGGTAAGAAATGCAGTTCCGGTAACGTAAAACCTGGGGAAGTGCGAAACACTGATACGCCGGTGCTGGGGTAGCGCTACAGCCCGGGCCCCTAAAATGCTTCGCACTTAAAATACCGCTGATTAGTAATGTGGAAAGTTGGGCGAGTTGGTGATTGATCATCATATCCTATTGGTGCAGCAGCGCACTGACAAAGTGGAGAGACACACGAATACATGACACTCGCTGCACTCGCAACTATTTTATTCTAGAACGAACACTTCATCTACCCGCGCACCCTCCAACGTTGTGCAAGGTCAGATTAACAGCACTTTTACAAAACATATCCGCGCACACTCGGGCGTCAAAAATATGCCACATATCTTACACGCTGTGCAATCCTATCCTAATCGTTGCACCCTTATCACATTCATTTTTACAAATTTAATCTAGTGACTTTCCAAAAAGGCGACCTCACTATTGCTCAGAGATACATATAGTTGACTTATACAGCCGTCTTTTCTGTTTTAAATGTGTAAGGCTTCCACTAATTCCCTGGTCAGCTGGTCCTTATGGTGCGAAAGAATTGTCGTGCCATTGTACAGCGGTGAGCACCCATGCTGTGCACAATGTCCTTTAATGTGGGAATGAATGTTGCCCCTCATTGACCTTTTGTGTTCCATAAGTCTTGTGTTCACACACCGTCCCGTTTGGCCGATATGCACTTTTCCACAAGATATGGGTAAACAATACACAACGGACGATCTGCACTTGACAAATTCCTTTGTATGATTAATCGTGCAACTATATCTATTTCCTTTCACATTTGTTGAAACTTTACGATCCAGTCCGGCACAAATTTTACCGAGTTTGTTAGGAGCTGAAAAACTACTTGTAGCTCATACCTACTACCTACGTTTTTTAGGTTACAATTCAGGACACTCAAAAGTAGTAAAAAGCGGTATAGCTTTTTCATGTCTGCAATCGGCCATAACCAAGTCTTTCCCGGAAAAATAAAGGAAAGTTTCGGCCAACAAGTTATCACGCTAAAGAATGCAGGTTATGAAAAACATGTGCTTTGTAAATCAGCCTATAAGTTGACTCGTCATGTGCGCAATGGCTTTCAGAAGGGGCCCAGTAGAAACGTGAATGACAGAAGAAAGGTTGTGTCAATTCCTTATGCGCACAAGGTTACGCATAACCTAAAAAACGTAGGTAGAAGGTATGGTCTACAAGTAGTTTTTCAGCTCCTAACAAACTCGGTAAAATTTGTGCCGGACTGGATCGCATGGGTGCTCACCGCTGTACAATGGCACTACTATTCTTTCGCACCATAAGGACCAGCTGACCAGGGAATTAGTGGAAGCCTTTCACATTTCAAAGAGATAAGACGGCTGTATAAGTCAACCATCTGTATCTCTGAGCAATAGTGAGGTCGCCTTTTTGGAAAGTCACTAGATTAAATTTGTAAAAATGAATGTGTTAAGGGTGCAACGATTAGGATAGGATTGCACAGCGTGTAAGATATGTGGCATATTTTTGACGCCCGAGTGTGCGCGGATATGCTTTGTAAAAGTTCTGTTAATCTGAGCTTGCACAACGTTGCACGGGTAGATGAAGTGTTCGTTCTAAAATAAATAGTTGCGAGTGCAGCGTGTATCTCTCCACTTTGTCAGTGCGCTGCTTCACCAATAGGGTATGATGATACCGCTGATTAGCACGCCAAGTCTCGACGAAGCAGATGCGGCTGCCACCGCTACCGACGACGAAACGCCACATTCACGATCCACTGGCTGGGCTTGCTGTTGCCTTTGCACTTGACACTGAGCACGTGAAACATGTAACAGGTCAAGCAGCACAAGACAAGCGAAGCGGAAGAAAACAATCGAAATAATGCTCGGCGAAGATCACACAACCGAAGTGCGGTCAGCCTGCTCTCGCAAGGCCCGCAGTCCAAAATGGAGACATAACATGTTCTGACGGCTAGACGTCGCCCGTGTCGGGCAATGTCGCTACTCAAACGTCGGTTTGTGAAAAGGGTGCTCCCGTCATATTCGCTAAATTTGACTTCGGTTAGATTGCTATTGATGCCAGGGCAGGGGGTTATATTTTGCGCGCGTTACGTCGGAGTATATCTGAGACTTTAAGCGCCCGTTCCTGGTTTGAGCATCGGCGTCCGTCGGCGTAACCAAGCAAACGAGCACAGCGGAGGAGGAGCGGGGGATGAAATTCCGCGGCTGCTGCGTATGGCCCGATCTTCGTGAAAGCGATCGGCGATGGGCACAGAGTGCTTCTTGTGCGTCTCGCCACTTGGCTCGCGTTCACGTGAGAGGCAGCACGAAGGTCTATTCGACAGCGTGTGCGCGCGGTCGGCGAGTGAGATGTGTTCATGTTTGCTTGTGAGCGCGTGACACTATGGTTGTTAATTTAGTTCGTAAGTAAATGTTTACAAGTTTATACGCTCGATAAAACTACTATTCTGATGTCGTATAGCTGTCTACTAATTTGCTATCACAATCGATATGCTTCACCTTTCGGGCGAAACTCGGACTTTTTTAAACCCGTGGTGAAACTGCGACATAAGACTCTTGAGAGCTGCCTTCGAGTCAGAGAAGATGGACCATTGCTGTGACGTTTCCTGAACAGTCAACTCCAGAGCAGCACGGAGAGCTGTAGCTGTCGATGATGTCATGAATTTGATGGTAATGGATCTCGCAGGAATAATCACTGTCCCTGCTGAGCTTTCCGACCATCCGTGCAGACGCCAAAGCGTCCACTGTGTTTCTCATGCAGGAATGTGGTCTGCTGCAAGGCTAAAGACTTTTTGATGCCACGTAGGTTAAGGAGGGAGTGTAGGCATCAGAGCGGTAAAGATGGTCTTGCTGCAGGCGTCTTCATTGTGATTGGCCGATCATGCGAGATTACTGGAGTAGATGCACACATAGGAAGGCCAAGATACGTTCTCAGAGCTTGCAGCGACTGGAGGACACTGATGTTCGTTTTACGGGTCCTGCCTCGTACAGGAAAGCTGTAGCGCAGGAAAACCGGAAACAGTACCGTGTAAAGGGGAAGCATCGCCCGTAGACATACGCCCCGCGACTTTCCTGCCCAAGCTGGTAGACTATTCGGGTCACCTGGTCGGTGTAAGAGGACGGATGGATGGACGGACAGATTCAGAACTTGAAGAAAAAACATCGCGAAAGAGACGACGAGGAAAAGAAGACAGATACAATGGACGGGCGCTACTTCCACCTAAATTTTATTTGAAGAAACAACATTTACATACATGAACAATTACTTGCACCACCGTGACCATGTAAACTGGCCAATATATGCCCTATGGTGACAAAAGCAAAGCCATGCAGACCCATGCTCTAAGAAACGTGCAGCGCAATACACGCGTTGTGCTAGAAATCTATGAAATCCCCCTAAGCTGCAAACAGCTATATATTGGGCGAACGGAGCGTTGTTACAATGAAAGGGCGCGAGACCACAACTGGGCCGTAAATTTGGCTGAACATTGCAACGTCACAAATGCCGTCCGAAGCCTTATGACACCAAGTTTCTGGCACGTTCCGGAGATAGACTTGACAGGGAGATATAAGAAGCTTTTTACATTGCAAGGGCCGAGGGCATGTGCATTAGCTGCCCGTCAGGGGCACTTGCCGACAAAGAGATTGCCTTTCTGATGCGATAGAGAGTTCATGACGTCACGGTGGTGCAATTCATTTTTCATGTCTATAGCGCCCGTCCGTTGTACCTGTCTTTTTTTCGTCTTCGCCTCTTTTGCGCTGTTTTTTCTTCAGGTTTGTTACACCAACTCGCCCACATCAAGCTCCTGCTGCTTCGGATGCAAGACGCCTGATGTAGACAAAGAATGCTAATCGCATTAAAAAGGCGCCCTACAGCACCTCTTCCTTGCGCAACGATGAAACAATGAAGGCACACGACGAACTCCGGTGAGCGTAGCTTTCGCATCTCTGTGCACACCAGCGCACCCGCTCCCCCCCCCCCCCCCCCCTCACACACACACACACACACACACACACCATACTGACTCCCTAAGCTCTTAGCTCGCTCTCAAGCTCGGTATTTTCTGAGACGATTTGTCACCGATTTTTTACTGTCGCTTCTGTCGACAGCTTGTTATCAAAGGTGCTAAGTGCGGTTGCACGACAGAGGCCTACAGCGCTCACAGGGGCACCTGCTCACGGCTGAAAGGATCAGAATTGATTACGGAGCCCCTTGAAGCGGTTCTCCGCTTCCGCGTCGTCGGGCACCTGTATCGAGCTGAACTTCGCACGAATTCACCATCACGCAGAAAAGGCTCATTCCTCAATCGCGCGCTCTCGCATGCAAATTTAACGGACCGCTTGTGCCCGCACATGCAAGGTGCACAATTTTTTCCTTAGTGTCGATCGAATTCAAGATGGCGGGTTTCATCCAGCGTTACTTTTTGAACGAGGCGGAATTGTAGAACTTCAAGCGGCGCGTACCTGATTCTTAAATGAACTTAGTTTTATGTTGAACCTCACCCCTAGAGAACATCCAGTTGTAGAAAAAGCTGTACAAATGTTATATGCAAGTATACCACTGAAGTGGCTCATATAACTTTTGTATGCTGACCAAGTATGCGCACCTGTGTGCTGCGTACCGCAACGCTAACAAAACGATTGACTTGCGATCGTTTCTCTTTAGGCTTCTGCGGCATAGTGTTTGTTGATTTTATCGTCTCTAAAAACAAGTTCCTGTGCGCTTTACTTATACGTTCTACTTTATCTGTAGCGTATTGAAGACAAACAGCCACCGCATGTTTCGTTAGACAAGCCAGCCCTCAGCCGCGCTGGCACCGATTACCGTCGAAGTTAGCTACTGTACGTGTGTTCTCGATCACGTTTGCACAGAACCGCATTCATAGTGCATTACTCTAAGTGGATGAAACGACATCAAAGTAGCAATGTGTATATACGGGCACGGCCGAAAATTCTTTTAAATGTATGCAGAACCGCAACGTCGCATATGGCTCCGTAACTCTTGCAACCCATTTTGAAGTGGCCTGCATGGTGGTATCATTAAAGCCATCTCCCTAAGAAGCGTCAAGAAAGAACTGCCTTGAGCGAAAAATCACGCGGTACCACAAGGGTCACTTCATGAACGAAAACGAAAGGCGACTCGAAGAGCGGTAAGAGGAGTGTTCGAAGAGTTGCGCTTCTCTGCTTCGGATCGCTAACCTTTCTGTCAAGTTGTAGGTCACAGTTTCGACTTCAACATCCTCGTAAGTACGAAATACTCCAACACGAACGCATTTGTACCAATAACTAAGTGCATCTCTCCCAAGAGCACCGACTTTCAGGCGAGTTGGTTTTGCACAGCAGACCACGGTCAAGCGCCCACAAAGAAGGACAGATGGAGGTGTAGACAACCCAGCCTACACCTCCCAGATATGCACCTGTTGTCTACACCTATCTCAGGTCTACAGCACAGGTCTACACCTCCTTGTTTGTGCGTGCTTGACCGTGTTCTGCTATGTATCGTTCCCACTCCGTTTCTCTCTCTCTCTGTATCGGTAGCGGGGCGTAGTTGGTCTGTTTGCGAGAACCACATGTTTTCGGAGTGTCGAGGAGCACCGAATGGAATGCGTTTTTCTTGCTGTGGAAGCGTGCATCAGCGCTATGGAAGGAGATGTGGCAGTTGTTGCAGCAGTGAGCGCGGACGCGAGGGAAGCACGTATTTAGCGGTTCGTCGTGCCCGACATACCCTGACGCGAAACATGCAATGACCTAGAAAATACGTGCTTCCATCAAAACACTGCCGAATTCGTCTGGTGTACATGTAAAAAATAAATTCAAGGAATAACGTACATCTAGTCTATCAGGAACGTACGCTGCCGCACGCGGATGCCATAGCTTCCATTTATCCTGCAGCAGTCACAACGCTGATATTTCTGGAACAAGCACTCGGTTTCTGCGTGCACCAGGACTCCCCAGAGCACAACCACTTCGCCATCGGTGCTCACGGGAATTGTGCCAATCTTGTGGTTGTCTCGCAGAATCTCTGTCGATATCGAATTTCTCCAGAAAAGAAATATAAACATGAAGGATGCCGGGCACTGCCAAATAAAACAGCCAGTATATTTGTAGACGGTTCGTTCAAACTTATGACTAACCTCGTCCTTTGTCATGTAAGAGCCTGAAAACGTAGCACTGATGTGCACAGAGCGAGAGACGGGTGTAAATAAAGATGGCGGCGCCACCGACAGTGTGTGAAGGCTCTGAAAGCGACCGAGAAAACGGAATCCAAAACACTACAACAGACGATCATCGCAACAATAAAGAAAAAGAAAAAAAACGTTTCCCTTGCGTGTTGCGTCGTTCAAGGGCTCTTCAAGCTATTTCGATTGTTGTCCAAAGCGCCTGACAGAAGCCAGACATTCCTTCTGAGGCCTGGCTGCGGGAACTGTAAACAAATCATTGGCAGCGCTGGATGGGCGTTCGTGTGGGCACAGTTCTCAGCGGTGGCTGCTGCGCATTGCTCGCGGCGTAGTAAAAGCAAACTAACTGAAAGTAGACAGCACGCGTAAGTGAAACGCAGAGCATGAACGCGAAAGAAGAGCGCAGGCGCCTCCGAGAAAGCACGCCTCATGTACAAGGCTGGTTCCGAAGGCGTGTCGTCTTCAAGTTTTTTTTTTCTTCCTTGCTTCACCGACCATTCCTACGCGTGGCCATTCTGTGCTAGGCTATGCGATGCTTTCATTCTCAAATCACGCTGCGCGTGGTTGCGAGTGCGAGCGAATCCTTAGCTTAACCCGTCTTCGTAATCATCGTCATTATCAGCAGCAATATCATCATTTATATAGATACAGATTTTTTTTTATTGTGCAGAGTTCTAGTTTTACAAGCGGGCGCTGAGCAGAAAGATGCTTTCCGCAGCTTGAAAACGGACCGGCGTCCGTGGATCACACGTAATACAGGCAGTTGCATCGTACGCACAAATGACAGAACAGCAACTCCGAAAAAATATTTCTAGACAATAGTTATTTCAAGACAGTCAATGGGGCTTCCTTTCATCGCACTAAACAAGCAGTGTAAAAACAGATAAAACAATTATTTTTCCTTTACCAGGTAACGTACAGTACTAAGCTAACGTACTGGCTTCAGTAGAGCAATTGTACAACTTAAGCATTCATATAAATAACAGCATAACATTTATAACACAGCTTAGTAAGGCTGGTAACCTTAATCAGTATCACTTTGAGATCTGCTAAACAGAATTTTTATTCTCAGTGGAATTTTCAGATACCTCGGTAAAATGTATACGATGGTGACTGTTTGCGATGGGTTGCGCCAGAAAGGTTGGCACCATGGGACGTAATGTCGCGTTTCTGAGGAGGTAGGGAACTGCTTAGCTTCAATAAGAACAAAACAATATCATCATCATCAGCTTATATTTATGTCCACTGTAGGACGAAGGCCTCTCCCTGTGATCTTCAATTACCCCTGTCTTGCGCTAAATGATTCCAATTGCGCCTGCAAATTTCCTATCACCCCACCTAGTTTTCTGCCGTCCTCGACTGCGCTTCCCTTCTCTTGGTATCCATTCTGTAACCCTAATGGTCCACCGGTTATCCATCCTACACATTACATGCCCTGCCCAGCTCCATTTTTCCCTCTTAATGTCAACTATAAATATCGGCTATCCCCGTTTGTTCTCTGATCCACACCGCTCTTTTCCCGTCTCTTAACGTTAGGCCTAGCATTTTTCGTTCCATCGCTCTTTGTGCGGTCCTTAACTTGTTCTCCAGCTTCTTTGTTTACCTCCAAGTTTCAGCGCCCTACGTTAGCACCGGTAGAATGCAATCATTGTACACTTTTCTTTTCATCGACAGTGGTAAGCTCCCAGTCAGGATTTGGCAATGCCTGCCGTATGCACTACAACCCAATTTCATTCTTCTGTAAATTTCCTACCCGTGGTCAGGGCCCCCTGTGAGTAATTGTCCTAGATAAACATCTTTTGCAGCGTCAGCTGCTATGGGCTCATTCCAATAGCCGTTTCTGGTGGCGATGATGCGGCCGCGTAACCGCTATCGCCGGAAACGCGAAAAGCCGCCGGGATCGAACCCGCGCCCGCCGCGTGGGAGCCTCTACCACTGAGCCACGCAAGCGCTTGTTATCGGGGCCACGGTGTTAGGGCCCATTCACATTTGCGACTAGGCGAGGTCGCGCGACCAATTTAGTCGCAAGTAGTCGCAAATGGTCGCTTTTCTCGAAATGCGCCCGTTTCGGGCCAGTCGCTCACTACTCGATTTTTCAGTCGCGCGACCGCAGTCGCAGAACAGCTGAACCAATCAGATGCGAAGGAACAGGACGTCCGTATACGCTGACGCTTATTTCACGCGGCGATGACATTTCAAGCAGACGTGAACGGCATATCGTGAGACATTTCGGTTTAGCGACTCGTCGGTCGCATTTTTCAGTGTGAACATCGTACGTCTTGAGTAGCTTTCTGGTGGCCAGTCGCAATCGGTCGCGCGACCTCGCCTAGTCGCAAGTGTGAATGGGCCCTTAGAAGTATTTTAGGTGGACCAACGGCGCCTCCGGAAAGGGGGAACTTCCCTCCGCCTTTTGTGCAGAGGGCCCGAGATGGCGCCACAGTACCCGTGGCCGATGCCAGGTAACATGCATGGTCGCTTCGGGGCCGCGAACGCCGCTCGAACTAAATAAAAAAAACTCAGCCTTCACGCTATAACGAGCACAAAAAAACGATCTTTATAAAATAAGCATAAAATAAAAAAAAAGATTGCCGTCTCGAACATTCAAAGCAATTATCGGTCGTTGATTACGCATAAAACGATGTGTGATGACTACAACCTTTGTTAGCTTGTCGTACATAAAACAGTGAATTTTAGCGAAGTGTCAGCAGCTAAGTTTGAGGCACCGACGACGCTTTAGGGCATGAAAAAACATCCTGCTTTGGCA